>NC_054551.1:16380702-16689805 GCF_017654505.1 Polyodon spathula | reverse complement strand
TGCTATGCTGTGCAAGGTGACTTGGGTAACTACCAAACTGTGCCTCGCTGGCAGGCTGGCAGGCTGGCAGGCTGGCTGGCAGGCTGAGGACCTGGGCACAGGGACGTGTTCCACCACACTTGTCTGGTTAGCTGCATGCTCCCAGGAAACAGACTGCTGCTGTCTACATCATCACCCCGTGAGAATCAAAGAAAGAAAGGAGAAAACAACGAAAGGAGAAAAGAACAACAACAACAACAACAACAACAAGTAAAACGGCGGGAAAACTTGCATCAACACCGGCACCTCCCCTCCAGCAGGGGTAGACAAAGCGCCCACAGGAGGAGATCCAGATCTGACTTTGACCAACGTTAGAGAAAGGTGTGCACCGTTCCCGGAGGCACTGCAATACCGGGCCGATGCGTGGAGTGGACGGAGCAAGCCCCTGTTCCATCTCCAGATTCCAAAAATCAATTTAATATATGGTCCCCTGATAGGGGACGTATCAGATATTAAACTGATAAGAACAGATACTACACTTGATCTTAGCCAAAAGGCCGAGAAGCGATGGCGACTTGGCCCTTGCCCGGGGCCCCCCGGCCCTGTCGGCACAGGGGGATTCAAAGGTGGGTGCAGAATTCCAAGCACATGCAGGCTCCAAAAGAACTGGCTGCAGCCTCCAGAGGGGAAACGTGCAATTTAAGCAGGAGGAAACAAAACAAAGCACAAAAACACACAACACCAAAAGCAAAACGAAACATAAACTGGCGGACTGCGCCTTACAAATAGTCTGGCCACGCTGCTATGCTGTGCAAGGTGACTTGGGTAACTACCAAACTGTGCCTCGCTGGCAGGCTGGCAGGCTGGCAGGCTGGCTGGCAGGCTGAGGACCTGGGCACAGGGACGTGTTCCACCACACTTGTCTGGTTAGCTGCATGCTCCCAGGAAACAGACTGCTGCTGTCTACATCATCACCCCGTGAGAATCAAAGAAAGAAAGGAGAAAACAACGAAAGGAGAAAAGAACAACAACAACAACAACAACAACAAGTAAAACGGCGGGAAAACTTGCATCAACACCGGCACCTCCCCTCCAGCAGGGGTAGACAAAGCGCCCACAGGAGGAGATCCAGATCTGACTTTGACCAACGTTAGAGAAAGGTGTGCACCGTTCCCGGAGGCACTGCAATACCGGGCCGATGCGTGGAGTGGACGGAGCAAGCCCCTGTTCCATCTCCAGATTCCAAAAATCAATTTAATATATGGTCCCCTGATAGGGGACGTATCAGATATTAAACTGATAAGAACAGATTTTTTTTTTTTTTTTTTTTTTATTAATTATATTCCCAACACAAATAACAAATCACAAAATAACATCTTCACTTAAACATCACAAAAAATACACAAAAACCAACACACAAAACCTTTCCACAAAAAAACCTGTTCTCATAACCCAGTCCATTCAAAAGTCCAAACCTTTCAAATCCATTCCTGCAAAATCTTCATCCAAAACCCATAACCCAGTCCAAACCATTAATGTCTTCTTCCAATCCATTCCATTTCTATTCTGAATCTACTTCCAGATCCTTCCAAAATCCAAATCTTCTTCCTGTCCATTCTGTATCCAAATCCATTTCTTTGTCGACTCCCTTCCATGATCCAAATCCATATCTTCATCCTGTCCCTTTCAAACCATCTATGCAAATCACTGTATCCAAAATCCAAAATCTTCATCCAGTCCTTTCCTAATTCAAATCCGTTTCTTCACAACCATATCCATATCCATAATCAAAATCTTATCCCAGTCCATTCCAAAAACTGTGCATCCAAAACCATTTCCATTTCCATAGCCATAACCCAGTCCATTCCAAAACTCCAGTGACCATTTCTAATCCATTTTCTTTTCCATTTTCATTTTCCTGAATCCTTAACCTAGATTCTAAGGGAACGCCTTGATCTCAGCCAAGCTCCGACCAGTGCTGTGACTCTACACCCACACATGATCGGAGCCAAGAGGCCGAGAAGCGATGGCGACTTGGCCCTTGCCCGGGGCCCCCCGGCCCGGTCGGCACAGGGGGATTCAAAGGTGGGTGCAGAATTCCAAGCACATGCAGGCTCCAAAAGAACTGGCTGCAGCCTCCAGAGGGGAAACGTGCAATTTAAGCAGGAGGAAACAAAACAAAGCACAAAAACACACAACACCAAAAGCAAAACGAAACATAAACTGGCGGACTGCGCCTTACAAATAGTCTGGCCACGCTGCTATGCTGTGCAAGGTGACTTGGGTAACTACCAAACTGTGCCTCGCTGGCAGGCTGGCAGGCTGGCAGGCTGGCTGGCAGGCTGAGGACCTGGGCACAGGGACGTGTTCCACCACACTTGTCTGGTTAGCTGCATGCTCCCAGGAAACAGACTGCTGCTGTCTACATCATCACCCCGTGAGAATCAAAGAAAGAAAGGAGAAAACAACGAAAGGAGAAAAGAACAACAACAACAACAACAACAACAACAACAAGTAAAACGGCGGGAAAACTTGCATCAACACCGGCACCTCCCCTCCAGCAGGGGTAGACAAAGCGCCCACAGGAGGAGATCCAGATCTGACTTTGACCAACGTTAGAGAAAGGTGTGCACCGTTCCCGGAGGCACTGCAATACCGGGCCGATGCGTGGAGTGGACGGAGCAAGCCCCTGTTCCATCTCCAGATTCCAAAAATCAATTTAATATATGGTCCCCTGATAGGGGACGTATCAGATATTAAACTGATAAGAACAGATTTTTTTTTTTTTTTTTTATAATATTAATAATAATCATTCAATAATCACAACACGTTACATTTCAAAATACACCATTGCATTCAATACCAAAAAAACCCCACCCCCATATCCCTTTAATCATAGACACCCCCATCTCTAATTCTAAACACACTTTTCACAAATCCACTAAACCTTTCCACTTCTCCTTTGCTGCATTGAAACCCCACTTATCTACCTCCCACTTCACCCTCCCCCTGATATCACCTTTCACCCTCTCCACCACTCCCCTCACACTCCCCTTAACATTCGATTTTATTAACACCCCTCTTGAGTCCCACAGCCCCTTTTTCACCAAAGAAATTAACAACCAAACCAAAAAATTTACCCTCTTCCCCACTCCCCCCAGCACCAGTCCAAACATAATCTTTTCATAACACAGATTCACCCGAACTCCACACAAATCAAAAACCTTTCCCATCTCCCCCCACACCCCTGCTGCAAATGGACAGTCCCAGAAAACATGGCTCTGTGTTTCCTCAGCCATACAGGTGTCCCTAGGACAGAACTTGTTTCTGGTCAGCTTGTGCCTGTACAGGACCTCCCTCACTGCTAACCTTTTGTGAGCCCCCATCCAATTAAGGTCCTTTAAAATATTGTCCAGCCCCTTAGGCTGAACTGTTACCCACAGATTTTTTGACCCTACCTGCTCCCTACCTCTCCCTAGTTCTTCCCTAATAGCCCCATATAGTTCTCTGTGACTCAAGCACATCTGTCGTTCTTGACACGCTACGTGCCTTTTAGACCACTTTACAGCATGCTTATAATGCTCTGGCATCTGCTCAGCCTTGGGAACTCTATTGTCCCACACAATTAAACGTCTCATGGGCACGGAAAACCAAAATAATACAAAAAACTGAAACTTATGCTGAACAGGCGAAGTTAAAGAAACACACAAATTGCAAAAAAACAAACAGTCCAATTTAAGGGGAATATGAGGGACATCTCTGCCTCCCTCTTCCACAGGCTGGTACATCTGGACCCTCGTTATATATTCATACTTCCCACCCCACACAAAATCAAATGTTATCTGTGTCATAACCTTCCTAAGCCGTGCTGGCATAGGAAACACATACGATAAATATAATAATGAAGGCAGCATGTCTGCCTTAATAACTAAAACCTTCCCACTATAAGACAAGTTCCTAGTTTTCCACAACCCAAGTCTGACCCTCAGCCGAGATATTCTCTCACACCAATTCCTCATTTCGTTTCCCTCGTGATCAAAACTGACCCCTAACAATTTAAGTGCCCCAGAACAATTTTGTAAACCACCCAGGTCATCCTTCCTATCTCTCCATATCCCAAAGAACTTTACTGTAGATTTTGCGATGTTTAGCTTGGACCCCGAGGCCAGAGCATAACGCTCAATGACCTGCAAGGCCCACATCCAACTGTGCTCTGTGCTCAAAAACAGGGTTGTGTCATCCGCATACTGGGAAATTTTCACTGTGCTCCCCCCACTGCCAGGTAACTGGAGTCCCACTATATTTTGATCTGCCCTGACCGCTACTGCAAAAGGCTCCATAAACAAAACATAAAGTAACGGAGACAGGGGGCACCCCTGCCTTACCCCTGACTCTTGCCTAATCAGCTCCCCCAAAAACCCATTTAAATTAACTCTACTACCCACACCTGTGTACATTATATTTATCCACCTTAGAAAGTGTTCACCAAAACCAAATCTTCTTAAAATACGAAATAAAAACCCGTGATTTACCCGATCAAACGCCTTTTCTTGATCAAGGCTGACCAGCATCAAAGGAAGAGCCCTGTCCTGCACCCACGAGATAGCATCTCTGATCAGCTGGAGATTCCAGAGGATCGACCTCCCTTCCACTCCACATGTTTGATCCTCATTTATAATCGAAGGCATAACCTTCTTCAGTCTGCCCGTCAGCACCTTGGCGATCAGCTTGTAGTCGACCCCCAAAAGCGTGACAGGCCTCCAATTCTTTAACTCCTCAGGGTCTCCCTTCTTAAATAAAAGTGAAATGATCCCTTCTTTCATTGAAGCACCCAAACTCCCAGAACTAAAAATCTCATGCACTACCTCCAAAAAATCCTTACTTAACATATCCCAAAATATAACATAAAACTCTTTTGGCAACCCGTCCCCACCTGGAACCTTATTGTTTTTCATTCCCCTCAGTGCTTCTGTTAATTCCCTCAAACTGATAGGCTGCTCCAACTCCTCCCTGACCTCCTCTGGAACCCGGGCCTCCACCCTGTCCAAGAAGGAGTCCCCTACCCCCTTATCCACCTCCTTTTCCTTAAACAGGACCTGATAAAAAGCGGTGGCCTCCTGCAGCATACCAGCATTATCCTGCACTGTAATCCCATCACCTCTTTTTAAACTGTTAAATACCCTCTTACCTTGTGCACTTTTAATCTGTTTAAAAAAATAAGAACTACACGTCTCGTGCTTTTCAGCAAACTCTTGCTTCCCTTTAAACAAAAACACCCTGGCCCTCTTCTCACAATGCTCCCTTAATTTGGCTTTCAGTGCAGCACATTTGTCCCAATTAACATCTTCACCATTATTCCCTTTACTGTACAGTGCTTCCAATTCTCTCTGTAACCTGAGAAACTCCCCCTTATCCCTAAAAGCCCTAGCCCTACAATATCCCTGCGCTAGAACCTTTATCTTTATTTTCACCCCTTCCCACCAGTCAATCACAGAACTGAAATACTTTTTTAAATCAACCCATTCCTTATAAAAAAATGAAAATTGTTCTCTAAAATCCTTCTCTCTAAGTATGTCACAGTTTAGTTTCCAGAACCCCTTGCCAAAACCAGGCACTTTGAAATTAACAACTAAAGATAACCTATGGTGATCTGAAAACCAAACAGGAGAGACTGTAGATGAGATAAGTGACAAACTCCTAGCTACAAAAAAATAATCAATTCTACTTTTAGACCCTCTAGAATTTTGCCAAGTCACCCCTTCTTTACCAGGATTACAGTACCGAAACCCATCCACTAGAGAAAACTGAGAAATTAATGCCTTCAAATGAATTAAACTAAAATCCTGCGATTTCTCAAAAGAAATGTTAAAATCCCCCCCCAAAATAATTTGTCTATTTGACATACAAACCGTCCCCAAACCCACCAATAAATCTTTCCGCAGCCCTGGCTCAGAAGGAGCATAGACATTAATGAACCTTAACTTCTGCCCCCTCCAATCCCCATCTACCACTAGAACCCTCCCCTGAACTAAAGAAAATGCATCTACCACTTTAATGTCCCTATCCCCAAACAAAATCCCTACCCCTGTAGAGTGTACCCCTCCCACACTCCATCTAGACTCCCCCCTCCCCCATTCCTTAGAAAACAAACTAATATCCCCACTATCCTTTAAATGCACCTCCTGCAGAAAACAAACAGAAAAAGCTAAATGCTGCAGAGAGGCAAAAACAGCAGCCCTCTTCACTTCATTCCTTAACCCCCTAACGTTCACGGTCATTAGATTAAAGACAGACATTTCACACAAAAAGAGAGAAAAAAACAAAAAACAAATACAAAACAAAAACAAAGGAACTAGACGCAGTTCAATTCAAGTCCCCTCTTTTCTTCCTTCAACAAGTGCATACTCCGATCCTCCTTCCCCTGCACTGTCCTGGTCAGAGCTGCTCTGCTCCTGACTACTATGCCCCTTACCAAGGGCATTACATTCTGCTTGTAGCATATCCAAAGTGTCCCTAATGCCAGAGCTGCCTGAAGCACACTCACTCCAATCCTTGATAATCCTTTCCTCCGGCAGTTCATCCAAAGCCTCCCCCTCCTCACTGACTGACAAAATGTCAAAAGGGTTAACAGAGAGAGGGATTCCCCCTACCTTCTTTTTGCCAGCAGTTTCAAATGGAATCTCTGATGATTCCGGCGTGTTTTTCCGCTTACCCATTGCATTTCTCCAATGCTCCTGGTTCCCTGGAATTAGTTCACTGCAGCTAACCGCGGATACTGAAGCTTCTTGACTGGATCCGTCTTCAGTCTCCGGCACCTCTTCCATTGCCTGCGTGAAAGTCAAGTCCGGCTGCGACCGGTCCTCCTCCACGCCCTGACCGGCTGGTTCTTCCTCTGTCGGCTTTTCACTCCGGACCACATCTGCATACGTGGATTGCCTCATAGGACATTGTTTAAACAAATGACCCTCTGAGTCGCAGATGCTGCATTTCTTCCCCACTAAACAGTCTTTAGCTTCATGACCGGCACCCTGACAGTTGCGACAGATCACATTATCGCATAAAACTGCTAGATGCCCAAATTTGCCACACTTTCGGCAATGCTGAGGCTGCCCACTATAGAATAAATAACCTCGATTCGGCCCAATGGAGAAATTGGCTGGTGGATGTTTGAACCCATCGTACCCATCAGCATCAGGTTTTAAATTCACACGAAATTGTCTTTTACCCGTCCAAATCCCATTCTTATCTCTCAATAATACACCGCCAGCAACAGACGAGCAATATCGAGAGAGAAAGAGTTCCACATCATAATCGCTGACATAAGGGTTAAACATATGAACAGTCATTATGCGGTGTTCCTGATGCCACAACGACTCCACCGTATAAAAAGATAAGGGTTCCACTGCCGACTTTTCCTTGCAGGTTTTGAAAAAGGTTTCAAAAACCAATTTTGTCGTAAAAGTTACATCCACAAATTTCAGGTTGTTATTTACCTGTAAACAGAAGATCTGAGTAGGCACAAGCTTCAGTTGATCCATGATGACCTTCTGCACGAACTGGTCCCGATCCAAAAAGTCCACTTTATTCTCTTCCTTCCACCTCAGACGAACGGTGTTCTTTAGTCCAGCCCCCTGGGCCGACCTTGATGAGGATCTAGCCGCCATCCTCACGTCACCTTCTCTTTCTCCAGCGATCAAGCTGCGGTCAAGCCACACACTGGATCTTAGCCAAGAGGCCGAGAAGCGATGGCGACTTGGCCCTTGCCCGGGGCCCCCCGGCCCGGTCGGCACAGGGGGATTCAAAGGTGGGTGCAGAATTCCAAGCACATGCAGGCTCCAAAAGAACTGGCTGCAGCCTCCAGAGGGGAAACGTGCAATTTAAGCAGGAGGAAACAAAACAAAGCACAAAAACACACAACACCAAAAGCAAAACGAAACATAAACTGGCGGACTGCGCCTTACAAATAGTCTGGCCACGCTGCTATGCTGTGCAAGGTGACTTGGGTAACTACCAAACTGTGCCTCGCTGGCAGGCTGGCAGGCTGGCAGGCTGGCTGGCAGGCTGAGGACCTGGGCACAGGGACGTGTTCCACCACACTTGTCTGGTTAGCTGCATGCTCCCAGGAAACAGACTGCTGCTGTCTACATCATCACCCCGTGAGAATCAAAGAAAGAAAGGAGAAAACAACGAAAGGAGAAAAGAACAACAACAACAACAACAACAACAACAAGTAAAACGGCGGGAAAACTTGCATCAACACCGGCACCTCCCCTCCAGCAGGGGTAGACAAAGCGCCCACAGGAGGAGATCCAGATCTGACTTTGACCAACGTTAGAGAAAGGTGTGCACCGTTCCCGGAGGCACTGCAATACCGGGCCGATGCGTGGAGTGGACGGAGCAAGCCCCTGTTCCATCTCCAGATTCCAAAAATCAATTTAATATATGGTCCCCTGATAGGGGACGTATCAGATATTAAACTGATAAGAACAGATACTACACTTGATCTTAGCCAAAAGGCCGAGAAGCGATGGCGACTTGGCCCTTGCCCGGGGCCCCCCGGCCCTGTCGGCACAGGGGGATTCAAAGGTGGGTGCAGAATTCCAAGCACATGCAGGCTCCAAAAGAACTGGCTGCAGCCTCCAGAGGGGAAACGTGCAATTTAAGCAGGAGGAAACAAAACAAAGCACAAAAACACACAACACCAAAAGCAAAACGAAACATAAACTGGCGGACTGCGCCTTACAAATAGTCTGGCCACGCTGCTATGCTGTGCAAGGTGACTTGGGTAACTACCAAACTGTGCCTCGCTGGCAGGCTGGCAGGCTGGCAGGCTGGCTGGCAGGCTGAGGACCTGGGCACAGGGACGTGTTCCACCACACTTGTCTGGTTAGCTGCATGCTCCCAGGAAACAGACTGCTGCTGTCTACATCATCACCCCGTGAGAATCAAAGAAAGAAAGGAGAAAACAACGAAAGGAGAAAAGAACAACAACAACAACAACAACAACAAGTAAAACGGCGGGAAAACTTGCATCAACACCGGCACCTCCCCTCCAGCAGGGGTAGACAAAGCGCCCACAGGAGGAGATCCAGATCTGACTTTGACCAACGTTAGAGAAAGGTGTGCACCGTTCCCGGAGGCACTGCAATACCGGGCCGATGCGTGGAGTGGACGGAGCAAGCCCCTGTTCCATCTCCAGATTCCAAAAATCAATTTAATATATGGTCCCCTGATAGGGGACGTATCAGATATTAAACTGATAAGAACAGATACTACACTTGATCTTAGCCAAAAGGCCGAGAAGCGATGGCGACTTGGCCCTTGCCCGGGGCCCCCCGGCCCTGTCGGCACAGGGGGATTCAAAGGTGGGTGCAGAATTCCAAGCACATGCAGGCTCCAAAAGAACTGGCTGCAGCCTCCAGAGGGGAAACGTGCAATTTAAGCAGGAGGAAACAAAACAAAGCACAAAAACACACAACACCAAAAGCAAAACGAAACATAAACTGGCGGACTGCGCCTTACAAATAGTCTGGCCACGCTGCTATGCTGTGCAAGGTGACTTGGGTAACTACCAAACTGTGCCTCGCTGGCAGGCTGGCAGGCTGGCAGGCTGGCTGGCAGGCTGAGGACCTGGGCACAGGGACGTGTTCCACCACACTTGTCTGGTTAGCTGCATGCTCCCAGGAAACAGACTGCTGCTGTCTACATCATCACCCCGTGAGAATCAAAGAAAGAAAGGAGAAAACAACGAAAGGAGAAAAGAACAACAACAACAACAACAACAACAACAACAAGTAAAACGGCGGGAAAACTTGCATCAACACCGGCACCTCCCCTCCAGCAGGGGTAGACAAAGCGCCCACAGGAGGAGATCCAGATCTGACTTTGACCAACGTTAGAGAAAGGTGTGCACCGTTCCCGGAGGCACTGCAATACCGGGCCGATGCGTGGAGTGGACGGAGCAAGCCCCTGTTCCATCTCCAGATTCCAAAAATCAATTTAATATATGGTCCCCTGATAGGGGACGTATCAGATATTAAACTGATAAGAACAGATACTACACTTGATCTTAGCCAAAAGGCCGAGAAGCGATGGCGACTTGGCCCTTGCCCGGGGCCCCCCGGCCCGGTCGGCACAGGGGGATTCAAAGGTGGGTGCAGAATTCCAAGCACATGCAGGCTCCAAAAGAACTGGCTGCAGCCTCCAGAGGGGAAACGTGCAATTTAAGCAGGAGGAAACAAAACAAAGCACAAAAACACACAACACCAAAAGCAAAACGAAACATAAACTGGCGGACTGCGCCTTACAAATAGTCTGGCCACGCTGCTATGCTGTGCAAGGTGACTTGGGTAACTACCAAACTGTGCCTCGCTGGCAGGCTGGCAGGCTGGCAGGCTGGCTGGCAGGCTGAGGACCTGGGCACAGGGACGTGTTCCACCACACTTGTCTGGTTAGCTGCATGCTCCCAGGAAACAGACTGCTGCTGTCTACATCATCACCCCGTGAGAATCAAAGAAAGAAAGGAGAAAACAACGAAAGGAGAAAAGAACAACAACAACAACAACAACAACAAGTAAAACGGCGGGAAAACTTGCATCAACACCGGCACCTCCCCTCCAGCAGGGGTAGACAAAGCGCCCACAGGAGGAGATCCAGATCTGACTTTGACCAACGTTAGAGAAAGGTGTGCACCGTTCCCGGAGGCACTGCAATACCGGGCCGATGCGTGGAGTGGACGGAGCAAGCCCCTGTTCCATCTCCAGATTCCAAAAATCAATTTAATATATGGTCCCCTGATAGGGGACGTATC
Source organism: Polyodon spathula (assembly GCF_017654505.1). Classification (NCBI taxonomy): domain Eukaryota; kingdom Metazoa; phylum Chordata; class Actinopteri; order Acipenseriformes; family Polyodontidae; genus Polyodon; species Polyodon spathula. The sequence continues at coordinate 16,679,016 of NC_054551.1, read as the reverse complement.
AGATATTAAACTGATAAGAACAGATACTACACTTGATCTTAGCCAAAAGGCCGAGAAGCGATGGCGACTTGGCCCTTGCCCGGGGCCCCCCGGCCCTGTCGGCACAGGGGGATTCAAAGGTGGGTGCAGAATTCCAAGCACATGCAGGCTCCAAAAGAACTGGCTGCAGCCTCCAGAGGGGAAACGTGCAATTTAAGCAGGAGGAAACAAAACAAAGCACAAAAACACACAACACCAAAAGCAAAACGAAACATAAACTGGCGGACTGCGCCTTACAAATAGTCTGGCCACGCTGCTATGCTGTGCAAGGTGACTTGGGTAACTACCAAACTGTGCCTCGCTGGCAGGCTGGCAGGCTGGCAGGCTGGCTGGCAGGCTGAGGACCTGGGCACAGGGACGTGTTCCACCACACTTGTCTGGTTAGCTGCATGCTCCCAGGAAACAGACTGCTGCTGTCTACATCATCACCCCGTGAGAATCAAAGAAAGAAAGGAGAAAACAACGAAAGGAGAAAAGAACAACAACAACAACAACAACAACAAGTAAAACGGCGGGAAAACTTGCATCAACACCGGCACCTCCCCTCCAGCAGGGGTAGACAAAGCGCCCACAGGAGGAGATCCAGATCTGACTTTGACCAACGTTAGAGAAAGGTGTGCACCGTTCCCGGAGGCACTGCAATACCGGGCCGATGCGTGGAGTGGACGGAGCAAGCCCCTGTTCCATCTCCAGATTCCAAAAATCAATTTAATATATGGTCCCCTGATAGGGGACGTATCAGATATTAAACTGATAAGAACAGATACTACACTTGATCTTAGCCAAAAGGCCGAGAAGCGATGGCGACTTGGCCCTTGCCCGGGGCCCCCCGGCCCGGTCGGCACAGGGGGATTCAAAGGTGGGTGCAGAATTCCAAGCACATGCAGGCTCCAAAAGAACTGGCTGCAGCCTCCAGAGGGGAAACGTGCAATTTAAGCAGGAGGAAACAAAACAAAGCACAAAAACACACAACACCAAAAGCAAAACGAAACATAAACTGGCGGACTGCGCCTTACAAATAGTCTGGCCACGCTGCTATGCTGTGCAAGGTGACTTGGGTAACTACCAAACTGTGCCTCGCTGGCAGGCTGGCAGGCTGGCAGGCTGGCTGGCAGGCTGAGGACCTGGGCACAGGGACGTGTTCCACCACACTTGTCTGGTTAGCTGCATGCTCCCAGGAAACAGACTGCTGCTGTCTACATCATCACCCCGTGAGAATCAAAGAAAGAAAGAGAGAAAACAACGAAAGGAGAAAAGAACAACAACAACAACAACAACAACAACAACCAGTAAAACTGCGGGAAAACTTGCATCAACACCGGCACCTCCCCTCCAGCAGGGGTAGACAAAGCGCCCACAGGAGGAGATCCAGATCTGACTTTGACCAACGTTAGAGAAAGGTGTGCACCGTTCCCGGAGGCACTGCAATACCGGGCCGATGCGTGGAGTGGACGGAGCAAGCCCCTGTTCCATCTCCAGATTCCAAAAATCAATTTAATATATGGTCCCCTGATAGGGGACGTATCAGATATTAAACTGATAAGAACAGATACTACACTTGATCTTAGCCAAAAGGCCGAGAAGCGATGGCGACTTGGCCCTTGCCCGGGGCCCCCCGGCCCTGTCGGCACAGGGGGATTCAAAGGTGGGTGCAGAATTCCAAGCACATGCAGGCTCCAAAAGAACTGGCTGCAGCCTCCAGAGGGGAAACGTGCAATTTAAGCAGGAGGAAACAAAACAAAGCACAAAAACACACAACACCAAAAGCAAAACGAAACATAAACTGGCGGACTGCGCCTTACAAATAGTCTGGCCACGCTGCTATGCTGTGCAAGGTGACTTGGGTAACTACCAAACTGTGCCTCGCTGGCAGGCTGGCAGGCTGGCAGGCTGGCAGGCTGGCTGGCAGGCTGAGGACCTGGGCACAGGGACGTGTTCCACCACACTTGTCTGGTTAGCTGCATGCTCCCAGGAAACAGACTGCTGCTGTCTACATCATCACCCCGTGAGAATCAAAGAAAGAAAGGAGAAAACAACGAAAGGAGAAAAGAACAACAACAACAACAACAACAACAACAACAAGTAAAACGGCGGGAAAACTTGCATCAACACCGGCACCTCCCCTCCAGCAGGGGTAGACAAAGCGCCCACAGGAGGAGATCCAGATCTGACTTTGACCAACGTTAGAGAAAGGTGTGCACCGTTCCCGGAGGCACTGCAATACCGGGCCGATGCGTGGAGTGGACGGAGCAAGCCCCTGTTCCATCTCCAGATTCCAAAAATCAATTTAATATATGGTCCCCTGATAGGGGACGTATCAGATATTAAACTGATAAGAACAGATACTACACTTGATCTTAGCCAAAAGGCCGAGAAGCGATGGCGACTTGGCCCTTGCCCGGGGCCCCCCGGCCCGGTCGGCACAGGGGGATTCAAAGGTGGGTGCAGAATTCCAAGCACATGCAGGCTCCAAAAGAACTGGCTGCAGCCTCCAGAGGGGAAACGTGCAATTTAAGCAGGAGGAAACAAAACAAAGCACAAAAACACACAACACCAAAAGCAAAACGAAACATAAACTGGCGGACTGCGCCTTACAAATAGTCTGGCCACGCTGCTATGCTGTGCAAGGTGACTTGGGTAACTACCAAACTGTGCCTCGCTGGCAGGCTGGCAGGCTGGCAGGCTGGCTGGCAGGCTGAGGACCTGGGCACAGGGACGTGTTCCACCACACTTGTCTGGTTAGCTGCATGCTCCCAGGAAACAGACTGCTGCTGTCTACATCATCACCCCGTGAGAATCAAAGAAAGAAAGGAGAAAACAACGAAAGGAGAAAAGAACAACAACAACAACAACAACAACAAGTAAAACGGCGGGAAAACTTGCATCAACACCGGCACCTCCCCTCCAGCAGGGGTAGACAAAGCGCCCACAGGAGGAGATCCAGATCTGACTTTGACCAACGTTAGAGAAAGGTGTGCACCGTTCCCGGAGGCACTGCAATACCGGGCCGATGCGTGGAGTGGACGGAGCAAGCCCCTGTTCCATCTCCAGATTCCAAAAATCAATTTAATATATGGTCCCCTGATAGGGGACGTATCAGATATTAAACTGATAAGAACAGATACTACACTTGATCTTAGCCAAAAGGCCGAGAAGCGATGGCGACTTGGCCCTTGCCCGGGGCCCCCCGGCCCGGTCGGCACAGGGGGATTCAAAGGTGGGTGCAGAATTCCAAGCACATGCAGGCTCCAAAAGAACTGGCTGCAGCCTCCAGAGGGGAAACGTGCAATTTAAGCAGGAGGAAACAAAACAAAGCACAAAAACACACAACACCAAAAGCAAAACGAAACATAAACTGGCGGACTGCGCCTTACAAATAGTCTGGCCACGCTGCTATGCTGTGCAAGGTGACTTGGGTAACTACCAAACTGTGCCTCGCTGGCAGGCTGGCAGGCTGGCAGGCTGGCTGGCAGGCTGAGGACCTGGGCACAGGGACGTGTTCCACCACACTTGTCTGGTTAGCTGCATGCTCCCAGGAAACAGACTGCTGCTGTCTACATCATCACCCCGTGAGAATCAAAGAAAGAAAGGAGAAAACAACGAAAGGAGAAAAGAACAACAACAACAACAACAACAACAAGTAAAACGGCGGGAAAACTTGCATCAACACCGGCACCTCCCCTCCAGCAGGGGTAGACAAAGCGCCCACAGGAGGAGATCCAGATCTGACTTTGACCAACGTTAGAGAAAGGTGTGCACCGTTCCCGGAGGCACTGCAATACCGGGCCGATGCGTGGAGTGGACGGAGCAAGCCCCTGTTCCATCTCCAGATTCCAAAAATCAATTTAATATATGGTCCCCTGATAGGGGACGTATCAGATATTAAACTGATAAGAACAGATACTACACTTGATCTTAGCCAAAAGGCCGAGAAGCGATGGCGACTTGGCCCTTGCCCGGGGCCCCCCGGCCCGGTCGGCACAGGGGGATTCAAAGGTGGGTGCAGAATTCCAAGCACATGCAGGCTCCAAAAGAACTGGCTGCAGCCTCCAGAGGGGAAACGTGCAATTTAAGCAGGAGGAAACAAAACAAAGCACAAAAACACACAACACCAAAAGCAAAACGAAACATAAACTGGCGGACTGCGCCTTACAAATAGTCTGGCCACGCTGCTATGCTGTGCAAGGTGACTTGGGTAACTACCAAACTGTGCCTCGCTGGCAGGCTGGCAGGCTGGCAGGCTGGCTGGCAGGCTGAGGACCTGGGCACAGGGACGTGTTCCACCACACTTGTCTGGTTAGCTGCATGCTCCCAGGAAACAGACTGCTGCTGTCTACATCATCACCCCGTGAGAATCAAAGAAAGAAAGGAGAAAACAACGAAAGGAGAAAAGAACAACAACAACAACAACAAGTAAAACGGCGGGAAAACTTGCATCAACACCGGCACCTCCCCTCCAGCAGGGGTAGACAAAGCGCCCACAGGAGGAGATCCAGATCTGACTTTGACCAACGTTAGAGAAAGGTGTGCACCGTTCCCGGAGGCACTGCAATACCGGGCCGATGCGTGGAGTGGACGGAGCAAGCCCCTGTTCCATCTCCAGATTCCAAAAATCAATTTAATATATGGTCCCCTGATAGGGGACGTATCAGATATTAAACTGATAAGAACAGATACTACACTTGATCTTAGCCAAAAGGCCGAGAAGCGATGGCGACTTGGCCCTTGCCCGGGGCCCCCCGGCCCGGTCGGCACAGGGGGATTCAAAGGTGGGTGCAGAATTCCAAGCACATGCAGGCTCCAAAAGAACTGGCTGCAGCCTCCAGAGGGGAAACGTGCAATTTAAGCAGGAGGAAACAAAACAAAGCACAAAAACACACAACACCAAAAGCAAAACGAAACATAAACTGGCGGACTGCGCCTTACAAATAGTCTGGCCACGCTGCTATGCTGTGCAAGGTGACTTGGGTAACTACCAAACTGTGCCTCGCTGGCAGGCTGGCAGGCTGGCAGGCTGGCTGGCAGGCTGAGGACCTGGGCACAGGGACGTGTTCCACCACACTTGTCTGGTTAGCTGCATGCTCCCAGGAAACAGACTGCTGCTGTCTACATCATCACCCCGTGAGAATCAAAGAAAGAAAGGAGAAAACAACGAAAGGAGAAAAGAACAACAACAACAACAACAACAACAAGTAAAACGGCGGGAAAACTTGCATCAACACCGGCACCTCCCCTCCAGCAGGGGTAGACAAAGCGCCCACAGGAGGAGATCCAGATCTGACTTTGACCAACGTTAGAGAAAGGTGTGCACCGTTCCCGGAGGCACTGCAATACCGGGCCGATGCGTGGAGTGGACGGAGCAAGCCCCTGTTCCATCTCCAGATTCCAAAAATCAATTTAATATATGGTCCCCTGATAGGGGACGTATCAGATATTAAACTGATAAGAACAGATACTACACTTGATCTTAGCCAAAAGGCCGAGAAGCGATGGCGACTTGGCCCTTGCCCGGGGCCCCCCGGCCCGGTCGGCACAGGGGGATTCAAAGGTGGGTGCAGAATTCCAAGCACATGCAGGCTCCAAAAGAACTGGCTGCAGCCTCCAGAGGGGAAACGTGCAATTTAAGCAGGAGGAAACAAAACAAAGCACAAAAACACACAACACCAAAAGCAAAACGAAACATAAACTGGCGGACTGCGCCTTACAAATAGTCTGGCCACGCTGCTATGCTGTGCAAGGTGACTTGGGTAACTACCAAACTGTGCCTCGCTGGCAGGCTGGCAGGCTGGCAGGCTGGCTGGCAGGCTGAGGACCTGGGCACAGGGACGTGTTCCACCACACTTGTCTGGTTAGCTGCATGCTCCCAGGAAACAGACTGCTGCTGTCTACATCATCACCCCGTGAGAATCAAAGAAAGAAAGGAGAAAACAACGAAAGGAGAAAAGAACAACAACAACAACAACAACAACAACTAAAACGGCGGGAAAACTTGCATCAACACCGGCACCTCCCCTCCAGCAGGGGTAGACAAAGCGCCCACAGGAGGAGATCCAGATCTGACTTTGACCAACGTTAGAGAAAGGTGTGCACCGTTCCCGGAGGCACTGCAATACCGGGCCGATGCGTGGAGTGGACGGAGCAAGCCCCTGTTCCATCTCCAGATTCCAAAAATCAATTTAATATATGGTCCCCTGATAGGGGACGTATCAGATATTAAACTGATAAGAACAGATACTACACTTGATCTTAGCCAAAAGGCCGAGAAGCGATGGCGACTTGGCCCTTGCCCGGGGCCCCCCGGCCCGGTCGGCACAGGGGGATTCAAAGGTGGGTGCAGAATTCCAAGCACATGCAGGCTCCAAAAGAACTGGCTGCAGCCTCCAGAGGGGAAACGTGCAATTTAAGCAGGAGGAAACAAAACAAAGCACAAAAACACACAACACCAAAAGCAAAACGAAACATAAACTGGCGGACTGCGCCTTACAAATAGTCTGGCCACGCTGCTATGCTGTGCAAGGTGACTTGGGTAACTACCAAACTGTGCCTCGCTGGCAGGCTGGCAGGCTGGCAGGCTGGCTGGCAGGCTGAGGACCTGGGCACAGGGACGTGTTCCACCACACTTGTCTGGTTAGCTGCATGCTCCCAGGAAACAGACTGCTGCTGTCTACATCATCACCCCGTGAGAATCAAAGAAAGAAAGGAGAAAACAACGAAAGGAGAAAAGAACAACAACAACAACAACAACAACAACAACAAGTAAAACGGCGGGAAAACTTGCATCAACACCGGCACCTCCCCTCCAGCAGGGGTAGACAAAGCGCCCACAGGAGGAGATCCAGATCTGACTTTGACCAACGTTAGAGAAAGGTGTGCACCGTTCCCGGAGGCACTGCAATACCGGGCCGATGCGTGGAGTGGACGGAGCAAGCCCCTGTTCCATCTCCAGATTACAAAAATCAATTTAATATATGGTCCCCTGATAGGGGACGTATCAGATATTAAACTGATAAGAACAGATACTACACTTGATCTTAGCCAAAAGGCCGAGAAGCGATGGCGACTTGGCCCTTGCCCGGGGCCCCCCGGCCCGGTCGGCACAGGGGGATTCAAAGGTGGGTGCAGAATTCCAAGCACATGCAGGCTCCAAAAGAACTGGCTGCAGCCTCCAGAGGGGAAACGTGCAATTTAAGCAGGAGGAAGGAGGAGAACAGTCGATTTTTAGGAAGGACAAGAGATTATTTTTCAGGAATATTATGGAATATTATGTGGCATTAACAATTAACATAGAATATGAACAGGTAATTGTTTAATAAAGTGTGGGAAGTTTAAAAATATACATACAGAATAGTTTTTGCTGGAAAACCACCGTTGCAGAAATTATGAGACGAACTTAAAAATCAAATTTGGGGTATGATTTGCGGTATTTAATTTTTCAAAACATAAACAATTATTTTGAGTTGGTTTTAGGGTGACCACCCGTCCCTAATGGGGTGGGACAGTCCCGGAATGTAAAGATCTTGTCCCGGTCTTAATGTCTTGGGGATGGCATTTGTCTCGAATTCGTAGAGACAGTGGAATCTGACAGTTTAGCGCCACAGTCAAACCATAGCATATCTGTTTATAGCACATCATAGCACCGCCCCTGTCCCTTTATTATGCAATGCCTTACATATATATATATATATATATATATATATATATATTATATATATATATATATATATATATATATATATATACATACAGCTCTGGAAAAAATTAAGAGACCACTGCAAAATTATCAGTTTCTCTGGTTTTACTATTTATAGGTATGTGTTTGGGTAAAATGAACATTTTTGTTTTATTCTATAAACTACTGACAACATTTCTCCCAAATTCCAAATAAAAATATTGTGATTTAGAGCATTTATTTGCAGAAAATGACAACTGGTCAAAATAACAAAAAAGATGCAGTGTTGTCAGACCTCAAATAATGCAAAGAAAATAAGTTCATATTCATTTTTAAACAACACAATACTAATGTTTTAACTTAGGAAGAGTTCAGAAATCAATATTTGGTGGAATAACCCTGATTTTCAATCACAGCTTTCATGCGTCTTGGCATGCTCTCCACCAGTCTTTCACATTGATGTTGGGTGACTTTATGCCACTCCTGGCGCAAAAATTCAAGCAGCTCGGCTTTGTTTGATGGCTTGTGACCATCCATCTTCCTCTTGATCACATTCCAGAGGTTTTCAGTGGGGTTCAGGTCTGGAGATTGGGCTGGCCATGACAGGGTCTTGATCTGGTGGTCCTCCATCCACACCCCCAGATGAGTCCAATTTTCAGCTTTGCCCAACACCTTGTCGTCTAATGGTTAGACGGAGACCTGGAGAGGCCTACAAGCCACAGTGTCTCTCACCTACTGTGAAATGTGGTGAAGGATCGGTGATGATCTGGGGGTGCTTCAGCAAGGCTGGCATCGAGCAGCTTTGGCATGAATCAAGCCAAGTACAAGGTTGTCCTGGAAGAAAACTTGCTTCCTTCTGCTCTGACAATGTTCCCCAACTCTGAGGATTGGCTTTTCCAGCAGGACAATGTTCCATGCCACACAGCCAGGTCAATCAAGATCTGACAACACTGCATCTTTTTTGTTATTTTGACCAGTTGTCATTTTCTGCAAATAAATGCTCTAAATGACAATATTTTTATTTGGAATTTGGGAGAAATGTTGTCAGTAGTTTATAGAATAAAACAAAAATGTTCATTTTACCCAAACACATACCTATAAATAGTAAAACCAGAGAAACTGATAATTTTGCAGTGGTCTCTTAATTTTTTCCAGAGCTGTATATATATTTATTTATTTATCTCCAGGCACTCCCCCACATACATTTGACATGATACGCACTACTTAACCACACAGACATCTCATGCCCCCCCCCCCCCAAGCTTAGGAAAATGGCAGGTGTCCCGTTTTTGCATTTTGAAAAGGTGGGCACTCTAATTGATTTCTAAACCTCGTTAACATCTTATATTTTCTTTAACACCTCTCTTACATAACTATTACTGCTTCTCAAATTGCATAACAAAACAGACAATTCAAATCACCATTAAACATTACAAACACTGTCTATCCTAGCTGTTACTACTGCCATGACAGCTGGGTGTTGTATGTTCAGGCTTGGTTCAATTTGCATCTAGTTTTGCGCATCTTCAAGTTTTCCGCCATGACTACCGTACATCGCTCGAAAACAAAAAACAAAAATCTCTACATCACACAGTGCTGTCGCGAGAGGGTCTTATGAGAAGTTATAAACCGTGTGTTTCGCGAGACTTTGCAAAACTGAAAACTGTAAGTATTAGGACAAATGACACGTCTGTTTTAATTTAATAACCGTTTTTACCAAACTAAAGGTTGACACCAATAGTTTGCGTCATATTAATCTCCCCCTCCCCCCCCAGTAACACTACCAACGCCTACATTGATATTTAAATCACAGTTTAAAAATATAACCCATACCATTCAATTTGTAATAAATGTAAACAAATTACAATCGTTTTTTCACAACAGCACATTTAAAGCCAGATCGATGTAAACACCAAAACAAAACAGTGCAACCTATAACATTTATTTAAAGTCAGAGTAAAAAAAAAAAAAAAAAAAAAAAAGGTTGAACATACTATATATTTGACTACAAATACATTTACTGAGTTTTACATTTTCGCTGGAAACATTACGGTTCGTCAAATTTAGAAAATTAAAATAGTTTACCCAGTCACAAACCCACACAGCGATTTGAATCCTCCAGTCTGCTACCAGTCTTCGCGCGCGCGTGCACAATCACAGGTGCCTCAATTATAACTTCAGCACGGTGCCTGTCTCCGGGAGGATGGGCAGTTTAAAATTGTAGATTGATATAATCATAAACCACATTTTTACTGCGACAACAATTTGGAACCTAAAGTCGTGAACATAATAATCTTATGTGTGCGCCACAAATATGATCGAGTTCCGGTGTTAAAGTTTACAAATTCTGGGTATTATTCATAAACGAGTTTTACACCGCAAATAAAAAAAATTGAATTTATTAGGTAGATGCAGATTTTCATATAGAAATTAAACTAATACAGCATGTTAAAATAGTGGAAATACTCATTGTAACAGCAAATGTATAGCCAAATTCATGAATGGAATAACCCTTGCGCCATGAGCAGTCTTGAGTAATAAATTGTAACCACGTGGCTGGTAAATGTCATTGTAAAGTGCTTGTTACAGTTAATGGCCATTTTCCTATTGTAACGTGCTATCACCCCATTGGGGTAAAAGGGGAAACAGGATTAGGGACCTACCTGCTCCCAGGGTCCTCTATAGGGATTCTTGCACAAAGGGAAACATTTTTTTTATTACATCAAAACAAATTTAATTAAAAATAAATGTCATGTCTTTCTTGCAAATTTCAAACTGCAGATGATACTTGCATTTAACTTAAGCTGCCGACACTGCAAGGCACAAAAAAAGTTTAAATGGTGCAAGGGTTATTTTCATTCATAAATTTGGCTATACTTGTTTATAGTTAAAGCATATTAATTGTATTGTAAACGGTATCAAAAGGTATATGATTAAAAAAGTGTATTTAAAATGAACATCATATATATATATATATATATATATATATATATATATATATATATATATATATATATATATATATATATATAGTAACGACCCTGGCGATGGCAGCATCCTGGACGTTGTGTTTGTCTTGTTTGTTACGTCCTGTTAAGGTTCAGTGTATTGTGAGGGTACGGGGCACGCCGTTAAGTACAACATGCCCCCACTGGGACTGACAACATGCCCCACATGTCATCCAGTTCCTATCCAGTTTTAAATAACTTTAGCATAACTGAGGCAGAAGTGTTAAAGGGACTAGGAGCTCTTAAAATAAACAAATCCCCTGGGCCGGATGAGATCCTCCCAGTAGTACTCAAAGAAATGAAAGAAGTAATTTACAAACTGCTAACCAAGATCATGCAGCAGTCTCTTGACACAGGGGTGGTACCGACAGACTGGAAAATTGCAAACGTAATACCGATCCACAAAAAGGGAAACAAAACTGAACCAGGTAACTACAGACCAGTAAGCCTGACTTCTATTATATGCAAACTTATGGAAACTATAATAAGATCCAAAATGGAAAATTACCTATATGGTAACAGGGTACTGGGAGACAGTCAACATGGTTTTAGGAAAGGGAGATCGTGCCTAACTAACTTGCTTGATTTTTTTGAGGATGCAACATCGATAATGGATAATTGCAAAGCATATGACATGGTTTATTTAGATTTCCAGAAAGCTTTTGACAAAGTCCCGCACAAAAGATTAATTCTCAAACTGAACGCAGTTGGGATTCAAGGAAACACATGTACATGGATTAGGGAGTGGTTAACATGTAGAAAACAGAAAGTACTGATTAGAGGAAAAACCTCAGAATGGAGTGTGGTAACCAGCGGTGTACCACAGGGATCAGTATTAGGTCCTCTGCTATTCCTAATCTACATTAATGATTTAGATTCTGGTATAGTAAGCAAACTTGTTAAATTTGCAGACGACACAAAAGTAGGAGGAGTGGCAAACACTGTTGCAGCAGCAAAGGTCATTCAAAATGATCTAGACAAGATTCAGAACTGGGCAGACACATGGCAAATGACATTTAATAGAGAAAAGTGTAAGGTACTGCACGCAGGAAATAAAAATGTACATTATAAATATCATATGGGAGATATTGAAATTGGAGAAGGAATCTATGAAAAAGACCTAGGAGTTTTTGTTGACTCAGAAATGTCTTCATCTAGGCAATGTGGGGAAGCTATAAAAAAGGCTAACAAGATGCTCGGATACATTGTGAAAAGTGTTGAATTTAAATCAAGGGAAGTAATGTTAAAACTGTACAATGCACTTGTAAGACCTCATCTTGAATATTGTGTGCAGTTCTGGTCACCTCGCTATAAAAAAGATATTGCTGCTCTAGAAAGAGTGCAAAGAAGAGCGACCAGAATTATTCCGGGCTTAAAAGGCATGTCATATGCAGACAGGCTAAAAGAATTGAATCTGTTCAGTCTTGAACAAAGAAGACTACGTGGCGACCTAATTCAAGCATTCAAAATTCTAAAAGGTATTGACAGTGTCGACCCAAGGGACTTTTTCAGCCTGAAAAAAGAAACAAGGACCAGGGGTCACAAATGGAGTTTAGAAAAAGGGGCATTCAGAACAGAAAATAGGAGACACTTTTTTACACAGAGAATTGTGAGGGTCTGGAATCAACTCCCCAGTAATGTTGTTGAAGCTGACACCCTGGGATCCTTCAAGAAGCTGCTTGATGAGATTTTGGGATCAATAAGCTACTAACAACCAAACGAGCAAGATGGGCCGAATGGCCTCCTCTCGTTTGTAAACTTTCTTATGTTCTTATGTTCTTATGTGTGTGTCTGCGTGAGTGTGCGCAGTGGGAGGTTCCCTCGGAGGCTATAAGTAGAGGGGGGAGGGAACCGCGAGCCGGAGAACGCGGGTGAATGTCTGAGCGGAGAGAGACTGTGAGAGACGGAGAACTGACAGAGTGCTTATCGACGAAGCAGAGTGCAGTGTAAAAGAGAGAGATACAGCCGTTTATTATTTTGGCGTGAACCCCGGCCCAAACAGGGTTCCGTTGTGTTATTAAAAAAAAAATTAAAGTACGTGGAACCTCATCTGGTCTCCCCCGAGTCTGTCTCACCCCCATAGCACAAAACGCTACAATATATATAGTGTATCGCTTAGGTAAATGGGACGCTTACACGTGGTTAAAAAAATAAACACAAATCTGTTGATTGATTGGGGAGGGGTATATAAAATAGAGGGGGTGACTATTGCTCAAGAGAGCCAGAACTGCAAGCAAACAGATCCCTTGACTTTAGCAGGAGTTGAGAACAGATGGGACTGGAGAATATGGCAAGACTGGTGCAAAGTCTTCTGCATTGTATACCAAATAAAATGTTTTGTTATGACCCAGTTGGATAGGTAATTATTGTATATTTTTTAAACCTTTTTGTTTCTGTTATTCAACTGCTATTTTTAGATGTTTTTTACACCTGTACTTCATCAGATGCATTCAGTCCTCTATATCAATGTATAATATGCATGTACATCTATCTATCAGAGGTACTGGCACCCTTCATTTGAAACAGTGGTATTCACAGATTCATTTAGTTTAATTGTATAGTTTATTAAATTATACTTATTTATCAATTATTCAGCCCAGAGGGAACTAGTGAAGATTCCAGTTGATTTATCTCAGTTAAGACGGGGTGCCAAGACTGATGTCCGACACTCCATACACATAACGGCACCACCTGTCTGAACTCATAATTTACATGCAGCCTTTATTAGATATGGGTAGGATGAACAAGTGTTCAAAAAACATCCAAAACATATCATTGCTAAATAAAAATAGATTAATAAACTGAATTACACTTCTTGTTGGTGTCAAATAACCACATACAAAACCTTTTAACACAAAACAAATTGCACAATTCCTAAAATAAAAAAAAACTTTTATTCTGGATAACATTGATCCAGATTTAGAATCCCATATTTTCTGATTGAGTTTACTTTTAACTGGATTATTTTTTTAAGAAAATGCTGCCGCTAAAGGTAATCCAGCAACAGCTTTTTCTGAAAAAACGCACTAAAACGAAAAGAACCCATGCAGGCCATGGTCAAGTCATTTAATAAGTTATTAGCTTATTAGGAGTTGACTGCTCAAATTCCAGATTTTTCCAAAAAATCGCTTTTGTTAACTTTGTGTCGATTTTCATCAAATTGAGACATATGGTGACATTGGCTGGTTGAATCGACACAAAATGACCCAGAAAGAAAGAAAAAAGAAAATGTTCTGGCTTGGAAGCAGAATATGTCTGGAGCAACTTCAAGTCTTACACAGATAATGAATCCAGGATTTACATTTATCACAACAAATCCATAACGTCTTTTCTTGTTTCCTGTTCATTGGAAGGCTGCAGCATGGCAAATCGCACAGACACCGGTTAATTCTGGAAGAACTAATTAGACGTCTTGAATGTACTTTCTGTAGGCAGGTACATATCATTGCTCAATATCAGAAGGTACAACTCAATTTAACAAGGCCTCAGCATTCTAATGGGTGGGATACAAAACAAAGCACAATAAATAAGATATGGTTGGTGTTGCGAGTTTCTCTTATTTTTGTACTGGACACGTTGAGTATTTTCAGGGGGAATTTGTATTTTTTTCTTTGATGGAGCCAGTCTTACGTAAATAACTTGATGTTACGTAATTGTCTTCCACTAGTGGATATGTGATGTTTGCTATCTGTACTCTAGCCTCACTACTAAGCTTGTATAATTATTTCTGGGAATTATATTCCGATTTAAAGTAACCCAATTCAAGATTGTAAGAAAGCAGGAACTTGCCATCAGGAGAAATGTGCCAAAGCTATTTCCATCCTCTTGCATGGTGACATCTATTCTGTCTGTCGTCCACTCTTCAAGACTCTCACATGTGAACTGACTACGATGCCTCATAAACATCCTACCAAAAGAAAAGACTACATTTCACTTAATCAATTAATAATTGTAGTCAGTCTTTACATATCTTTTTACCCTGTGCCAATCTAAATTTTAGTCAAACTAGACTTACAATGCATTACAATGCTGTAAAACCATTAAATCCAATGTAACTATCTCTCCTTGATGAATTAACATTTGCGGCTAAGAGAAACCAACGTGAATCACTACAGACAGGCAATAGAAGCCAAGCAAAGTCCAGAAACTGTACCTGTTCAGGAATAGAGGAAAAACATTTTTTCAGCATGTCATACAATCTGCAAATAATTATATTACAAAAAAAAAAAAAAAAAAACATTAATTCAAATTTGACTATTTCTTTGTAGGCTTTCTTTTTAAGATTTATTTCTATTAGCATATAAGTATACACATATATATGTATACCTGCTGACTGATATTATATATATATATATATATATATATATATATATATATATATATATATATATATAAACAGACACAGCACTTTTGGGTCAGCTGCTAAGGAATTCCAGAGGTTTCGATTAAGTTTGTCATTTTTTCTTATATTTCTTTTCTTTTCCACAGTGGAGAGACGGCACAGTTCAAAACAAACAGAAATATACATAATCAAAACAAAAGGAAAGGCAATACAATGTAACATTTCAATACACTATTACTTATTTTTTACGACATCTACCCACAATAGATACTTCCAGGGTTTTCTTTCTTTTTTCTTTATTTTCACTTTTGTAGAATAATGCCTTCACTAGCATTCACTGTCCTCCTCCTCTAAAATCTCCTGCCCCCTTTTATATCTGCCTCGCCCATAACAATCTCATTACCACATTAAACAATCATGCAATGAATGAGTGTTCAATCACTGAATGACTGAGTTTTTAATAAACTTAAAAAATATATAATTGCAGAATAAATATAGTTTAATAAACAATATTCATTAAACTAAATAAATTAGTGAATAACTATTTAAAATGAAGGGTGCTAAAAAAAAGGTTTGCAGGATATTAGTCTGCGACTTTACATAGATTACAGTATATGTATATATTGTAGCAGTGGTGAAAAACTTAGTTATATGATCTCAGTCATATTCTAAAAAAAAGTCTTCTGACTGGCAAAAGGCAAAATTTTTAATCAAAGTACAGTAGGAAACCTGGTTTTCTGGAAACACTAACAAATCCAGAATACACAAAACAATTTAATTTCCAGGAAAGCAGGTTTCCTTGTGTGTGCAGGGGTTTAAACACATAACTTACTTTTGTATAAAGCCAAGAAGTGTAGTTTGCTTTCTTCCAAAAGAGTGCCAGGAAACACTGCAGGACATAAACACATTTCTTGCATTCTTCAGCAAGCAATCCGGGGTTTCGAGGATATTTATACAGCTCAGCAGAAACAGGATGGCTGTGCGTCTCACACATCTGAGACAAAAAGGCGTTTTTTTGCATAATCAAAAAACAGTGACCAACACTGGACACCCTTGTCTGAGATGGTGCTAAAAAGGTCTTTGCTGTGTACTGTGGCAAAGTGGCTGCTGACTGTGAACAGGTGCAGAAGTGATGCAGTGCAGGAATAATCAGACAGACAACTGTAATCCGGTTTGGAAAAAGGACGTTTTATTTGTAAAATCCAGGTCTGGTGACTAAATAATAAGATCTGGCTATACACAGCAATGTGTAAAACATGGAGAACAGAAACAGGGATTGTAGCCCAAATAATAAACACACGTTATCCGCCTCACAGTAATATTTGCCATGGTCACCAGTCCGGGCAATGGTCCAGTGCGTGCAATAGTGCTCGTGGTGGGTGATAATAATTTATTTATAGTGACTATGGTGCAGTGTTGATCTGGTTTCGTGCTGGCCCATGGCGACAGCTCCGGATACGTGTCAGCCGTCTGGTGGTTTACAAACACAGACAGTTAGTAAAAGACACAAACAAACACAACACTCACGAATATATTTTAAACACAGGTTTCTCTAGGTCTCTCACGGTCCTTCTAGTCTCCGGCACAAAACCAAGCAAAGGAAGATTGCGATTCTCTAGCGCCTTTTATGCTGTCATGCATGACCCCTTGGTAAACAAGTACAATTGTCTCTACAATCTGCAGCTGCTATGGCGTTTCCCTTCCAGATCAATAAGTTCTTGCAACAGTCCCGCCTTCTTCCAGGCTGACCGACTTCCTGACCCTGGAAATGAACTGTTGGGCCAGGATTTCCAAAGGAACCTACTTTCGCTGCTTTGAGCCCTCACAGGTCGGGAGGGAGATTTACAACCAAGATTCATTATATTTCTGTCACAGTACCTAAAAAAAAAAAAAAGTAAAACCATCAATGTTAAACTTTAAAAAAACATTCTAAAGTAGTAGAGAATATATATATATATATATATATATATATATATATATATATATATATATATATATATATATATATATATATATATATATATATATATTCCATTACCACTGCAATCAAGTGATGTTTATTGGTACATTGGTACAACTTCTCATGATAAGGTTTTAGAGCTGAATTCAGTTTTACCAATGTATTTTGCACATTTTATTTCAAGTTCAATAAATTATTTTGTGTCGTATGTTCACCTAAAAGTTGCTTGTCAAAAAAAAGAAAAAAAGGGTTTTCAGGTGCATTTTAAGATTTCAGCAAAAATAAGACATGTTGCTGCATAAGGTTGGTGTTATTCCATCTTTATATCATGTGGGATGGAGCAACTGGAATTAATAACTAATCTAGCTACAGTTTTACAAGAATGCAGTTAGCTATCTTTCAGATACAACAGAATGCCAAAATCCATTTTTAATTGGTCCTAAACTAATTCTTAGTACTGTCAAGGGGGGGGGGGGGGGGGGGGGGGGTGGGGGGTACTTCTAATTTTAGCTTGACCATGATGGACACAAGTGAACGTAACATTCTTTACTAACTCCTCATTGCTGTCTGTCAACTTCTGTGATCTCTCTATATGTAAGGGATGGACCCCTTTCTCACTCCAGGCATTAATTGCTAAGTTGGCTTCCTTGAATTATGTGAAGTGTAGTCCTTTTTCTAGTCCTAGTGATGCATTGTGGACTAATATTTCAGTGTCAGGTTCACTATCTTGAGTTGAGTTTTGCTGGATTTTGGTTTTGACACAGTATAACACAATTACTTAATTATTTTTACAACAATAGTTTCTTAACAGTTTACTTAACAGGTTTAAAAATAAAATTGAACCTGTTTTTTTCGGGGACAATAACGGTACAATAATCCAAATGTTATACCTTTATAGAGCCAGGCTAGGTTAGTGCTAGCTAGCTTTTTGTTTACCAGCACTACACACTCCAAGGCCAATAAATAGGTATTTAGGACCTGCCATTTGTCTCTGTCCGCAGGCTGTTGCTTGCTCCATGTTCCATGGTGGGTTACACCTGAGACAAACAAATAAAAGTTTAATTATTTTATTTGATCAAGTGACACTACTTTAAAAATAAATAAATAAATAAATAAATAATTACCAAAAAAAAAAAAAAAAAAAAACAGTTTCTTGCTGATTGCACATATTCCAGCCATAGGAATGAGCAAATGTGACCAACCCTAACAGATATGTAACACACCAAACAACCACCACCCCACACAAAATAGAGGACAACAAATCACTATCTGGTAGTTTGGCCTGACGAACATTCATGCACAACGCCTACCTTACCGATATTATTGTAGACTGCATATTAAAACCTGTATAGAGCTATTCTCAAAATATGTTTTAGTTCAAGATATACAAATACATGATTATCATGTATTTATATTTACTGCTCTTTCCTCAAAGAGAAGAAAAAGAGAACAAATGTATTTTCATAGGATATTCAGTTTCAGAAAGGTTCACTTTGTATGCAGAAATTACTGTCACAGTTAGAAATTCAACTGATTTAAATGCATGAAACTCTGAGGCACTGACAACAACGATTGAGTGCAAACAGCCAATCAACTTCCAGATCTAGCAGGCTTCTATTTTGCATAGAAGCCAACTGGAACGTTGAAGAGCTTAACTAAATTATATTTTAAAATCAATCCAGGCACAAATACCGCTTTTTCCCTTAACATTCTAATCTGACAACATAAAAGGCTACTTAAACATACTTTCTGACGTTGGTCTAGAGACAAGTGAAATCATGTCTGTGACAGGACACTGTAACAAAGGCTCAATTCGCAGCTACTGGACAGTAAATCAACGGAAGACATGCTTGGTCCACAATTCTGTCATCGGCCGGATCCAAATAACACCCTCACTCAAAACCAGCCAGTCAAACTCCCAACCCTGTTTCAGTTCTTTCCGCACCAGCCAATCCACTCCTTGTCTGCTTTAATGAAGCCCCGCCTCCAACAACAAGTTTCGAGTCAGACTCAATACTACTCGGGCTGTTCCAGAAATGAGAAATAAATAATAATAATAATTGGAATGTTAATTGGCGAAATATCAGAAGTTCAAGATAAATACAGTTTTTAAAGTTTTTTTTATTTTTTGTTTTTTTTTTAAAGAGAAAATAAAGAAATAAATCGTTTTCTAGTAGCAACCAAGGGAATAAAACAGTCACCCAAAGGAAGATCCTCCTCTTTTTCTCTCTCAAGACGGTACGGTAAGACCCCTGTGTTGAGCTGAGCGTATTGATAGAAAAGAGCTTCTCGAGTCGGTTGTATTTCCCTTGCATTCGTGCTGAAAGCTGATTGCCGCTTTCCCGGAATCAACGACTTGAAAAATACGGAGACTTTTTTGCCTTTCTGTCTTTCAGCGGCCTCCCCACTGATGTGGTAGGCCGTTCTTTATATGTGTTTGTCGTATGTGAACAACTGCCTGTGCAGTCATTCTTCCTGAGAGTACAGTTTCTCCACCGGGCTAGGCCTTGATGCATCCCAGCCGTTGAGTAGACCCTGCCGGCTGCGTAGGCCCACCCATCTCGGTGAGTCGGGCCTTGTAAACAAACAGTGTGCTTTCTCCCTTTACTATCTTTCTGTCGTGTTTTGCTGTCTGCTTCAACTCGCTCACCGCGGCTTCAGCCTTGTGTTCCCCTCTGGTACAAGCTACGCAGTTAGGGTAGGCACATTGTGTAGCAGCCCCCCGGTGCTGCGGTAACGCGGCGCACACATAGCCCATGATACTTAGATATCTCGGTGCACAGGTGCTCAGTGCATATGCCACACGGTGCCCAGCGACGCAGTGGTAGTGCACAATCAGCGCAGCATAGTACAAGGTACATGGTACATATAGTGCTCTCGGTACTCGGTGTGCGTGGTGCACACGGTGCTTGATACCATTACTACGCTAGTGCGGTACGCATGGTGCTGCATGGTATGCCGTGCACATAGTGCACGATACTCTGTGCGCACGGCACTCAGGCTAGACATCCCTGTCCAGTTACTGCGCTGTGTTTACTCTTTTTCTGTGTAATAGCCTATGTCGTTTTGTGATTGCAGTCTGCTTGAAACCTTACAGCGTTGGCTGTTTTGTGTTTTCCTCTGCTATTGCAGTTTAAAAATAAAAAGAGACGCATGATCCTCCACCGGACCCTGACTCTGCCGTACCCCGAGGTGGAGTTGACTCTGCCGGATTTCCCCAGCCCTCCCTCTCGGTGCACTTAAAAATTTCAGTTCACCCGGGTTGCCGTGGTGTCTGTTGTATTACCTTCACAGCTTTGCTGATGTGTGTGTGTGTGTGTGTGTGTAGTTTTATTTTACTGCCTTGCAGTTTAGAAATAAAAAATAATACAAGCGCGATTCCTTCATCGGGACCCAGCTCTGCTGTGCCCCTCTGTTGAGTTTACTCTGGCTTGTTTCAGCCTGCCTACTCGGTGGGCTGGTAAAAACAAAACAAAATCAGTTACCCGCACATCATGCTGTGGAGTGTATATGCAGGGGCGCCAACTGGGGGGGGGGGGGGGGGGGTGAGCAACCACCCCCCAAGCCTTGAAGCATTAAAAAAAAAAATTGTTTATGGGAGAGTGTTCATCATGAAAAGAACAGGGATGCAAATACCCTAAAAACCCATCCATATACCAAGATAATTCAACAATATTTACTAAATTGTATGGAAGTGTGTGGTAAATTATTGCACGTTACACATATTCAATTATTGACAGTTGTTTCTCTTCTTTAGTTTTTTTTATTGTGCTGTCAGTTCACAAAACGGTAACAGTATCACTTCTTTCTAGAAACAACGTATTAACCGATGTCAGAAACATTTCGATCAGAAAGCTTCAAAGCGGCAGAGAAACGCAGCTCAACCTGGATACAGTGTGCATCAAGTGACACACGCAAAACAATGCCAGGTAATTAAATGCAATAAAAATAAAACGTCTGATATCTGTGCCCAGTGTGAAAGAGCAGTATGTGGTAAATACACACAAGTTGATAAGTGTTACATCTGTGTGGGTTGTGCTAATTCGGGGGTGTTGCAAAGACGGTTGTAGTGGGTGACGTCAGACCAGAAACAGAGAGCAACACAGAAGAGACACAGAGAGGTGGAGTTTGGTGAAGCTGAGCGCTTGGTTGCGCTCAGCATTTAATAATTAAACAGAGCAGTAAATAAAAGGTTTGAAAGACACAAACAACAGGACACGGCACTGGCAGCCAAAACAAAGAGACAAACAAAAACTAACTACACAGCCAAATACGGTGAGCTGCTATTATTATTACTATTATTATTACCTCCATCTCCAGTCCTGTTTTTCACTCACCGAACACACAACCCTGAGGGAGTGAAAACATGCTGCTTTTATGCAGCTGTACCAAGACTCGATTGCTAATCAATCATTCAATTGGAGTCTCGGTAAAACTGCACGTGAATTAATAAAGTGCAATTCCCCGTGCTCACATATTATTACTTTTTACTTGCATGTGAAGTGTTGTGCAATCCTTGTGCCTAAGACAACCTTGTCACACAAGTAGTTGTCTGTCTGTGTGTGCGTGCGTGGGGTTAAATTTAGACAAATTTTGAGGTTTACAAAATGAGTAATTTATAATACAGTAATAAAAAGAACATTTTTAAAAAAGATAAATGCCAGTTAATGCTACACAAATTACAAAGTAGCCTGTCCTCAAATAAGCACAATGGCACTTAACGGGTTAATGGTTTTAGAAATATGATTTGTACAATACTTACATAAATTGGAATTTGGTTCACATGGGATACTATGTTTGCAAATGTAGTGATTTATTTTTTTTTTAAAAGCATGGATTTCATTTTGATACAGGACAAACTGAACACAGTTGCTCACCTTTGGAACACCAATCCCACTGGTGCTCAGCGAAATCAAACTATACCTCACAGTCCACTGCTCATAATGTACACTCTTGATATGATGTATACTCTTGGTTCTAGTGTTGAAGTAGTCCTTAAATGAGTGTGTATGTGTGTGTGTGTGTGTGTGTATCTATGTTTTGTAGGGCCTTTCTTGAGAAAGCGATTGACCCTGCCCTTAAAGTCGCACTGACCAAAGGACGTTCTTTTGAAGTTTTGCGTGACAACGTCACAGAGTCAAGACTGTAGAGTCGATTTTCATGTGCATGTAAACCCAGCCAATGAAGAAAAAAAAGAAATCACTTTACAAAATTTTCATGGGTCAGACCTAAAACAGGAAACACTTAAGATTTAAAATCACAAATAAAACTAGATGTTGTGATAAGTTGTTATTAATCAGTTTTAAAAGCAGATGTAACACTGTATCGTCTGTATTTTATTTATTTATTTTTTTGTTTGTTTTTATTAGAAATTGCTATTGGGTACATTTGTCAATATTATTTGCAAAGTAAAAGAACACTTTTTCTTATAACCAACACAGTACAACTTGAGTGAGAAAAATCCTTCAAATTGTGATACAGTAAGTCTGATTTCTTCCTTTAAACTCAAGATCCACTTATGTTTAGAAATACAACCCTTCAGAAGAAAACTTCTACATAACAGATTTATGTGACATTTATTTTTAAATAAAAGAAAAAAAATACCATTGTTTCTGCTATTTGCCTTCATTTTAACCCATTCACAAAGTGACATTCTAAAACACAGCTCAAATATAGTTAAAATAACCTTACATTGGGGCACATACAGGTAATAGAAATGGAGGAAATTGAAAGTTGCTAATCCACCTCAAACTTTTGGTCCTGTTGGATGTAAAAATGTCTATATTAATATTCTTATTTGAAGTAATGTAATATCTTGGGTTACTTTACATATAGCAAAGCTTACAAGTAACAATGGTGAATGTATATTAGGATTCACTATGCAGATTTTGAGCACAAGAATTGTGCTTTTTAAGAGAAGGCAGCCTGCTGTGTCAAACAACACACTTTTATAGTGTTTAGCACCTGCAATTAAATTGCTGAAATTCTAAGATATCTTTAATCAGTTCAAAGAAGATTTATCCAAGTATAGGCTTGTTGAATTCCAAGTAAAGTTCTCAGTCTCTGCGTATCTGGTTTATGAATGGGACATCAAACCTTAATTAAAGCATTCACACTATATCCATTCTGTGACAATCACCATCCACAATATTCTGGAATTCACTTCTAAATTCTGGGTAGGAATTATAGGTGCATGGCACCTCTAAAAGCGGTCCACAGGTGTGTGCAATCAACCTTCGCTCAGACCTCTCAGAGTAGTCACCTGCACTTCAATTTTCTCAACACACATAATATCTGCCCCCGTCACAAAGTGCAAGAATTTCTGGAGTCGGCCATCATCCAGAGAGAATGAACTGCTTTAAGAAATTCAATGTCTGCTTCAATAAGTTTGTTAAGTTTGGTGGCAGTGGGCGCACCTGTTGCAGAACAGAGCTGGGTCCAGGTGTTGAGGAGATGATGAAGGTGATCATTCTTGTCTTACAGGTGAGTTTGGTGGTCTGTGCTCGGTGTAGAACAAAGAATAGGGTTACTGGTTTCAAGCACTGGCTTAAGGGAAGTAGGAACTGTTTAGTATGAATTGGAAATGCCTGGTGTCTCCCAAGGCACAGTGTCATCACACTTCACTTTCAACACTGAACGGATAAACCTCTACCTCTGAATCAGAAAAAAATATACTTCTTGCAAAAGCAGCAGATGTTATAGTTTCCAGAGCTGCAGAGGCCAAGGTCACATTTAGTGGCAGTAGAATCAATTAGAAAGCAGTGACTGTCAGGCATTTCTTTCAGAGAATCACTTACATTTTTGGAAGAATGTGAGGTACATCTTTCAGCTACTGGTTACATGCTGACTTTTTCTAGAAAATCAACTTGTGCACACTCAGCAACATCGAAAGGCACAGTGCTTGACGTTTCTTCTGGGACATTGTCTACCACTTGCATTATTTTGATCCAGAGACACCAAGTAGAAATGATCAATCCTCATTTTAACTTTTTCATACACATCCCTTACGGTCATACTAAGTAGTAACACATTTTCTTTAAAATTCCCCAGATTTTTAAGTGAACTTTTTTATTCTGTTTTTTGACTGTCAGAAGAAAACAGATATTTCCTGATCTTTAACAACCCATCACAGTCTATGTTCTTTGGGACAGAAATGTTTCTAGGACCACCCCCACCATGAACACAGACTTGTCTCCCATTGTATCCAGCCACTCTATTTTCTTGTTGCTTATTGCAGCATATTTGTACAGTACTGGTGCTGTATGTCCTCTGTTTCTGGGCTAAACTTGTTGTGTGTCTTTGTTTAAATGTATAACCTAATGTGTCCATGTGGCAAAGTGGCTAGTGGAGGGGAACAGGTATAGCGGTGATGCGATGCAGGAGTGCTTTTATTTATAATCCAGGTCTGGTGACCGTTAAATAATAAATCCCCGGCTATACACAACAATGTTGAGTCTTGGTTTTGGGGATCGCTGCATCAACCAAAGCCTGGATTTTGGTGACTACAGGTCTCACCCTTCCATTCCCCATTAAAAATCCCAAATATTGAGTCTCTGTTTTGGCAAACGCACATTTCCTCAAGTTAGCTGTCAGCCGGGCTGCCCTTAGAGACTGAAGAACGGCTGCAACCCTAGCCAAATGCTCTCGCGAGGTGGAGCTGTATATCACCACGTCATCAATATACGCTGCTGCATATTCATGATGTGGGCGTAAAACCTGGTCCATCAGTCTCTGAAAGGCAGCGGGCGCACCATGTAGCCCAAACGGCATGGTTTTAAAGTGGAACAGCCCTTCTGGTGTTGAAAATGCGGTTTTCTCTCTGGAGCTGCGGGTTAAAGGGATTTGCCAGTATCCCTTCGTCAGGTCCAGAGTGGAAATAAACCTCGCTTTTCCCAGTCTGTCTAAAAGTTCGTCGACCCGAGGCATAGGATATGCATCGAACTTAGCAATAGCGTTCACCTTTCTGAAATCCACACAGAAGCGGTTGGTGCCGTCTTTCTTAGCCACTATGACGATCGGACTGCACCACTCACTCCTGGAAGGCTCAATCACCCCAAGCTCGAGCATATCCCATACCTCTTTGCGAACGCCACTTCATCGACTTTCCGGGATCCGGTACGGTCTCTCTCGCACTGTGACACCTGGTGGAGAGATAATGTCATATTCAACTAAGTTTGTCCTGCCGGGCACGTCAGAAAAAACATCGCTGAACTCCTCAATAAGCTTACGCAGCTCTCTTTGCTGATCCGGAACCAATTGTTCCCCCATAGAAATCGCTCTTGTGCTCGGGGTCTCTGGACAGGGACCTAAATCATCCTCCATATTGCCTGGGGCTATAAATAAGACCTCCCTTGCCTGCCAGGGCTTTAACAAATTGACATGATAAATTTCACGTTCATTTCGGCGATCGGGCTGTCTAATTTCATAATTTACTTTTCCTATAGCCCGAATCACCTCATACGGCCCCTGCCATTTAGCACACAGTTTCGATTCAGATGAGGGAAGTAGCAGCATTACCTTGTCCCCTGGTCGAAAGGTTCGAATCCGTGCATTTTTGTTGTAATGCTGCTGTTGTCGGTGCTGAGCCGATCTGAGGTTGTCTTGGGCCAAACGACCGACCAAATCCAGCCGATCTCGTAGTAGGAGCACATACTTCACTACATTTTTAGATGAGCCTTTGTGCTCCTCCCACCCCTCTCTCAGCAGGTCGAGAATGCCGCGAGGCTGCCGGCCGTACAGGAGCTCAAAGGGGGAGAACCCCGTTGAACTCTGCGGCACTTCTCTCACCGCAAAAAGGAGGTAGGGAAGAAGCGATGCCCAATGTTTCTGCTCCTGTGTTACAAATCGCCTCAGCATCGACTTTAAGGTCTGATTAAAACGTTCAACCAAACCGTCCGATTGTGGATGATAAACGGACGTCCTGATGGGACGTATTTTTAATATTTTGTACACCTGCTGTAACGTATTGGACAAAAAATTGGTTCCGTGATCAGTCAAAATCTCCTTGGGGATCCCTACTCTAGCCATAATCTGCGCTAACTCGGTGGCTATTGCAGCTGCACTAGTGGACCTCAATGGAACTGCCTCTGGGTATCGCGTTGCATAATCCACCACTACTAATATATGCGTATACCCAGAGTCAGAAGGTAGCAACGGGCCCATTATGTCCATTGCAATGCGCTCGAACGGAGTGGAAATAATCGGCAGTGGGATCAAAGGAGCGGGGCGCACTCGACCTGGCGCTACTCGCTGGCAGTCTGGGCATGTGGCTACATATTTCGACACATCAGTATGAAGACCGAGCCAATAGAATCGAGCCAATATTCGCTCCCTTGTCTTCTCGGCTCCGAGGTGCCCCGCAAAAGGGATATCATGCGCCAGCCTCATGACCTCGGTCCGACAAGACGGGGGAACCAATAATTGTGTTACAGGCTGTCCTGTGCCCGCGGCTAGGTTTACCCTATATAGTAATTGCCCCTTTATACTGAAATGTGGATATACTAGCGGCCCAGCGCCATCAACATCCTTACCTTCAATGGACCGGACCTGCCCCCAAGCGTGCACCAGTGACGGGTCGTTCTTTTGGCCCCACACTAGGTCCGCGCTTGAGTACCACGGGTCCGGTATATTGAGAGGGGCTGGAATAACCTCTGCCCTAGTCGGCCCAGTAACCTCGCTCTCTCGGTCACACTGCGTTCCCACTCCCTTCGACTGGCGTTTGTTACCATTACAGCACTCTCCCACCAGACCCCAGCCTTGTCTCAAAGACGCTCCCTCCCATTTCGCGGTCCGTCTCTCCTTATTTGTTTTTCTAGGACGGAACAGAGGGGAAAACATTTCAGGATGAAAAGGAAACACATCACCAATCCGTTCCTTTTTCCCTTTTTCTGCCACGTTTACGTGTGTGGCTGAGACTGCCATTATTTGCACCAATTCTTTGAATTTTGGCCAGTCTCGGCCCAGAATAACTGGGTGCGGCAACCTTTCCGCCACCCCGACTACAAGGTGACGTTTTATCGGTCCTACCGATAAATATACTTTTAGGGTGGGGTATGCCGCCGTGTCTCCATGGATACAGGAGATGGCCACCTGACCTTGTGGCCGCCACGACATACCGCCCAAGAGAGCTGTCCTGATCAAGGTTTGCTCACACCCTGTGTCCACTAACGCATGGGTTTTCACATTCCCTAAAACCACGTCAATCAGACAGGGCCCCTCCCAACCGTTTTCCCCCTGCTTACCCGTTCCAGGTGTCCAGTTGCATGCAGCCACGTCACACTCCATAGCAGCGGGGCATGACCTGGCCCTATGTCCTGGCTGGTTACACCTAAAACAGAGTGGAGGGACAGAGGGGGCATAGGTTAAATATCTGTCCCGCTGCTGGTAGGGCAACGGGGCAGGGGCAACACCTCTACCCCAGCTGGGGGCCATCCTTGGTCTCCATGGGGGGGAGGCAAGGGGGCCCAACGGGGTCGGCGGTCTGGGAGGTCTGGGTGCCGGGACTGAGGGTGATGGTGGTGGTGTTGGAGGAGAGGGAGGGAGAGGTTGGTTCCTGAGCAGGGCAGGGGCTGACAGGATCCCGACCCGGGCTGACGTCAAAGAGTCCTCAAAATCTTCAGCCAATTTGACCGCCTCCTCCAGGGTGTCAGGGTTGTGGCGCCGTACCCACGCCTGAGTTTCAGCGCCGACCACATGGCAGAATTGTTCCACCACAATGGCTTCCCCCATTTGTTGAGCGGTCTTCTTCTCTGGGGTCAGCCAATGGACCATGTGGTCGCACAACCGCTGTGCCACC
Source organism: Polyodon spathula (assembly GCF_017654505.1). NCBI lineage: Eukaryota > Metazoa > Chordata > Actinopteri > Acipenseriformes > Polyodontidae > Polyodon > Polyodon spathula. The sequence goes on along the minus strand of NC_054551.1, from coordinate 16,651,203 downwards.
ACCCTGGGGCGTGTCTCCGGGGCTCTCCGGTACTCGCGGAACCGCGTCCGGTGGGTCTCCGGGGTGATGTTGAGACGATGGAGGATAGCCTGCTTGACTAGGTCATAGTCAGTGGCGTACTGGTCGCTCAGGGCTTGGTAAGCTGCCTGCGCTTCCCCGACCAGGCAAGGTCCTAGCTGGCTTGCCCAGAACTCCCGAGGCCATCCCGCCGCGGTTGCCAGCCGCTCGAACGCCACCAAAAATGCCTCCGGATCATCCTCCGCCGTCATTTTCATGGCCCGTGCCTTCGGGGCCGACATCAATGATGTTCCGGTAGGGGTCGCTCCTGCAGCAACGATCAGCCCTACCCGTTCAATGAGCGCCGTATAGCGCTCCTCCCTCCGTCTCTCCTCTGCATCCCGTCTGGTCTCCAGTGCCTGCAGCAGCTCCGCCAGCGCGTTGCGGTCCATAATCCCACTACTGACACCACGTGTGGCAAAGTGGCTAGTGGAGGGGAACAGGTATAGCGGTGATGCGATGCAGGAGTGACAGGCAGACAACAGTTTCCAGTGAAAAGGTGCTTTTATTTATAATCCAGGTCTGGTGACCGTTAAATAATAAATCCCCGGCTATACACAACAATGTGTAAAGCACGGGGATAGCAATAATAGGGCACAGTCCCGAACAAAACGAACACACGGTCACCAGTCCTGGGTGAGTGCAGACGTGCTTGTGGTGGGTGAAGACACTGTATTTCGTGACGGTTCCGTGCAGTGGTGATCCGGATTGTGCTGACCCTGGTCGACAGCTCCGGATAGGTGAGTTAACTGTCTGGTGGTGCAAAACGCAGACAATTACAAAACAAACACAACACGCAATTCCTCTTTACAACGAGAGCTCCTCTCTCGATCCTTCTCTCTCCAAGCGTTTAACCCAAACGAAGGAGAAGACCAGCGTTACCCTGGCCCCTATATGTAATCCCGCATGATATCGAGATAAACGGTTGCAGCTGCCTCTCGTTTACCTCTCAAATCAATACGGTCTTACAACAGAGTCGCGCTTCCCTCCAGGCTGACCCGCTTCCCTGACCCGGAAACGAACTGTCAGGCCAGCCCTTCCAGATACTTCTCCTCTCGTTCTTTAGCGCCCTCACAGGTTGGGAGGAAGATTCATCACCAGTACTCATCTTTCCGTCACAGTCCATTATTAATATCACTGTGTACTGTTTTAAACTGTAAAGCGCTTGAGATGTGCTGTATGAATTGCGCTATAAAAAATAAAGGTTATTATTATTATTATTATTATTATTATTATTATTATTATATTTGTTTCCAACCACTGATTTTCCTACTTTGTGTTGTGAACGATTTTCATCATCACTTGAATCAGAACTGCCTGCTGATGATTGCTTTAACATTTGTTTTCTGAGGTTTTTCTCACATGGTTGGTGTTCTTTCCATCATGTGAATTACTGCAAGCTTGTTTTTTGCAATAACTTTTCAAATCCTCTAGAGTGGGCACGTACCTCACTAAAGTTTCATCATCCATCAGCAAAACTGTTGAAGAGCCAATCTGTAAAAAAATAAATGAATAAATAAATAAAAAATACAGATTTAAAAATGATTAAAGCATTAAGACAAATCACAGTGACTACAGTCATGTTTTTGGTTTATTGTTCTGTAAATTACCCATCAGTGTCGTCTATTTCAGCAGTTGAACACCTATTTCTGAAGTATTTTTTAATTGCACAACATTAAAACTGAGGTAAAACTAAGGTATTCTTAGTATTTCACAGACACAGGCTTCATGCACACATTTCAAACCACCTGACTTTTCTGGATTTTTTCTTGAGCACAATATTTTGCATGACATTTTTGACAAATCAGTGAATTGCCAGAAAAATCTTAAAATATACAAAACATGAAGTCATTGTGAGGCGTGTGAGTACAAATGGATTTTCCAGACAGTGATTTACGTGTAACAATTAAAATTTTATTTAATATTACACGAGAAAAAAAAGAAAAATAATAAAAAAGGATGTGAGGGAGGGAGTGCGGGAGTAATCAAAAACAAAGGAACGGAAGCCTCTTAGTCCTCGTCGCGTTCTGCTTTAATCCAAAAATAAAACAAAAGGAATAAAAACAGAAAAGAACCAGTTAGTAAGGCCCCCGTTCGTGACACAGTCCACAACAACCAAGTACTCCTCCAGCCTTTTTCTCCCCGCCTCTATTCCTTAGGACCAACCCCGAACACAGTAGCACGTTCCCTTTAGTATGCAAACCCCGCCCCGGTAGTCAGTGGATCACCAATCCCAAACTGACAGGTATCCTTAATTTCACTTGACTCCAGTGGCTGGAATTTACATACTCGTACTTCCGCCCCTCACCAAGGTGCCGCCCCTCAAAAAGATGACTTTTGTCATGGTCACAAGACCTTGGTAAGGGAAATCCCGAGTTGGTTTGATGCCTTCTACTGTTGGGAGGCTGAATTGCAGACCGAAAACCCCTTTGACTCATCACATATCCCACCCCTCAGAGTGGAGCCGAAGGAACACTCGGAAACCTCTAACCCTTCCTTTTCCCCTCCCTCCCGGGAAAAAAAATCAGCATTTTGATGTAACTTACCTGCACGATGCCTTATTTGAAAGGCGAAGGGTTGGAGCGCCAGGTACCACCGCGTAATCCTAGCGTTTGAATCCTTCATTGTGTCTAACCACTTTAAAGGGGCATGATCTGTGATGAGTACAAAGGGTCGTCCCAGAAGATAGTATTTTAAGGACTCCACCGCCCATTTTACTGCCAGGCATTCTTTCTCTACCACCGAGTACCTCTGTTCTCTCGGCAGTAACTTCCGACTAATATATAATATCGGGTGTTCTATACCATTTTTTTCCTGGGACAGAACCGCCCCCAGACCAGTCTGCGATGCATCGGTCTGAAGGATGAACTCTCGGCTGAAATCCGGGCTTACTAATGCTGGGGCCTGACTCAAATTAGTTTTAATAGATTCAAAGGCTGTCTGACACTCTGCACTCCACTTAATTTTATTTGGAGCGTTCTTTTTAGTGAGATCAGTGAGAGGGGCGGCTATAGTGGAAAAGTGTGGAATAAAGCGGCGGTAATAACCAGCCAACCCTAACAGTGATCTCACCTGGGTTTTTGTGGTAGGTACCGGTGAATCCAACAAAGCCTGGACTTTTGAAACCAACGGTTTCACTCTACCCTTACCCATTATGAAACCTAAATATTTTGTTTCTTCTTTTCCAATAGCGCACTTTGCCATGTTCGCTGTGAGCCCCGCCTTCCTCAGAGACTGTAGGACGGCTTTTAATCTACTCAAATGTTCTTTCCAGGAAGAACTGTATATGACTACATCATCGATATATGCAGCTGCATACTCTCGATGAGGTTGTAATACCCTGTCCATCAGTCTCTGGAAAGTTGCGGGAGCTCCATGAAGTCCGAACGGCATAGTACAAAATTGAAAAAGACCATCTGGGGTTGAGAATGCCGTTTTCTCACGAGAGGCTTTCGCTTAATGGAATTTGCCAGTATCCTTTCGTCAGATCCAAAGTTGAAATAAACCGAGCTCGCCCCAGCCTGTCTAAGAGTTCATCTACCCGAGGCATGGGATATGCATCAAACTTAGAGATAGCATTCACCCTCCTAAAGTCTATACATAACCGTAGTGACCCATCTGGTTTGTCTATTGGTACAATTGGGCTACACCACTCACTTCGGGAAGGTTCAATTATCCCAAGTTTCAACATACACTCCACCTCCCTCCGGACAGAATCTCTCCGACTTTCTGGAATGCGATACGGTCTCTGTCTAACTCTCAGACCTGGCGGAGTGATAATAGCATGTTCAATCAAATGCGTTCTTCCGGGCACGTTAGAAAACACATCACCAAACATTTTGATTAAATTGCTTACCTCTTTGCGTTGATCAGGAGTTAATTGTTCCCCCATCGGAACCCCAGCTGCTGATACTGGCTCAATTGAGGGTCCATAGTCCTCTCCCTCCTGTTCGGGAGATATAAAATGGACCTCCCGTTCTTTCCACGGTTTGAGGAGATTAACATGATAAATTTGATTTTCCTTCCGACGCCCAGGCTGTCGGATCTCATAATTAACTTTTCCAATTGCTCGAATGACCTCAAAGGGACCCTGCCATTTAGCAAACAACTTAGATTCTGATGAGGGAAGCAACAACAATACTTTGTCTCCAGGTCGAAAGTTCCTAATTCTTGCATTTTTATTGTAGCTTTGCTGCTGCTTCTGCTGTGCCGCTTTGAGATTGTCATGTGCCAATCGACCGACTAATTCTAAGCGATCGCGTAGCTGTAATACATATTTCACTATATTTTTAGAGTCTTTTGACTGTTCTTCCCAGCCTTCTCTTATGAGATCCAAGATACCCCGCGGCTGCCGACCGTACAAGAGCTCAAACGGAGAGAACCCCGTTGAGGATTGTGGTACCTCACGAACTGCAAAGAGCAAGTAGGGAAGCAGTTTAGCCCAATTACGTTTCTCCTGATCTACAAAGCGGCGCAACATACTTTTTAAAGTCTGATTAAATCGTTCAACAAGCCCATCCGTTTGAGGATGAAAAACTGAGGTTCGAATTGAACGAATTTTCAATAATTTGTATAATTGCTGAATACAGCCAGACATAAAATTAGTGCCCTGATCAGTGAGAATTTCTTTCGGGATTCCCACCCTAGAAAATATTTTAACCAATTCATTTGCTACTACTTCTGCACTCATAGAGCGTAAGGGAACAGCTTCTGGATATCTCGTTGCGTAGTCCACTACTACCAAAATATACCGATATCCTGACTCTGCTCCCTCCAGAGGGCCTACTAAATCTACACCAATCCTCTCAAACGGTACTCCAATAATTGGCAGTGAGACCAGAGGTGCGGGGCGAACTAACTTAGGGGCAGCTAATTGACATTCCGGACACTCAGATACATACTTCCGCACAAGACCATAAACCCCAGGCCAAAAAAACCGGGCCAGAATTCGTTCCTGAGTCTTTTCAGTTCCCAAATGACCTGAAAATGGAATGTCATGCGCCAATCTCATGACTTCTGACTGAAAAGGCCTAGGAACCAATAACTGTTTTACGAGCTGTCCCGTCCCGGGAGCCCGGGTTATTCTATATAATAAGTGCCCAGATACAGAAAAATGCGGAAATACCACTGGTTGTCCTTCCTGCATATCCTTCCCCTCAACATATCTAACCTGTTTCCAAGCATACTGTAATGTGGGATCATTTTGTTGTTCATAGCCCAGGTCAATATCTCGGTCCCAATGATTAGGTACGCTGAGAGGAGTGTCGTTTATTATGTGACCTTCCACATCAGTAACCTCGCAGCCCCGGTCACACTGAACACCTACTCCTTTACCCTGCCGTTTACAAGATTGGTTTACTTTTGAGTCAGACCCCTCCCCTTGTCGTCTCAGAGTTCCCTCATATTTTTCCACCCTGCGCTCTCTCTTTGTTTTTCTCGGGCGGATTTTAGGGTTAAACAGGTCGGATTGTAACGGGAAAATCTCGCCAATTGTTTTCTCCCGTTGTTTAGATTGTCCCCTGGTAGAAACTAAGACCATTTCCCGACCTAAAATACGATCAAAAAACGGCCAGTCTCTTCCCAGGAGAACAGGGTATGGTAAACATTGCGCTACAGCCACTTTAACGTAAGCTGAATAATCACCTACAGTAAGTCTAACTTTAGTGGTGGGATAAACCCGAGTTTCTCCATGGATACATGAGATAGCCACTTTACCCTGTGGCTCCCAGGTTACCCCCTCCAAAAGAGCTTGTCGAATCAATGTTTGTGCACACCCAGAGTCTGCAAATGCATTAGTACTCTTATCCCCGACCTGTACTCTTAACTGATAAGGGCCCTCCCAACATTCCCCAGTATTCTTACCTGTTACTGCCGACCAGGATCTTCTTGCCAGGTCTACCTCCATCATTGGACAATCCCTGGCTATATGTCCGGGCTCATTGCATCGGTAACAAACTGGGGTAGAAGGCACCAACGGGGTTTGCTTGTCCTGTGAGTCGGTGACCGACAGGTTAGGGGGGTTTTCTCTCGCCCAAGATGGGGCTAACCTCGACCTCCATGGTCTGAAGGTCTGGCTACCTCCTCTGGGCTTCACTGATGGGTTGGTCCTGGTTAGTTTAGGCGCAGGAGCGGGGTCAGAGGCGGCGCCTTCCTTCGCATCCTCATAAGCCTCCGCCAGGATGATGGCCTTCTCGAGAGTGGTAGGTTGATTCCTTCTAACCCACTCCCGATTTCCTGGCGGTAGTATGGAGGTGAACTGCTCTATAGCGATCTTCTGCACCAGTTCTTGGGGTGTGTGTTCTTCCGGTTGCAGCCACCGGGTGCACTGATCCAGGAGATACTGTCCCGCAACCCGGGGCCGCACCCCCTTGGACAGCTGGTATTCCCGGAAACGGCGCCGGTATGTTTCTCCCGTGATCCCGAGGCGTGAGAGAATGGCTTCTTTTACTTTTATATAATCCGCGGCCTCCGAGGCCATCAAGGCTCTGTACGCTGCTTGCGCCTGTCCTGTCAAACAGGGTGCCAATTTCATGGCCCAGTGTTCCTTGGGCCACCCTGCTGCTTCTGCCACTCTCTCAAAGGTGACCAAGAACGCCTCAGGATCATCTTCCGGAGTCATCTTCTGTAGCTTAGGTTGTGAAGAAAACATCCGGGCAACCGCTGTTTCCGCCGCTGGTGTCGAGATTTTCTCTACCAGCTGACCAAAGAACTGGGCGAGCTGTTCCTGGCGCCGTGCTTCCCTCTCCTCTCGCTTCTCCTCCTGCTCCCTAAACATCGCCAAAACTGTAGCTGGATCCATCTCCCACAATGACACCACGTGTGAGGCGTGTGAGTACAAATGGATTTTCCAGACAGTGATTTACGTGTAACAATTAAAATTTTATTTAATATTACACGAGAAAAAAAAGAAAAATAATAAAAAAGGAAGTGAGGGAGGGAGTGCGGGAGTAATCAAAAACAAAGGAACGGAAGCCTCTTAGTCCTCGTCGCGTTCTGCTTTAATCCAAAAATAAAACAAAAGGAATAAAAACAGAAAAGAACCAGTTAGTAAGGCCCCCGTTCGTGACACAGTCCACAACAACCAAGTACTCCTCCAGCCTTTTTCTCCCCGCCTCTATTCCTTAGGACCAACCCCGAACACAGTAGCACGTTCCCTTTAGTATGCAAACCCCGCCCCGGTAGTCAGTGGATCACCAATCCCAAACTGACAGGTATCCTTAATTTCACTTGACTCCAGTGGCTGGAATTTACAAACTCGTACTTCCGCCCCTCACCAAGGTGCCGCCCCTTAAAAAGATGACTTTTGTCATGGTCACAAGACCTTGGTAAGGGAAATCCTGAGTTGGTTTGATGCCTTCTACTGTTGGGAGGCTGAATTGCAGACCGAAACCCCTTTGACTCATCACAGTCATATTGTAGCTTGAGGTTTGCACAATGAGGAGAGATAATAATGTATCTGTATGGCTAGATTTTTTCTGGGTCTTTAAGAATCAGTAAACAGTACACCCAGACTTGCATTATGTTTAAGTTTCACAACATTCCTTGCTCTTAAAGGTGCTCTTTTTATGTTAAAAACCATTCTTTCAACTAGCGTACCTTCTCACTTTGCATCTGCTGAATGACCTTATCACCAACTCCATGCTCCCGAAGAAACGGAAATGTCCTTTTGAACTGCCATTCTCATAGATAATTTAAAGTTTCAAGGAAATAAATAGAATGTATGTTTATGAACTTAAGTGATGTAAATCCATGTATAATACTATTATAAATAATAATGACAATAATAACAAAATAGTAGTAGTCATAGTAGTGGTAGTTAATAACAATATGGAAAATCCAGATATCATAGGATTGTTTATGCTAAATAACATACTAATTAAAATGCTTCTCTTAACAATTTTAGCTAAACTATATGCAGTGGCTACAACAATTATTCAGGCAGTGATTTGTTGTTTTTTTGTAATTTTTCGTATTGAATATAAATATTGCATAGAAAAATATACAGGCTGTCTCAAAAAATGTGTGGACAATTTAATTGTATGTCTACAGTGCTGATTCTTATTTTATTGGAAAGCAAGAAGCATAATTTACAATGTTCACTACTGTAGGTGTTCAAAATGCCCACCATTGACATCAAGGCACTTATTATAGAGACCAGCAACAGAGCGACACACATGTGCACATGTATCAGGTGAGATGGCAGAGCAGGCATCAACAACTCTTTGGCGCATGGCGTTACTGTTGGCTTTCTAAGGAAACAAGAATCTGCACTGTCAAGCAATGATTGAGGTATGTATAAGTTTGTATTTAGGCAACTTGAGAAGCAAATATTAACACCTTTTCTCCTATACTAGTTTTTAATACGATGTTCTCAAACAATTATTCAGGCAGAAACAGAAAAGTGAGTGCTTCAGATATTGTGCAGGAGCTAGCTGAGGAATATGGTGTTAAGGTGTCACACAAACACTAAGAATAGAGTGTAGAGAAGAGATTTAATGGTTGGTTTGCTAGAAGTCCTTCATCAGTTCATTCAACAAGAAGAAAATATTTTGCCCAAAGCTACTTTCAGAAGTCAGAAGCTTTTTCCAGCAAAGTAATTTGGTCTGATGAATCCAAATGTAATGTGTTTGGCTCAGATGAAAGAATGATGGATTGTAGAAAGCCAGAATTTTGAGAGGAATATCTGCAACCCACCACGAAACATGGAGCAGACAACATTAAAGTTTAGGGTGTACTTGGACTAACAGAAGGCAACATGAATATAGAATGTTCAGGGAAATTCTGCATGGGGAATCTGAAGAGGTCAGCTAGGAATTTAAATGTAAGAAACTTTCTGTTCCAACAAGACTGGCGTATGAAGCACAGCAAACTACTGCTACATCTGGCATAACAATTTTGTTTAAACACTTTTTTGTAGGAGTAAGTGTTTATATTTTCTTTACAAGTTGCCTGAATATATACTAAATACAAATATGAAATATGTATCTTTTTATTTGGGGGACGGGACGGGACGACCAAGTTATTATTTTTTTTGTATGTTATGGAAAAGGTCACCCACATACCGTTCAGCATTATTACAAGTTACACTTCACTATGAGCACAAACAAACCAACCAACCAAATAAATATACCCACCCCTTGTTATATCGCCCCTCGCTATGTTGCGGATATATCGCGGTCCTGGAGTTGGCTCCCCATTTTTACTGTTTAACTGCGTATGCCTTAGCTGCAATATTCATAGGCACTTAGAATTACTGTTTGTTCTATTTTGTACTGCATGTCTGTGACAGAGATCGAATGATTCCTGGTGTTAGATCTCCCTCCTGACCTGTGAGGGCACTATGTAAAAGGAACAGAGTACCCTTAATCAAATGGCATAACAATTTATTCTGTAGGGTAAGTGGAAGTCGGTCATTTAGGAAGGGGGCTGAGCTAATGCACCCAAGCTCAATGACTTGGATAGGAGACGACGTGGCTTCCGAGGATTGGAGGAGCGGATGCACTCGTTAACCTAGGGGTCATTAGCGAGGGTATAAATAGGGGGCGTACTGAAAGTGATCTGTTCCTTAGTAAATGGTTAGTGTTTTAACCTACAAGGAGTCTGTGCTGCTGTATTGTGAACCGTGAGTTTTGTCTTGTGTTTGTTAACTGTTGTCTGTTTGTTAATAGACTACCAGTAGTACGATCCGGAGCTGTAGCGAAAGCCAGCATAAACCCGGACATCACTTTCACCCCTGCATTTTCATGGAGAACTGTAATACACCATGAGCACTTATTCACTATCACAAAGAACTGTGTTTGTGTTTTGTGTTTAGTGTTGATGTGTTAAACTGGACTTTTTGGTTGCGGTTCAAACCCGTGGGATTTTACAAAGTGATAAACGCCTCTCTATTCACTTCCATCATTTATTATTTACAGGTGTTTGCCATAAGACTCTGGACACTGCATTTAACTTTAATAAACACCTTTGCACCTGTTAGTAATTGTCTGTGTGATTCTTACCTGCACTGCACTGCACTCACCTGTACCCACTCACCACTTTGCCACAACGTCACAAACAAAAATATACAAAACAAATAAAAACAAAGCATTGATGTTGTACTGTTATCATACACGCATGTATTGCACAATAGCACAAAGCAAATTAAATATCTACTTGCTTAAGTGGTTTTGATTTTAGTCAACGACGTGTTCACGTGTGGCAGCAATGCTAAATTCACATGTATAATCTAATTTTCCTAAAACAGCACCACAATTAACAAAGCTGTGTTGGAAGATAAACAAAACTTGTATTAGTTCTCATTATTTAATGTGGAAGAGAGATGGTGCAGAGATAAGAGGTACAGGCAGAGCTGGGACAGCAGTGCAACCAGCATGAATTACCTCACCTTGAGGTACATTGACTTCGCTGCCCTCTTCTGGAGAGATTCCACATACCTCTTGACTATAATGTATTCTGTTCAGTTGGCACTGAGAGGAGCTGGTTTGGAAATGGTGACTAATAGTTGATTGTCTGGGGGGGTGGGGGTAAGCAAACCAAACAGTAGTATCTAGAAAGTTGAATTTGTAAAATTATTGCAAAGTGATATGTCTAGTCTGTGTGAGTATTTTGTGGAATAAGGTAGACTAATTTAATGTCAAAATTTATTGGCCTGTATGGGAGGCTGGCAAGAATGAAGCCGTTACTCAAAAAATACAATCTGAAAGCACGTCTGGAGTTTGCCAGAAAGCATGAGAGTGACCCAGCTGAGATGTGGGAGAAGGTTTTGTGGTCAGATGAGACCAAGATAGAGCTTTCTGGCCAAAACTCAAAGCGCTATGTGTGGCGCAAACCTAACACTGCCCATGCCTCAAGACACACCATCCCTACAGTGAAGTATGGTGGTGGCAGCATCATGCTGTGGGGATGCTTCTCATCAGCAGGGACTGGGCATCTTGTTACAATTGAAGGAAGAATGGATGGAGAAAAATACAGGAAAATACTGCAAGAAAATCTGCTTCAGTCCGCTAAAAAACTGTAGCTTGGGAGGAAATTCACCTTTCAGCAGGACAATGATCCCAAGCACAAGGCCAAAGCAACATTGGAATGGCTCAAGAACAAACAGGTGAATGTCCTACAGTGCCCCAGTCATAATCCTGATTTCAATCCCATTGAGAATCTGTGACACTATTTGGAAATTGCGGTCCACAAGCGTCATCCAACCAACCTGAACAACCTGGAGCAAATCTGACAAGAAGAATGGGCCAAAATCACTCCGACACTGTGTGCAAAGCTGGTACATATTTACCCCAAAAGACTTAAAGCTGCTATTGCAGCGAAAGGTGGCTCTACCAGATATTAATGTGTGGGGGTTGAATACTTATGCAAGCAAAATATTTCAGTTTTTTCTTTTTCTTAAAAATATTTCCCAACATAAAACCAACGTCACCTTACAATAATTGATTTTGAGTTTGAGTGTTTCAAAATAAAATATCGAACAGAACGAAATTTCAGTGTACCATTTGTAATTCAGTAATATGAGAGAATTGGTCAGGGGTCTGAATACTTTTGCAAGACACTGTATGTGTATATATATATACAGTACCGTGCAAAAGTTTTTGGCAGGCGTGAAAAAATGCTGGAAAGTAAGAATACTTTCAAAAATAGACATGTTAATAGATTCTATTTATCAATTAACTAAATGCAAAGTGAGTGAACAGAAGAAAAATCTACATCAAATCCATATTTGGTGTGACCACCCTTTGCCTTCAAAACAGCATCAATTCTTATAGGTACACTTGCACACTGTTTTTGAAGGGACTCAGCAGGTAGGTTGGCCCAAACATCTTGGAGAACTAACTACAGTTCTTCTGTGGATTTAGGCAGCCTCAGTTGCTTCTCTCTCTTCATGTAATCCCAGACAGACTCGATGATGTTGAGATCAGGGCTCTGTGGGGGCCATACCATCACTTCCAGGAAAAAGATAGTAATGACTTTCGCTGTATGTTTGGGGTCGTTATCATGCTGCAGAATAAATTTGGGGCCAATCAGATGCCTCCCTGATGGTACTGCATGATGGATAAGTATCTGCCTGTACTTCTCAGCATTGAGAAGACCATTAATTCTGATCAAATTCCCAACTCCATTTGCAGAAATTCAGCCCCAAACTTGCAAGGAACCCCCACCATGCTTCACTGTTGCCTGCAGACATTCATTTGTGTACCGCTCTCCAGCCCTTCGGCGAACAAACTGCCTTCTGCTACAGCCAAATATTTCAAATTTTGACTCATCAGTCCAGAGCACCTGCTGCCATTTTTCTGCACCCCAGTTCCTGTGTTTTCGTGCATAGTTGAGTCTCTTGGCCTTGTTTCCACGTCGGAGGTATGGCTTTTTGGCCGCAAGTCTTCCATGAAGGCCACTTCTGATCAGACTTCTCTGGAAAGTAGATGGGAGTACCAGGGTCCCACTGTTTTCTGCCAATTCTGAGCTGATGGCATTGCTGGACATCTTCCGATTGCGAAGGGACGTAAGCATGATGTGTCTTTCATCTGCTGCAGTAAGTTTCCTTAGCCGACCACTGCGTCTACGGTCCTCAACGTTGCCCATTTCTTTGTGCTTCTTCAAAAGAGATTGGACAGCACATCTGGAAACCCCTGTGCCTTGAAATTTCTGCCTGGAGAGACCTTGCTGATGCAGTATAACTACCTTGTGTCTTATTGCTGTGCTCAGTCTTGCCATGGTGTATGACTTTTGACAGTAAACTGTCTTCAGCAACCTCACCTTATTAGCTGAGTTTGGCTGTTCCTCACCCAGTTTTATTCCTCCTACACAGCTGTTTCTGTTTCAGTTAATGATTGTGTTTCAACCTACATATTGAATGATGATCATTAGCACCTGTGAGACTATATGAAAAATCACTTTGAAGTGTACCTAGAAGAATTTATGCTGTTTTGAAGGCAAAGGGTGGTCACAATCCATTCTTCTGTTCACTCACTTTGCATTTAGTTAATTGATAAATATAATCTATTAACATGTCTATTTTTGAAAGCATTCTTACTTTACAGCATTTTTTCACACCTGCCTAAAACTTTTGCACAGTACTATATATATATATATATAATATATATATATATATATATATATATATATATATATATATATATATATATATATACTGTTGGCATGCTAACTTTTCAGAGCATATTAATGACTGATGCAGGGGAAAGTAAATTTAGTCTGAATCTTTGTCACCAACAATCATCCTTTAACAGACTAAATGTAATCAATGAGTTTTCACAATAAAGAAACTGATATTCAGAACTAATCTTCACATTTATTGTAAATAAAAATTGTGCTTTTTTTTTTTGCTAAAATTGTCTTAGATAACTACCCATATTCTGAAATATAAATTGAAAAGGGGATAAAGTGCAGCAGCTGTTCGGTGAGAGAGCTGTGAGGAACACGATGATCCTTTTCACCCGCAGGGATAAACTGGAAGGCATGCCAGTCGAGCAGTACATAGAGAAAGAAGACCAGGAGCTCTAGCAGCTTTTTTCGAAATGTGGGAACAGGTAGCATGTTCTTAACAATAGTAACATGAGCGACCGCACACAGGTCACACAGCTATAGTGCAAAATAAATAACATGGTGATGGAAATGAAGGCTGCTACCTTCCAAATAAGATTCACCAGCAGGTAGAAGAAATGATTAAACTGAAGGAACAGGATTTAAATGAGAAACACAAAAAGTAACTGAGCAGGAAAGAAGAGGAGATAAAACAGAAATATGAGGAGGAATAGAGTAGGAGAGAAGAGATGAAACAGAAATATGAGGAGAGAAGAGATGAAACAAATAAGAGGAACAGAGGAGGAGAGAAGAGGAGATGAAACAGAAATATGAGGAGGAACAGGAGGAGAGATTAAACAGAAATATGAGGAGGAAGAGAGTAGGAGAGAAGAGATGAAGCAGAAATAGGAGGAACGGGAGAGAAGAGGAGCTCAAGGAGAGGTTGAAAAAGCAAATGAAGGAAGAGAAGCTGGAGAAAGCCAATGGAAATCAAGCTGCCTGTCAAGAGAATACAAAGCTTTAACCTACATCATCCCAATTGTAAGTTCAGCTACCATTGTCCTTCAAACACAATTCTCATTGGGCTTTTAAAAAATCTTGAATCACCAAAAAAAAAACAAATTCTGACAGAAAGCAGAGAAATGGCAAACTTAAGATATTAATTACCATGTTAGTGTTCATAATAAAATGGCTTGAATAAATTAAGTGCTATGATTGGCTGAACAAGATCACATGACTGTGCGGTAATAATTGTCTTACCGCACGGCTATGACATCATAGACCAACTTACTTGCTATTAATATTACTAGGCCTTAATAGTAACAATTATCTAAACAGTGTTTCTGTAAGTAAAAATGTCAATATACAACTTAAACAGCATTTAAATCATTCAACTCAACTCTTTTTTTTCATCTTTTTCACTAACAATTACAGAAAAATTGACAAATATACTGTGGTATTTATTTAGTCAAGGAACAGAACAGTAACACTATTCAAAAGCCATCTGAGAAATCACTATGCAAGTCTTGCTCAGCATGTAATATGTAAGCAATAAGGCACGACAGGGTGTGGGATATACTCTAATATCTACACACCCCACACTGCTTTAACCGCCTGGGGTGTGTGGATATTACAGTATATCCCACACCCTGAAGTGCCTTATTGCGCTTATAAAATGGATCAACCAACATTACAAAAAAACCCCCCCAAAAAACTGTAAAAGCATGTTTTAATTAACAAAAAAGTAATTTTTATTAAATATCCTTCCACTTCTGCCTGAATTTTAGAAAAAATAGTCCTTTAAAACATAGTCCCTTAAACCAAAAATGCATTAATTAAAAAACTAATTAAAAACATTTTTTGTATAAACATTGAACTGAATAAAAATAAGAAGCACTATTTATGAATGTTAAATTGAACATTGCCATTGAAATTGCAGTTTTGAAGATTTACAGGCCATTTTTCATTCTGAACAGTAGGTGGAGCTGCAGCAAGCGATTTTGAGCAACATGGTGTTTGATCATTGCTGTTGTTGTCATTGTCTAAAGAAGTGCAGGACAGAGTGTGGCTCCACTGTTTGCGAACACTTGAAGATGGCGCCCAGTAATTTTTAAGGCATCCCTCACACCTGTGACCAGTGACAGACATTATTGGCCGTGTTTCAAGCCCTGCTTCACTAAGTAGGTGCACCACTGTGGACCAATTGCTGTGGTTTGTGTATCAGCGACTCAGTCCGGCTAGTTTGCTTAGTTTTGGCATCATGGTGGACAGATAATTTATTCCCATGGGCTCGCTTGAATACCACACTTGACATTTAGGATGTAAATAAAAACTCGGGGCACCGGCTTCAAGGATTTTACAAATGTATTTTTTCAAACATAGTACGGGGCAGAGAGGATTTCCGAGGATGGAGTAAATGAAACCTCTGAGTTTTTCTTTATTTGAGTCATTATAATTCTTATGATTCTTCATTTGTTCATTAAGTTTTAATGTGAAATATTCCTGTCCGTTTTCATTATGGCAAAGCACAAACGTGTCTGCTTTTAAATCACGCAGACCTTCTCTGACATGTCTAGTCATATTTATTTGCACATCAAACCAAACCTCTCACAAGACGTGCGGCAGTGTCAGGTGACAGTGCTGGAGAGGTTTTTATTTTCTTTAAATCGTCCTTTGTGATCCGGGGGTAGTAACAGGAGGTAGCCATGTCAGATTTGCAATTCCGTTTCACAGTGGCGACAAAGATGTTGTTTGCATTTTTAAATAGTTGGTCACTTATCAAATTCACTTTGCGGTTTATTGCTGGACTGTTTTAAAAAACAGTTTAGACCAGCTCTTAGGTTCACATAGCTTAAGACAGAATACGCCCGTCCCTCTGAGCTATGGACAGTGGCATAAAACCCCCATAGCAAATTATTTAGCTCAGGCAGAGGAATCACTTTGAAATCAATGTTTAATGATTTTTGTTTTGGATATCTAAGTGATTTTTTGAACACTTTTTGAAAAGAAGTGCCAACCATGGTGATATGCTGTAATAGCCACACCCCCATGTGACCTGTTTTGACCACTCAGGATAGAGTATTAAAAAAAAAAAATTATAAAAAGTATATGCATCTACTTATTACATTAAATATCGCCTTATCACTGACCATCAGTGTGAAAACAACCTTAGAAATTATTGGTCAGCTTCTCTTGAAGACCACAAAGCCTGAGTAGGATAATTTCCTACAAAAAAACCCCAAAACAAACAAACAAAAACACTTGGAAGCCCCTCCCTCGAGTGCCAGTGCAGTGTTTGGCTGTTCCATGAATCCTCCCTCAGATGTGGGAAATCAGTCTGCTTTCAATTCACAAATGTCATTTCATCTTGAAAATTTTACTTTAAATGGCAATGTTCAATGTAATGTTTATGGCAAATAAAAAAGTACAAAATATATGTTACAATCAAACAGTCTCCAGGGACTTTTTTTTCTTATATAGAAGCCCATTGCTGTAGCATTGTGTACTAAATCCTGGGCTACACTTATGGGCCTCCCAAGTCAGCTTTGAGCAGTCTTAACATAAGCATTTTTGCTGGTAAATAAAAACCTAAGCAGAAATACCAATAGAGACTCATACAAAACTCACATATTAGGATATTACATAGGTAACAAATACAGCACCATGTATTTTATATAAAGTATTCCTTTGAAGAAGCCGACATTGTGGAATATAAAACATTATTTAATGAATCAAAGACATTCTTAAGCAATAAAATAGTCTTATTTTTTTGCAGTGCCTGGAAGTGAAGGTGTGGCAAAAGATAACCAAGCGCCTCCCAGTCTGTGTGAGCTGAGGATGCTGCTGCTTGGGAAAACTGGGGCTGGGAAGAGTGCAGCAGGAAACATCATCCTGGGCAGAGAGGAGTTTACATCTGAAGCTAACTCCTCTGCAGTAATGAGGGAGTGCGAGAAGAGAAAAGGACAAGTGTCTGGGAGATGTGTTGCTGTGATCGACACTCCAGCACTCTCTCAGGACAAAGAACATCTGCTCAGAATAGAAGAGGAACTGAAGGCAAAGCACCTGAAAGAACCGGAGAACCTGAACACAAAGATGAGATTGGAAATCCAGAAAGGAGAAAAGAAGATCAAAGAGCTGGAATAGGGGATAGGAGAGCGCGAGGAAAAGGTGAGGAAAGAGATGGATGAGGAGAAAAGAACAGAGCTGGAGGGAGAGCTGAGGAGAGATCGAGAGGAGAGAGAAAGAGAAGATCAGGAAGGAGAGGGGAATGTGAGGAGAAACACAGCAGAGAGATGGAGGTAGTCAGGCAGCGCTACAGGGAAGATGCGAGAGAAGAAACAAAGAAATACATTGAGCTTGTCAAGCAGAATGAACGAGCAGAACAAGCAACAGCAGAAAAAACAGCCCAGCAGTATGGACATCTATAGGGACAGCAGAAGGAAGAATAATCCAGTTCTTTTGTGGAGAATGAGTTCTTGCTTACACACACTACAGTACCATGAGTAAATATCAGTTTATACTGAGGATTCTGGCAACACATCCTCCAGCTTTCTTCTTCCAACCGGATTATGTCTGTACTGGTATCCTGCAGAGATGTAATTCACACTGGGGCAAGATAGTGGTGCAATCGGCACCCTAATTTTGTATTTGATTATCTTATAGACATTTATCAACGATAATAGGTATATTGATGTTTATTTTTCAAAATAAAGAACATTCTTTTTTTTAACAGAAGATCCAATAACTAAAAACACTGTTGTGCATAATAGTTAAACAAAAAGGCACAACTACATTAAAATTAGAACACTTCCGATTAGAAAAAAAGAAATACAAAGGACTTGAGTTTTTAACAACTGAAAAGAATATGCCTGTGTCTGCATTAGATGTCCCTTTAACATTTTAATAGTAATAAAAAATACTATATTTGAATTAATCTCACAAGTCCTGACTAATTTAACTATCATACTAAATTCAACTTATTTTGATATAATATTGCCATCCAATCCAAACACCACATGCTTTGAAACAAAAAGAAGGTAATTGGTAGATTTAAAACAAACAAACAAAAAAACGTATTACTTCAAATTTTTAAATCACGAAAATGCGAACACAATATGCCTACTTCTAATTTGGCTTGTCCAACGAGAATGTAGAGGCCTAAAGTGTGTATCCTAGCGCTAAAATAAGTGCACTCTCACACACAAGGTTTTAATGCAAACCGGCAACAGGAGACTTCAAACTAGGTTATAATTTGATGCATCAATTCACCAATACGTTATCGAAGCTTAAGGACAGCAGCTGCGATGGAGACTGAAGCCGGATCTTTAAGTGAGTTTGTGAACTCGTTATATGCGAGGCACATACAGTGCCTTGAAAAAATATTCTGCCCCCATCCCTTTTTAAACATTTAAGAATCTCAAAGCCTGGGATTTTGATGCATTAGACTTGAATTTTTTATTTGTGAGTCACACATTCTTCTTCACAGAGTCTCCCCCCAAAAAGAAAGAAAATAGTAAACAATAAAACAATAAAAATTAAAAAACTGAAATGTCATCATTTTTTAAGTATTCATCCCCCTGGGTCAATACTTGGTTGAACCACCTCTAGCAGCTATTACAGCCAGTAGTCTTTTCGGATAAGTCTCTATTAAATTTGCACACTGTGATGGAGCAATATTTGCCCATTCCTCCTTGCAAAATTGCTCAAACTGTGTCAAGTTAGTTCGGGAATGGTGATGGACAGCAATTTTGAGGTCGCCACAGATTTTTGATAGGATTAAGGTCAAGACTCTGGCAGTGTGCTTTGGATCATTGTCCTGTTGAAAGACAAACTTCTTCGAAAGTTTGAGTATTTTGGCAGAGGGGCGCAGGTTTTTGTCCAGGATTTCTCTGTATTGTGTGCCATTCATCCTCCCATCAATTCTGACAATATTGCCAGTCCCTGCTGCTGAAAAGCAGCCCCATAACATGATGCTACCACTGCCATACTTTATGGTGGGGTTGGTGTTACCTGGCTGGTGTGCAGCGTTTGATTTGAGCCACACATACCGCTTAGCATTCAGGCCAAAAAGTTCCACTTTAGTCTCATCAGACCACAAGACATTGTGCCACATAACTGTAGTATCTTCTAGGTGACGTTTTGCAAACTCTTTGCGGGCAAGGATATGTTTTTTTTTCAGCCAGGGCTTCTTCCTTGCCACTCTCCCATAAAGGCCCTTTTTTTGGAATGCCATGGAGATTGTTGATACATGAACATCAACGTCCATCACAGCCACTGACTTCTGTAACTCATTCAGAGTCACAGTTGGCCTCACAGTAGCTTCCCTAAGAAGTGCCCTTCTTGTCCGGCAACTAATTTTAGAGGGGTGGCCTGATCTGGGCAGCGTGGTGGTAGTTTCGTATTTTTCCCACTTCTATACGATGGACTGCACTGAGCTCCGAGGGATGTTCAATGTCTTTGAAATGGTTTTGTACCCTTCCCCAGATTTGTGCTTCTCTATAATCACATCCCAGACTTGCTTAGAATACTTTGCTTCATCTTCATTTTGATTCTTTCTTTTGAAAGTCTCTACCATACTCTGGGACCATACAGAGAGAGTGGTATTTATCCTCACAGATTAATTTAAAGCAGGTTATCCACTAATTTCTTACACAGGTGGAGTCCATCAACAAATTGTGTGACTTGTTGAGGTAATATATTGCACCTGAGCACATTTTGGCTTGCAATTACAAACGGTATGAATACTTTTTTAATCTGATAATTTCCGTTTTTCATTTTTAGTAAATTGTTGAAAGCTTTTGGATTTTTTCTTTTGATTTGACATGGTGCTGAAGGCTTTGTAGATCAGTAGGAAAAAAAATCCTAATTTAATCTATTTCAAATTCTGAATCTGAGACTCTTAAATGTGAAAAAAGGGATGGGAGCCAAATACTTTTTCAAGGCACTGTATATTCTAATATGTTTTCATCCTTTTGGATCTTAAAATATATACTGGCAATTACTGACAAGTTCCCATCAACCTATAAGGTAAACCTACTTTGCAAACACAGTCCTGCCGTGCTTTCAAATTACCATCTCCTCCCCAACCACCACCACCTCACTCCCAGCCTTGTCCAGAGGGGGGGACAATACAATGCTCCTCTGCCTAATATTTTTTGTTCACCAGGATGAGCAAGTTGCATAGATTTATTATTTTATTGTTTGTTTTTTAGCAGGTGGCACCAGGATGCTCTGAGGGATGAGGTTATGCTCCAACTATATTTTACTCTACTTCTAACAACATTGGTTTGTTTTCTGAATGCTAGTTGTGCGGTGTCTTGGCTGCAGTTTTAGCCTTTGAGGCTGGCTCACCATTGTAAATGTTCTCAATTGCTTTTTTGCTTGGTTAAATAAAGGAATTGATTGACATGTTTTTTCTGTATGTACCAGTAGGGGGAAGTGAAGCCACACAGGTACATTATGTAGACATTTGTATAGGTCTGCTTGTCTTTCCACAAGACTCACACTGAAGCTTATTGCTAACTACTGTTTGTCAACCAAAAAACACACACAGCTTTATCATTTAAAGATAAAGATTATGCTCGGGGCTATCAATAATTATACAATAGGTGATTTCCAATATTTTTAATTAGTGTAGAAACTGAGCAAGTGAAAATGCTTTGAGAAAGGTAAGTTATTAACCTAAAATTATGACAGCACTACACTATAAACAGAAATATATTTAATCAGCAATATTTTAAAGGTATTGTTTGATGTTTTATTTCTTAAGAGTTGAATTGGGTGAATTTCAACCTGATTTAATGAAATGTGTTTACATGGTGGAGGATCCCAATTGTTCACCTTTTGATGGTCTTTTATGATTCCTTTATGCTTTCAGTGGTTGAATGCACCCTGTTGTTGCTTCTTCATGAATTAAATAATACATTTAAAAGTTGCTAATAGATTGAGTTGAGGCGTGCTGTGTCCTGTGTCAAAAATAGAGCAAACAGTTTAAGTGAAATAACGACCAGTATTCGGACGGTGCTTTTATGGGAGGAAATGCTGACTCATGCAGTCAACAACAGTACCGGTTTTTGGCTTCGAGAGCCACAAATCAACCTAACTATGCTGGATAGAGGGATTAGGAAACTCCTACAGAAAATGATATATTCAATTGATATAAACAGCAGTGGATCTAAATAACATCACTATGTATTTAAATAGTAAAAGCCATGGGCATGTCTGTAAACATATTCATATTTAAATTATTTAAAAGATGGTAACATTAAGATCTGAAACTGTTTAGAGCTCCTGGGTCTCATTTTGAAACAAGTACAAAGGTCAAAGGATGGGGGCCTACATTTCAATGGGGACTTTTTCATTTCAGCACACTATTTGTCGTCTTTCATGATTTATAAACACTTACTTTTTCAAGACAGCTGTGGCCTTACTTTTTCAAGACAGCTGTGGCCAAACACATCCCTATTGACACTCATCCTTTAATGTAAAGCCAAAGAAAAAAGACTATCTTGCTCAGAAAGGTAAGGAGTTAAAAATCATTATGTAGCCACGAAAACAGGTTAGAGGCTTCTTATACAAGTGCAGCACTGTGTAATAAATCAACACAGGAGAACAGGCTGGAGACTTCTCATACAAGTGCAGCACTGTGTAATAAATCAACACAGGAGAACAGGCTGGAGACTTCTCATACAAGTGCAGCACTGTGTAATAAATCAACACAGGAGAACAGGCTAGAGGCTTATCATACAAGTGCAGCACTGTGTGAGAAGCAACAGTCAGCATGCAGGCTGAACTCCAGCACTAATACCGTGGAACCAATCAACAGGATACTTTATTTATGAGCTTCTAGCCTGGAAACTGGAAGTCTCGCTGCTGCAGCTGTAAACCATAGCATTCTCTAGACATTCTGGTATAAAAAATGGAGACCCTCATAAATTATATATTTTCAGTTATGTATTGCTGATGAAGTGTCTCATAGTTTCCAAAGTTTTTATTTAAGTGTGTAATATGTGCAATGGGTGACGCCTTTTTTATAATACCTATACTGTGCGTAAAGTAAGTTGAACAAATATCATTGCAATATATGACCCTGCAGTAATGGAGCAGTGACTAATATCTGGTTCCTCCTCAATAAACTGAATATAAAATTTATATAATATATATATATATATATATATATATATATATATATATATATATATATATATATATATATATATATATATATATATAATGCACAACAGCAGTGAAAAGGTAAACCATGGAGATCCACCTACATTTTTTTAAAAGGTTCTCTTTTTCATTGAAATAAATTGTGCAGCTCTATGCAGCAATGTGCTCATTCATTTACCGGAAACAAACTAAACCAGCTGCCAGGTTCCTAAATGCAGTGTAACAACAGTGTGTCAATAAGGCAAACGTTTGCTCAATTTATTTTTTTCAGTTTTTTGTTAAGTATATGGAAAACTACAAAGCGATATGTGATTCAATATGTTAATGTAACATTATTCAGCAGGTTTCATTTGACTTTATGAAGCAAAACTAAGTAATACTATTCTGTAGGGTGATGCAAAACTTTTGGCCAGAGCTTTCAGAAATTTTAATTTTCATGGGGAACTCCCTATTATATGGCAATGGATACACTTCACAGAAATCGTAAAATCCATGATAATCGTGGAAGAAATCCAGCCCTGTTAATAAGAGCTAAGGTCTATGTATCGCTCCCCCGGTCATGGAAGAGATGGCTAGAATGTTCATTGCTTGGATTCCATGGCTGCATGAGGTAAATAGTTTATGGTTATTATTTGAAACAATATTCATATTTGAAGAGCTGATACTGCTTTTTTGATTAACTTCTTCAGGCATATTTAGAAATTTAAAGAAATATGAAAATATATGCTTATTATTACCTTGATTAACAAGGCAACCTTTTTAATTTAACAAATACACAATAATACATTTTACTGCTTTTAATAATGATATGTCTTTAAAATGTATAGTCCCTGTAGTGGTAGATTACACCACTTATGTAGCCATGCCCCTAGGGAGGGACTTCCCAGGTTAAGTAGGCTGCAACAAGAAAATAAAGGAACTGGGAGTTACACAGAGCATAAAGTGGCAGTGTCTTTCTTTCTCCATATTAACACTGTGTTGATGAAATAATGTTGTTCGGCTAATCAGAAAGATGTATGCATACAGGTATTACACAATAGTACATTCTGATGTAGGGTACAGGACATAGCATTTATTTATTTATTCATTGCATTTATATAGCACTTTTTATACAAAAGTATTGCAAATCACTGTACAGTACATAGCAGAAAAAAGAACAAACCAAAATACATTTTTATAGTATGTCGCACATACGACTGCCACAGTCAGACCATTTAAATAGCAGTATATCTATAATAATGCAAAAGCAGGAATTTTAGTTACATTAAAACCCACTAAGATAAGAAAGCCATTTTATAAAAGTGTGTTTTTGTCTTGACTTGAAAACAGTAACAGTCCCAGCTTCCCTGAGAAACGAAGGCAGAACATTCCATAATTTATGAGCTCTACAAGAAAAAGCCATACCTCCCATGTTGCTTTTGTTTACTGTAGGAATAACCAGCAGCCCCTCATCATGTGATCTCAGTGTGCAGTTTGGAAGATACAGGGTCACTAACTCCTGCAAATAGCTAAGTGCTAATCCAATCCGGGCCTTATAAGTTAACAGCAAAATCTTAAAATGAATTCTATACTGCGCAGGGAGCCAGTGTATAGAGGCCAAAATAGGGGTAATATGTTCACTTTTCCTGGTTTTAGTCAGAATTCTAGCGGTGGTATTCTGAACAAATTGCAAGCGGGATACCACTAGTTTTGCTACACCAGAAAAAAGTGCATTACAATAAATTGTAGATGAAACAAAGACATGCATTAGTCTCTTGGCATCAGATACGGAAATAATTGGTCTAAGTTTGGCTATATTTCTCAAATGGTATAAAGATACTTTAGTATCTTCCCTAATATAAGTCTCAAATGATAGATCAGTATCAAAGATGAGCCCCAAACTCTTAATTTCTAGTTTAAGTTTTGATGAGAGACTGCAAGGGTCAAGATCAGGTAATGCCACATTTCCTTTTAGTTGGCTCTGTGAGCCCACTAGCATAACCTACTGTTTTATTTGAATTCAGCATTAGAAAATTCTGTGACATCCAATGCTTGATGTCTGTAAGACAAGTAGCTAATGACACCCAGGCAGAAGAAATTCCTGGATTTAGGGGTAAATATCGCTGGGTATCATCAGCACAGCAATAGAAGTTCACTCCGTGTCTGTGGATAATGTCACCTAATGGCAGAATATATAATGAAAACAGCAAGGGACCTAGAATAGAGACCTGTGGAACACCACAGACAACTTTTGATAATGCCGATTTTACCTCCCCAGTAGAGACAAACTGAAACCTATCAGAATGATAAGATTTGAACCAGGGTAGGACAAGGTCAGACAGTCCTACTGTGCTTTCAAGATGATTCAGTAGGATGGAATGGTCTACAGTATCAAAGGTAGCGCTTAGATCAAGAAGAATTAATACTGATGGAAAGCCCGATTCAGAGCTTATCAGCAGATCGTTCACAACTCTGACAAGGGCCGTCTCAGTGCTATGTGAAGCACAAAAAACAGTCTGAAACTTCTTGAATATACAATTAAAAGTTAGAAATGTTTGTAATTGAATTGCAACAACTCTCTCTAGAACCTTATCTAAGAATGGTAGGTTGGAGATTGGCCTACAGTTATTGAAGACTCTAGGGTCCAAATTGTATTTCTTAAGCATAAGCTTTAACACAGCTACCTTAAGAGCTGAGGGAACTGCACCAGAGGAAAGTGAACCATTTATAATTTTTTAAATGTGGGTATTAATAACACCAAGAACATATTTTAATAGTTTTGTAGGAATAGGATAAAGAGAGCATGTAGTAGCTCTCTGTGACAGAAATATAATAAGTTCTGGTTATAAATCTCCCTCCCGACCTGTGATGGCACTAAGTAGTGAAAGGGGAAGTGTTTGGGCGGGCTGGCCTGACAGTTCATTTCCTGGGTCTGAATGTCGGTCAGGAACGTATTGACCCGGAAGGTAAACGAGGTAGTAGCTGCAGGCAATAAAGACAGTTGCAATCGTTTACCAAGGGGTCATGCGTGATAGCATAAAGGGGCTGGAGAATTGTAAATCTTTTCATTCACTTGGTTTGTATTGAGAAACTGGAAGGGCCGTGAGAGATGCAGAGAAAGCGTTGTGAAAGTATTCGTGAGTGTTTGTTTGTTTTTCGTGTTATTAGTAATTGTCTTGCTTGTATCACTAGACAGCTGAACACGAATCCGGAGCTGTCGCCAAGGGCCAGCACAAAACTGGATCAACGCTGCACTACAGTCACAATTAACATTCTTAGCACTAATTGTACTGCACCACCAGCACTGAGAGCGCTCACTTTGGACTTTGTGAAAGTGTGTGTCTAACTGTGTTTGTGTTAACATACTGTGCTTATTATTTATGGGACTGTGATGAGTCAAAGGGTTTTCGGTCTGTGATTCAGCCTCCCGACAGTAGATGGCATCAAACCAACTCGGGACTTCCCTTACCAAGATCTCGTGACCATGGCAAAAGTCATCTTTTGAGGGGCGGCACCTTGGTGAGGGGCGGAAGTACGAGTATGTAAATTCCAGCCACTGGAGTCAAGTGAAGGATAAGGACACATGTCGGTTGGGGATTGGTGTTCCACTGACTACAGAGGCGGGACATTACATACTAAAGGGAACGTACTACTGTGTTCGGGGTTGGTCCGAAAGTAAAATAGGAGGAGTAACGGGTGGAGGGAGAGTCTGGTTTTGTGCAGCGGGATTTTTGAAACACTAACATTTCTTTTGTCTTTTTTTTGTTTATGTATGGGTCACCACGAAGACAAATTAAAGACGAGTCATCACAGTTTGTTTTGGATCCCACCCCTGCACTCCTTCCCTCACACCATTTTGTTTTTCGTTTGTTATTTAATCCTTTTGTTGTGTATAGAAAATAAAAATAAATTATTTTATTTCTGTACACATAAATTACTGTCTGGACATTCCATTTAATACACTCTCGCCTCACAGGGACTTGAACCCCATTTTTCATTGTGCAATACACACTGTTGTGTATTACAAAAGCATTATTATTTACTGGCTGGTCATCAGACCATTGGATTAGAAAACCAATTACAAACCATTTCACCAGTACTTTGTTGTCTGTTTGTTCTTTGGATTACTGCACCAGCACCACACCTGCTACACACTTGCTACTAATTGCAACTTTGCCACACTCTCATATGTTGAACTAGCTCTGTCAGTTTCTGTAAGGTAATCAAAGAAAAAGCCCCCATTGTAGCCTTAATCTGTGTAGTTGGTAAAATTGTGCTGAAGTCCTCTTAATAGAAGGTAGCTGTGGAATCTCATTTCTGATGTCTAGTATTTTATTCTTAAAGAAATGTAAGAAGAGAGTTTGAAGGGCAGACGACTACAATAAGCAAACATACCATAGCAAACATAATAACAGTTAGGTACATGAGCTGACTTCAGGAGGGCGTGGCTGAGGTGAAATAGATATGACTAATATGAAGCTACAAGGGGATGGAGGGGATTGCATTATCCACACACTGGCCATGACTTTTGCAGACATTAAAGGTTTTCGTACATAAGGGGGTTTAACATGTTTGCTCATGTATTAGTCAACACCCCCAAGTTCAGGATTGTATTTTGGGGTTAAATTTCTCGATTATACTCCATCAAATACGGTAAAACAGAAAGGTTGAAAGACCATCAATACAAAACATGTCAGTTTGTGGTTGCCCATATGAAAAAAAAACAGAGAGTTGAGATCATAGACAATAGACAACACAACCACCCAATACATATTGTGCACTTTATAACAGTGAAGTTACATACATCCAGAGCACTGCTGAAGTGACCCTAGCTCAGACATGTGGCTGATTCCACAGACCCAGATTAGCACAAATGGACTACCTGTGTAGCTTATGATTACTGACTCATGATCATTCAAGTAGGTGTGAAAGCAGAGTACTGAGATAAAAAGGGAAAGACCATTTAGATTTATTGAATATTTTTCAAAACAACATTCAAGCCTTTTTTCCAGTGGTTTTCAACGTTTGGAAGTTTTAACTGCTGCATATGTTACATTGGTTTCATCAGGTGCAGATCTGGGTTTCTTCTTGGTGAGACAGACAGTGTTTATTTCTGAGTAGGTCAGTGTGTCTTCCTCTGGGTTTAGAGGCTGGTTAGACTTATTCTACAGTAAACAAAGAGATACATTCATCGGAAACAAGTCAGGATGGCTAAACAGTACGAAATAAACTGTCCACACAAAGAGATGCAAACAAATAAACACAAGTGCCTTTTATCCATCTGTAAATATATACCAGTAGTTGCACAGTATCTTCTTGTTATGCCCTGTCCAGATTATGTAAAAAAAAAATAATAATAATAATGTGCAATGTGTTGAAACCATGCCATTATCATCCACTTTGTTCACAGTCACAGTCACAATAATAATAATAATAATAATAATAATAATAATAATAATAATAATAATAATACAGTTCATATTTCTGATACCATGCTTCAGTCTTATTATCAGAGTGAACCTATACCCAATGTTTTGAGTGTGCCTGTGCACATAAAGCTAATGTTATGGCAAAATTGGTCACACAGCAATGGTAAATACCATAAAACATGTATTAGTTAGAACTGAGCCCGGACGGCGCTATGTTTGAGGTCAGGAATGACATGTTTTCGGCAGCACATTTTGGTTGAATAGTCTTTAAGAATGGTAAGTAATGGAAATGTGTCCTTTTAATCTGAATGAACCCGTATATGTATCAGTGAATTTTTTGAGAGATGTTATACATGGGACTTACCACCGTGACATGCAGAGGTACAATCTGGACAGCAGGATCTGGAATGGCATTGCATTAAATAGATTAGTTTCCTTGTTTGAATGGTGGTGAAAACAACTAGTGACACACTATGCATCAGTAACATCAAGATGTATTTTTGCACCAAAAATTACACCTGAGAATGGACAATGAAAGACTTGACTAAACACCCAGGAATGTATGATGGTAGGAAACATTACATTCACACAGAGAGATGAAGAACTACCTATTGTTTAAATATACTTCAATTGTGTCCATTGTGGTGAAGAATACCATATCCTACCTCGTTTGGATTTCTGACACTTCAGAAGCCCTCCAATCAGCAGTAGCAGCAGCACAAGGATCCCAGATCCCACCCCTGCACTCAGGTATGGAGATGGAACAGATCCTGGGGGGATTTATATACAGAGATGATAACTAGTATATGCACATGTGTAAATGTGTGAACTAACTATGTTTGCCTACTTGCAAAACTGTGTTGGTGATGGCAATACCGCTCGTCACCCTCCTACAGTTTATTTTAATCTATGCTTATATATGCTTATCTATATATGTTGTGTCAGTGCTGTACATTAAAGATGATGCTCATTAGAAATACCAGTTAGCTCATTCTAAGAGGCACTATGAAATACACTACAATCAAAATGATCGCTGCAAATTGTACAATTCTTGTTCTCTTGGAAAGTATGATTATGAACATGTACAAATAGCCTCCACTGTAGCTTAATCTCATCAGATGCTGGAAATAAAAATAGATACCCTGTCCTGACTTTTTTCTCCACAGTCGCGTAGACAGCAATAACGACCCATGATGTTGTATGGAACACAAAAGCAGAGCACTTGTACTTTGTTTTCTAATTGCTCTTCCTGCAGTGATCAGAAGTGTTCAAAGTTGTCAGGATGTTAACAATGAAAAGAAAAATGACAGATATGTTATTTAAACAGCTGTAACAACACGTGGGGATGTATAAAGCTATGTGTCAAGCGACTGCAACAGCGTTAAGGCCACAGCGCAAGCCTTGTATGTATCATGAAAGTTTTGGCAAGTTAGGACCGTGTTAGCACCGCCAAAATGCTCTCCGCCGTGCAATGCACTCCACCGCTCATTAGCCATGCGTTTTAGGGCGTGTCAAACCTTAATTATATACATGTGCAAATTGTAGGTGTGGCTCATTTGTAAATTAAGTCTGTGATATTAAAATGAGATGTATGAAGCAGCAGAACAGCAGCGCCGGCCATAAAAGGGTCCACAAATAAGACCGATTTCAGATTGGTCTTATTTGGGCGCAAAGAAAAAGTCAGAAAGCAGCTGATAGGAAAGAGCACTATGGCAACAGTCATAGGGGTCCAGAAAATTAATGGTATTTTTTAAAGAAATTCACGAATGACAATAAAATAAATACAAATTTCACACAAAAATGTACACTGTAACTCGATTCACTATTGAAACAGTCTTTAAAAATGTAACAAACTTCTGCAGGAAACAAGATGTTTAAAATTGTCTGTGTTGGTTGCAAAAAAAAGTATAAAAAAAGTAAAAATCATACAAAACAGATTTTTTTTTAAAAACATTGAATGACAAATACATTTTTGATTTTTGTAAATCTTAAAACTTATGTTGACACATTAATTAAAATGATTATGTAATTTATATTCTATTTCTTCTGCCTCTGATCCTAAAATAGTAAACACAGGATAAACGTTAACTGCAAACCTGAAATGACAAAACTGAAGCTTTTGTGTTTTGCTTTATACACACTGTACATTAGCAGTATGTACAAATGTCATTGTACAGTACAGGAATTCACCAATCATGAAGCCGGTATTTTTTGGATCCCGTTGCCATAGTAACTAAACGCATGGCATTGAGCCGGACCGTGTACAGCTAGTGTAGTGTTGCTTCTGCTTGATAACATTTATAATATTAACAGGGCAGGTGAAGAGTACAGTAATGTAAAATACTGTCAGGAAAATCAAATGCATATTTTTAGCAGTAGGCAGTCAAATACACAATTTCCATAAAATTTGTGATATCATGAATGTTCAGGAACATTTCTTACAATGGAGAGTTCAGGCTCCAAACCTTCCTGAACAACCCAGGAACAGAGGGAGAGTGCTGAGAATAAGGGAGAGTATTTAAGGTCTGCATTACCCTTTTTGATCTCCCTGTGGATGAAATTATAGCTTGATACCGGCTATTCCATTATGTACAATTGTTTATATTGGTTGTTTAATAAACTTGGTTCATTATATCCTTTTTATTTTGTATATTTGGTTTTATCCATCATATAATAATAATATAATATAAAGTCAAGACACTTAGTGAACATGGACCATTAACTCTCCAAATGACCTACCTATTGTTAAGTTGAAGTAGCCCATTTGGAGGGGAGGTGCTAGTTTTCAGATTAATCTGTTAGCCTGTGCTACCGTAATCCATTTTTAGGGTTTCAGAAAACCGTTTTTGCATTTAAATGTGCCAGCTTACGCCATGCCTTTTGGGCCAGTTAATACATTTGCCAATTTAGTCAAGTGGCCGCTACCTTACACAGATGGTGGATAACCATGTCATCTATGTAAGCAGAGGCGTACTGCTGATGGGGCCGCAAAATGTGATCCATCATCCGTGGCTGGTGCTCTATGCAACCCAAAGGGCATGGTCCTAAATTGGTATAACCCGAAGGGAGTCAAAAATGCCATCCTCACTCTGGTTTCTGAGGTCAGGGATATCTGCCAGTACCCCTTTGTTAAATCCAGTGTCGTCATAAAATGAGCCGTGCCTAGACGCTCCAGCAACTCATCTGTCAGGGGCATAGGATAAACGTCAAAATTCGATTTCTCATTAACTCACCTGAAGTCAATACAAAATCGAGTTGACCCATCTGGCTTATCCACTAAAACAATCAGACTATTCCAGTCGCTTTGAGACTCTATTACACCCAGTCTGAGTATCTCATCAATCTCTGCCTTTATTACCTGCCTTTTGAGCTTAGGTATACGGTATGGTCTTTGGCGAACTAGTGCCCCCGGCTCAATTTCAATATGATGGTGTGCTACTCGCATATGCCCCGGGACGGGAGAAAACACATCAGGAAACGCCACCAGCACTCGAGTCTGACATTTCTGTGTTGGTATCAGATTGTCTGCAATCTGTACCGACCCATTTTCCGCCAACACAGAAAGATCAGGTCCCAGGTCTGTGACGTCATCTGCTTGCACCACTAACAAAGCCTCCTTTTGCAACCAGGACTTCAAGAGGTTTACATGATAAATGCGCTTTTCTCTCCGTCGCTCCGGCTGGCAGATCTCCTAGTCCACCATCCCAATCCAGCGTGTAACCTCAAAAGGTCCTTGTCACTTCGCCAGAAGTTTAAACTCAGAGTTGGGTAACAACAGAAGCACTTTATCCCCTGGCTGAAATGTATGTAACCGGGCTCCCCTGTTATATTGGGTCTCCTGTCTGCATTGAGCCTGCTGCAAATTATCATGCGCCCATTTTCCCATAGACTCAAGACATTTGTGCAGGTCCAACACATACTGGACAGTATTGGTCTAATTGTCCTGCTGTTCCTCCCACATCTCTCTCACCAGATTGAGCACATCCTGGGGTCTCTACCCATACAGCAGGTCGAATGGTGAAAACCCCATAGAAGCCTGAGGTACCTCTCTGATAGCAAAGAGAAGGGGAGGATTCAGCTGGTCCCAGTAGCGCACGTCACTGTCAATGAATATGGACAACATGTTTTTGAGGGTCTTATTAAAACGCTCCAGAAGACCATTGGTTTGGGGGTGAAAAACCGAGGTCCTAATGGTCTTAGACACCAAACGTTTACATGTTCCGCGGACTGTCCGGGACATAAAGTTGGTGCCTCTGTCAGTCAGTATTTCCTTGGGGATCCCTACCCAAGAGAAAACCTTCACTAGCTT
Source organism: Polyodon spathula (assembly GCF_017654505.1). Classification (NCBI taxonomy): domain Eukaryota; kingdom Metazoa; phylum Chordata; class Actinopteri; order Acipenseriformes; family Polyodontidae; genus Polyodon; species Polyodon spathula. The sequence continues at coordinate 16,619,214 of NC_054551.1, read as the reverse complement.
GTTGGCAACAGATTTAGCAGACGCAAAGCAGAGGGGAATGGCCTCTGGATAACACGTAGCGTAATCCAAGATGACCAGTATGTGAGTTTATCTTGCAGCACTGCGCTCTAGTGGTCCAACTATATCCATTCCAATACGCTCAAACTGAGCTTCCACGAGTGGCAAGGGCACCAATGGAGCTTGTGGGACAGCCCTAGGGCTGGCCTTCTGACACTACCTACAACGTTCGCAAAAACGCTTGACATCACCATTCAGCCCCAGCCAATAGAACCGTGACACAAGCCTAGCTTTGGTCTTGTCCCTCCCCAAATGTCCAGACAGGGGTATAGTGTGAGCCAGCTGCAGTAAATCCTCTTTAAAGGCCTGAGGGATGAACAATTGACGTCGCACTTCCCCGGTCTGTGGTAATTTATCAACCTCAAAGTGAGGGTACATGGTGGCGTGTCTGGGCTCGACCACCTGACCATTAACCACAGCTGCTTGGTCAAAGAGCCTGCCCAGCATGGTGTTGCTCCCTTGCTCAAGTCGGAAGTCACGGGAGCGAGCTAAAAAATCAGCTCCCATGGCTTCCAACTCAGGATCAGGTCAGTCCTGAGCAGAGGCAGCTGAATCAGACTCCACGGCCTCCCCCCCAGACTCTTCTCCAATCGCCTCCACCTGAAACTTCTTAGACCCTCTCCATTGCCAGCCCTCATTCTTAGTGATCCGGCGCTCCCATTTAGTTTTACAGGGTTTAAATTTGTGACAATACCATTCCGGATCACAAAAGGGGAAGATCTCTCCAATTTCTCTTTCTTAGCCAATAGGGAGGACTGGGCTGTCAGGGCAGCCAACCAATCTTTAAACTGCTCACAGTCAAGTCCCAGAACTACCTGCACTGGCAATCGAGGACACAACCCCACTTGTACTTGCGTCACCTGCTGGCCAATTTCTACTTTTATATTAATCTTGGAATAAGAGCGCACATCCCCTTGAATACACTTAATATGCAGCCGTCCCAATATTTATTTATGCCCCGGTGATATAGGTGTGCAAAGTTGGTAGAGACTTATCCCAACAGACTCACAGCTGTTATTGCTGCCAAAGGTGCTTCCACCAAATATTAACTCAGGGGGTTGGACACTTATCCAATTATGATCTTTTAATTTTGTATTTTTAATATATATTTTTTTTCACAATAAAAACTTTTTTCCCCTTAACAGGGTGGAGTATGGTGGAAAAAATCCTCATTTAAATGCATGAAACTCTGAGGCACTGACACCACATAATGTGAAAAAAAGTTCAAGGGGATATAGACTTTCTATTGGCACTGTATATATATATATATAATCTTTATTTTTAGATAGCTCCTTTCATAGTGGACCACCATCACAAAGTGCTTTACAAGATATAAGACTAGGGTGTGTGAAGTATGGATCAATTGCAGATTCACTTACAACAACATCTCACCCGAAAGACAAGGCACAAGGAGGTTAAGTGACTTGCTCAGGGTCACACAATCAGTCAGTGGCTGAGCTGGGATTTGAACCAAGGGCCTCTTGGTTACAAGCCTGTTTCTTTAACCACAGAACCACACACTGAGCATACAAAACTTACGGAACACATGCTCTTTCCTTGAAAATAGACTGACGAGGTGAATCCAGGTGAAAGCTATGATCCCTTATTGATGTAACCTGTTAAATCCACTTCAATCAGTGTAGATGAAGGGAAGACAGGTTAAAGAAGGATTTTTAAGCCTTGAAACAACTGAGACATGGATTGTGTATGTACGCCATTCAGAGGGTAAATGGGCAAGACAAAAGAAGTGCCTTTGAACGGGGTATGGTAGTAGGTGCCAGGAGCGCTGGGTTGATTGTGTCAAGAACTGTAACGCTGCTGGGTTTTTCATCTCAGCAGTTTCCTGTGTGTATCAAGGATGGTCCACCACCCAAAGGACATCCAGCCAATGGCAAGTCCGTGGTCAAAAACAGCTCATTGATGAAAGATGCCAAATGAGACTGACACGAATTGTGCAGAGCAACGGATGGGCTACAGTTAGTCAACTGACAGTCCAATACAACATTGGTGCCAAAAGACCCATAAAAGAATGCACAACTCGTTGTACCTTGACACAGATGGGGTGTGGCAGCCGACGACCTAACAGAGTTCCACTTCTTTCAGCAAAACACAAGAAACTGCAGTTGCAGTGGTCTAAGGATGAAAACACTGGACACTGGAGGATTGGAAAAACATTGCCTGGTCTGATGAATCCTGGTTCCTGCTGTTTCATGATGATGGGAGGACAGGGTATGGAGAAAACCACATGAGTACATGCATCCACCATGCTGCGTGTCAACCTTGCAGGCTGGTGGTGGTGGTGTGATGGTGTGAGGTATGTTTTCATGGCACACATTGGGCCCCTTGATAAAAGTGGAGCAATGTTTGAATGCCTCAGGATATCTGAACATCATTGCCAATCAGGTGCATCCCTTCATGGCAGCAGTGTATCCATCTGTTAATGGATTTTTTCAGCAGGGTAATGCCCCATGCCACAAGGCTAGGATTGTCCAGGAATGGATCCACCAACATAACAGTGAATTCAGTTTACTGCAGTGGCCTGCCCAGTCACCAGATCTCAATCCAATTGAGCATCTGTGGTATGAGATGAAACAATCTATTCGGAGTAGAGATCCACTACCAGCCAACTTAATACAACTGTGGGAAGCATTGGAGTCAACATGGGCTAGCATGTCTCAGTCCTAAAATTCTAGGTGATGCAAAACATTTGGCCAGAGCTGTACAAACCCTCATAATCACAATGATACATATTCCTTTACCTTTCTGAGATTACATTTGGAACAGCTCATCCAATAGGAATATTATATCAGTTTTGAAAGCAATATTTAAGTGTGCAAGTAAAGGGACTGATTGAGAGACAGGTCCCTTTTTAGTTTATTTAAGCACTAGGACCCAAGGCAAGGTAATGCTGATATGCAAATTGACCTTTTCAATGTTTTGCTTTCATTCCATTTCTAAGGACACACATTCTATATGAAATTGAAATTGTTGGAGAATACGTTTTTCCAGGACACCCCTCGAACAGCCCTGCATCAGCGACAGTAGGGTGGAAACACACCCCAGCGTGTTTACAATAAACATCCCAAAAATCAACAGGGAGCAAACATACCCCAGCATGTTTACAATGAACATCCCAAAACTCAACAGGGTGGAAACACACCCCAGCATGTTTAAAATGAACACCCCAAAACTCAACAGGGTGGAAACACACCCCAGCATGTTTAAAATGAACATCTCAAAACTGAACAGGGTGGAAACACACCCAGTATGTTTAAAATGAGCAGCAGGGAGAGATGTAGAAAGGTGCATGGCAAAATTATTGATTTAGCCATACTTTTTATTTTTCTAGCCCTGTGTTGTCAATTTCCAATTTTATAATGATAAAAATATGAAACTGTGCATCTATGTGTGTCTGTAATAAATGCATTTGAGAACTGTTTTCTTTACAATATCCAGATTACCCGGTACAGTACAGTATTTTATTATTTTTTCATTTTGTGAGTTGCAATAAAGAATTGTCTTTCATAAAAGCTGCCCCTGTGACACAGCTTCTGCTGACCTGCAAGAGAGACAGGCAGTTTGGAATGTCTCCTCCACCCCCAGACCTTGAAATCACAAGGTTGTTTAGGTATTCATTATATTTTGTACATGTCAAGTTTCTGTTTAATATACACTATTTATTTAAATTTAAAGGCAACTTTTTACAAAATAAACACTGAAGAATACTAAGAGACCTCACACTCAGTTCCTGAGTTGTTTATTTCATTTTGTAACTTCAATGTGTGTCGATTCTCTCAGGAATAATGGTGCTAAAGACACTTTGCAGTAAATGTCTTTCTGAATTGCACTTTAAATGTCATTCATTTATATTGTAATCAAGTATTAAATTACTATATCTTATTACGTGAACATGTCAGAGACACACATACCTGTCGAAACCAGCAGAACGTCTCCAACTGCAAAAACTAAAAAACAAACGATTATTTAAAAAATAAGAAAAGAGTACGTAGAAATATTAACAAAAAATATACTTACACAGCATTATTAAATTAATATCCCACATCATTTTTGAAAGCTGTCCAATAACTTTACTTACAGTATGAATGTCATTTGTTTGTAATGGAACAAAATATCACAGTAATTGAATTATAACAGTTCCCTAAATAGGTATGGGGCAATAATACTAAACTAGTGTTTCTGTTCCACATGTATTTCTGATAGAATCAAGGAAACACATCAAGAACAGTTTCTTTATCACCAGTTTGACTGGTTGTAATTAATTATTTTTAACAGTTCTGGTAGTGTATGTGTGTGGATTGCCTCCTGAGACAGGATCACAGAATACTGTGGCAGGTTAGCGACTAGAAATGGTAAATTGGAGGGTAGTCCAACTAGGGCACCTCTTTTATATACAGTAAGGAATATGATACTGAAAGATCCTCTTAAACCAGTGAATTAATACTAAAAGCAGTGTCAACACACAGGCTATTTAATTAGGTATGATAAGCTCAAAGCCCTGACACACAGGAAACACACAAATTGAGAGGACATGTAAAGAAAAAAAGCTAGTTTATTAAAAAGTTACACAATCATATTAAAACCATACTTTGTACAATAGCAAGTCTGAAAAATATTATTTAGCTGATGTAAACTGCATTGGTTTGCAAGTATAAGCTTGATTAACTAACACAGAGTAACTAGCAGGTAATATATGAATTAGGATTCATCTACAAGATAAATCACGTCACATTACAGTTCTAGTCCCTGAAGGCAGGAGTCTAGATTCTCAGTGCTTTTTACTCCAAATCCTCAGAAGCATTTTCTTTTCTCAGAAAGGAAAACTACAAATCCTGGTGATAAAATCCTGGCACATAAAAACATTAATTAAATTTTGATGTACTCTTCAAATCTTAAAACATAGAGACCCTCACTTACTCTGTACTCTGCCCTTCTTCATTCATCTTTTACATTCATGTGTTGCAACTCACATTCCAGGCTATGCAATTGACAACTCTCCTGCTTTCAGTTCCAGACTTTCTTGCTGCTCGCTCCACAGGTCAATTTCCTATACCAATCATACCCTCCGCTCAACTGCCTTGTGAGCAATTAGATCCTGCAATTAGATTGAACATTACATTCAAGACACTCAATCCATCATCCTCCAGGATCTCACCCCAACAACGATGCAGCCTTAGTAAGCTCCTGTTTGATTAAAGACTATTCACAGTGCTTATCAATCCATGAGTACACCAAAGTCTGCCAAAGGGAGTTAGGTGTGCTGAGGCTTGGATCTCTCAGAGGATTCCCCTAAAGAAGAAAGAAATACAAGGGTGGATTCCTGTGCTCCAAACAGCTCAAGCACCTCCCCATTGAAGATCCTATCTAACTGGACTTAATTGGTTTTTGAAGAGCACATATTTAAATATCATATTCTGAACTGTATGAAGTTTCTAATTTCTAACTGTATTCTAATTTCTCATAGTGGTGGGCTAATTAATGTATTTAATTCATGAAACCAAGTGCAGAGTTTGGGATCTAAAGTGCACTCCACTTAACTGCATATCGGATAACTGCATACTCAATTTAACTGCACAGAAATTTCTGGGTACCAAAATTCCTTCTTTGTTTACATAGTATTGCACTCTGCTCAAATGAACATCTGATAATTGTGTAATATGCTTAATTGCATGACAGCTAGCCAGTTGACTTTGTACGAGCCTGTATAATTAGTTCTGACAATTGCATTGGTTGAAGAGTTGACCACGTGACCACAAACAACTTCACTTGCAGTTATGGTGACCTCTAAGAGAAGGTAGACCACACTTACTTTAGCTCAACAAGTTGAATATTTTAAAAAGTTAGAAAATAGTCGAAGTCAGAAGTCACTTGCAGCTGAGTTTGATGTTGATCAAAGTGCCATTTCCCAGATTCAAAAGAACAGGGAGAAAATGATTGACGAATGACAGAACAGCAGCAATCCAGGCAGAAAACAACAGATTTCGGAAAGCAGAAGACGTGAAGGCATGCTATTGGTACCATTAGTTATGAAGTCATGAAGTAATACATATATTCTTTTAGTTTGTTATAAATATAGTTATGAACTAACATCAGTATAACTTCCTGTAATTGCATACTCTGTATTATTGCATGGCATCTGTTCGCTCCCGACTCCATGCACTGTATGGCCATAAGATTTTGGCTATGTTGAGGGTCAAGAGCCATTAGTGTTACAGGTGATTAACACGTTAACTTGTCTCAATCATGTGGAATTATATTGAAACAGGAAAAGACTGAACTGAAACATGTACAATTATATTGAAACAGGAACATAAAACTACAGAAATGTATCGCTAGTGACTACTAATGTTCCATTATTTTGTCTACAGTCATCGTTTGTCACTTTGTGAGAGTTTGAAGGGCAGATGGCTAAGATAAGCAAACATAATATAGCAAACATAACAACAGTTAGGTACATGCAATGCACACAGCTAAGCACATAGCAACAAAACCAGAAGCTGACTTCAGCACCAATGACTCTTAAAGCACAAAGCCAGGAGGGCGTGGCTGAGATGAAATATAGATGACTAATATGAAGTTACAAACAGAAATGTCATAGACATAGAAATCAGAAAGCCAATGCTACTCACAGCCTCATTGTGCAAGGCATATTCAGTGTTTAATGATAGCATGCATAGCAAGGTGACAAGAATGGCAGAGAACCTTGCTTAAGTAAACCACAGTATTTAAAACCGAAATGATAAAAGACTATCAATGCAAAACATATCAGTTTGTGGTTGCCCATATGAAAAAAAAACTGTGAGTTGAGATCATAGACAATAGACAATACAACCACACAAATACATATTGTGCACTTAACAACAATGAAGTTAAATACATCCAGAGCCATGCTGAAGTGACCCTAGCTCAGACATTTGGCTGATTCCACAGACCCAGATTAACACTAATGGACAACCTGTCTACCTTTTGACTACAGCTAATTGGGGTGTGTGTAACCAGCTGTTTGTTAATGAAATACATCCAATTGTTTTACAAATATAAACAGGAGACACACGAAAAAGGATACAAAATAATTATTGAGCTCTTATTACACAATAGATTAGGTTCTCAAAGCTTTTATCAACTTATTTGGATACCATTTGCAATTCTAAAACAACTTACAAGCTCAACATTCAGTCCTGGATCCTCACAGCAAGGCAAGATTTACAGAGAAATGATTAGAATGTAATATTGGAGCAACAGAACCCAGACCTACTCATAATGATTGTTAGCTTGATTAAGCATCTCACAATTCTATGGGAAATGTACAGTATATTGCTGGCTTTTTAAACATTACAGCCTTTGCACATGGTTTAAAGTGTTTGCTCCCAGCAGTGATGGAAGAGTGCTATCAAGGTGTCCTCTATTGTGTGCCACATGTCCCCACAGTCCCCTAGATTCATTATTGATTCAATGCTGTGTCTGTTCTGGGACAACACTAAAGAGGCTCCCGCTGCTCTTTAGTGGGAGTACTTAGATAAAAAGGGAAAGACCATTTAGATTGATTGAATATTTAGGTATTTTTCAAAACAACATTCAAGCCTTTTTCCAGTGTTTTTCAGTATGTGGAAGTTGTAACTGTTGTGTATGTTACATTGGCTTCATCAGGTGCAGATCTGGGTTTCTTCTTGGTGATACAGGCAGTGTTTATTTCTGAGTAGGCGAGTGTGTTGTTGTGGCAGAGACAATGATTCTTGGTGATAAAACTCTCTCCCGATGTCAAGGAAATTCATGGTTAAATTTTAATATAAGCATTTCTCAGATATTTAATTCAGACCCTTTTTGTGTGACATGCTGTGGGGATTGGGTTCTTAACACCAATTCCAGAACATTCTTAACTTCAAAGCTAGTAGATAAGGCACAGGCCACAAACTGTGTTAACTCTTTGAAGCTCGCCTTCCAAAATGCTATCTGATTGTCTGGCCTCCTAAGGTGTCATAAAACATAACAAGGGAAGCTACAGTGACTATGCATTTGTACCATTATTGTGTTAAAAGTTAGTTAAAATGCTTAAGAATCATTTTAAATTACATAACTTGTAGACACAGGTTTAATAATTATTAGTAGTAAGTTTCCAAATAAATCTGAAGTGTTCATTGTGTTTTAAATGAATATCATAAACTAATAACTATTTTTAAATATTATCCTTTGATTGTATTATGATGTGTTTTATATGCTTGTGTGGCAACGTGCCCACCCCTGTGTGTATTTTGTGTTATATGTTGTATGTTAATGTTGGTGTGTAGTCATTGGTACACAGGATATAAACGGGTCTGTGTAACACGAGTGTTTAAAATGTATATTTGTATTTAGGAACAAGGATTGCACAGCACTTCACGTGCAAGTAAAAAGTAATATGTGAGCACGGGGAATTGCACTTTATTAATTCACGTGCAGTTGTATCGCGACTCCAATTGAATGATTGATTAGCAATCGAGTCTCGGTATACAATACATAATGTGTGTCTATTCAACTTGATGCTGAACACTGTACATGCTATTTAGCCATTTGGAAGCTAACGCATGTATATGTAATGCGTGACTGAACCAAACAATGCATGATGAACTACTAAAGACTGCTTCACTAATGCAGAACTCTATGACCAGAGAGCACGTCAAGGATTCATTATGAACATTTAACAATGCATTACTTTTTCTTGAATGTTTTGTTTTGCCTCTTCTTTATACATATGTTTTTAACTGTGAAGCCTAACCTTTATTCTTCTTCCTTTGAGAATATGAATAACTGTATGTAGCAATGTTGCCCCGTCCCTGTGTGTATTTCTGTGTTGTATGTTGCGTGTTGTCTGTTAATGTTGGTGTATAGTCATTGGTACACTGGATATAAATGGGAGGGGTCCCACCTCTGGTCTCATCAGGAGAATCCCCGCCGCTGTCTCCAGGACCAAAGGGATAGGAGCCAACACTGCTATCTCCTGCCAGTGAGGGAGAGCCGCACCAGTCCCCTGCAAGTGAGGGAGAGTCGCACCAGTCCCCTGCAAGTGAAGGAGAGCCGCATCAGTCCCCTGTAATAAGGGTAGACTACACGCCGCTCCCACCTCCACCGCCAGGAGACTACACACCTCCGCCACCTCCATCGGCAGGAGCAGAGCAGCAGGAATTGCCTCGGCCTCCGCCACCTCCACCACCAGGAGCATAGCAGCAGGAGCTGCCTCTGCCTCCGCCACCTGCCCCACCAGGAGCAGAGCAGCAGGAGCTGCCTCTGCCTCCGCCACCTCCACCAGCAGAAGATGAATGCTTGCTGGGTCCCCGTCCAGCAGCAGAGGGTTAATGCCTGCTTGGTTCCCGTCCACCAGTAGAGGGTGAATGCATGCTGGGTCCCTTTCCACCAGCAGAGGATGAATACCTGCTGGTATCACTTCCCCCACCAGCAGAGGATGAATGCCTGCTGGTATCAGTTCCCCCACCAGCAGAGGATGAATGCCTGCTGGTATCACTTCCCCCACCATCACGAGGAGAGGAGCAGTAGCTGCCTCTCCCTTCACCAGAAGGACCAGGACTAGATGCTGGCTGTCCTCAGAAGCCTGTGCATAGGCTGATAAGGGAAGCACTGGGAAGAATCGCCCGGCCGCAGTGGCCGAGAAGAGGGCCTGACTCCCCGTACATCTTTGCCCAAGGATGCCTGCCTCACCTTGGCCAAGGATGCCTTCCTCGATTCGTCCAAGGATGCCCGTCTTGCTTCGCCCAAGGATGCCTGCCTCACTTCGCCAAAGAATGCCTGCCTCGCTTCGCACAAGGATGCCTGTATAGCATTGCCTTGTGTTGCAAGCTGCGCCACATCACCTGGGGTTCCCAGCCGCGTCGCATTGCCTGGGGTTGCCAGCCGTGCCGCATCGTCTGGGTTTGGCAGCTGCGTCGCATCGCCTGGGGTTGCCAGCCGTGCCACATCACCTGGGGTTGCCAGCCGCTCCGCATCGCCTGGGGTTGCTAGCTGCTCCTCATTACCTGGGGCTGCTTGTTGTTCCGCATCACCTGGGGATGCTGGCACTGCTTCGCCAGGGGTTGTCGTCAGCTCTGCTTGGCCGCAGGGGTCAGTGTGGCCGGAGCACCACCAGAGGGAGCTGCCGCTATGAAGAGGGGGGGAGAGGTCAGGAGACCATCTTCCCCGCAGCAATTTCGCTGCAGGAGTTCTTGTGGCTGGAGTCCCACCGGAGGGAGCTGATAAGAAGGAAAAGGTCAGGAGACCACCTTCGTCAGCAGCCTGGCTACTGGCAACATTGCCACCCATGAACCCCTATAAGTCCCCGTTCTTGGCCCGGGACTTTGAACAAGACTTTTGGGATTTTAAAGGAGAAGGTGAGCTATGCACAATCGGTGGGGGGGGGGGGGGGGGTATGTGACAATGTTGCCCTGCCCCTGTGTGTATTTCTGTGTTGTATGTTGCGTGTTGTGTGTTAATGTTGGTGTATAGTCATTGTTACACTGGATATAAATGGGTCTGTGGAACACGAGTTGTTTAAAATGTATATCTGTATTTAGGCACAAGGATTGCACAGCACTTCACATGCAGGTAAAGTGGAATAATATGCGAGCATGGGGAATTGCACTTTATTAATTCACGTGCAGTTGTACCGTGACTCCAATTGAATGATTGATTTACAATCGAGTCTCGGTACTACTGCATAAAAGCAGCATGTTTTCACTCACTCGGGGTTGTGTGTTTGGTGAGTGGAGGATGGGATTGGAGACGGAGGTAATAATCGTAGTAATAGTTCAAATACAAGCTCACCATGTTTTGTCTGTGTGGTCCGTTTTGTTTCTCTCTTTATTTCGGCAAAAGTTCCGTATCCTGTGTGTTTTGTCTTTACAACCTTTTATTTTCTGTCTGTTTCCTTATTAAATGCTGAGCGAAACCAATCGTTCAGCTTCACCGAACTCCACCTCTCTGTTTATTTTGTGTTGGTTCCTGTTTCTGGTCTGATGTCACGCACTGCAGCCATCATTGTGACACTGTAATAATAATTTGGATTGTTAGGTTTCTTTTTGTCTTATAACAAATACACATTTATGATTGATTTGAAATACTTAAACATACATAATATTAATTGTTAATCTCTTTTCATCATAGGGATAAATAAGCCAGAATCGTTAGTTCTTATTGAGGTATTGTGTTTATTATGGTTAATAATTACATTAAGAAATATAATGACAGCGACCTGTGAGGGCACTGTGTAAAGGGAACAGAGTGCCCTGGACTGGATGGCCGGACAATTCATTCTCAGGGTTAGAAGGAAGTCGTCTTCTAGAAAGGGTACGGACCTACGATACACTAAATCATTGGAAGGGAAACGACATGGCAGCTGCAGATTGGATGAGAGGTTGCACCTCAACTATCAGAAGAAGACTGAACAAGAATGGTGTTCATGGAAGAATAGCCAGTAGGAAATCACTTCTTTCTAAAAAGAACAGTGCTGTCAGTCTGAAGTTCACCAAAAATCACATAGATGATCCACAAGACTTCTGAAACAATGTTCTCTGGACAGATGAGTCAAAGGTAGAACTTTTTGGCCTCAATGAGAAATATTATGTTTGGCAAAAACCAAACACTGCGTTCGAACAGAAGAACCTCATCCCAACCATGGTGGTGGGAGTGTGATGGTTTGGGGCTGCTTTGCTGCCTCAGGACCTGGACAGCTTGCCATCATTGACACAACCATGAATTCTGCATTGTATCAGAAGATTCTAGAGGAGAATGTCAGGCCATCCGTCTGTGAGCTGAAGCTAAACCTAAAGTGGATCATGCAGCAAGACAATGATCCTAAACATACAAGCAGATCTACAAAATAATGGCTGCAGAAGAAAAAATTCTGCATTCTAGAATGGCCTAGTCCAAGTCCGGACTTAAACCCCATTGAAATGCTGTGGCAGGATCTGAAGTGAGCTGTCCATGCAAGGAAGCCCTCAAATGCCACCGAGTTGAAGCAGTTCTGTGAGGAGGAATGGGCCAAAATTCCTCAAAACCGATGTGAGAGACTGAGCAACAGTCAGCACATACAAGAAATATATAAAATTATATTAGAATACATACATTTCCCTCACAACACTGTATGAAGTTTTTAAGAGATGCTGTACGGAGGTAAGACAAAAATTCTGCTCAAATGAACATCTGATAATTACATAATTTGCTTTATTGCATGACAGTTAGCCAGTTGATTTTGTACGCGCCTGTATAATTAGTTCTGACCACGTGACCACAAAAAACATGACTTGCAGGTATGGTTTCCTCTAAGAGGAAATAGACCACACTTACTTTAGCTCAACGAGTTAAATTTAAAAAAAAAAAGTTAGAAAATAACCAAAGTCAGACGTCAATTGCAGCTGAGTTTGATGTTGATCAAAGTGCTATTTCCCAAATTCAAAAGAACAGGGAGAAAATTATTGACGAATGACGGAACAGAAGCAATCCAGGCAGAAAACAACAGATTTCGGAAAGCAGAAGACGTGGAGACATGCTATTGGTACCATTAGTTATGAAGACATGAAGTAATAAATATATACTGTTAGTTTGTTATAAATATAGTTATGAACTAAAATCAGTATAACTTTGGGTAATTGCATACTCTGTATTATTGCATGGCGTCTGTTCGGTCCCGACTCCATGCACTGTATTGCCATCAGCCTTTGGCTATGTTGAGGGTCAAGAGCCATTAGTGTTACAGGTGGTTTCTCCTTTCAGAAACAGTAACATCTTAACTGGCTTGGTTAAATTTCAAGTTAATGGTGTATCAGCACATTAACTTTTCTACTGGAACATGTAGGAGGATATTGAAAGATGAACAGATTGAACTGGAACTGGAACTGGAATGTATAATGATTTTGAAACAGGAACATATAACTACAAAAACTACAGAAATATATAGCTAATGTCGTGCATGTTTACATTGTATATCTATGATTTATGTCACAACTGTGTCCTCGGCAATTACCATTAAAGAAAATACAAAATATAGCTCATAATGTAATTATTAATCATGATAAACACAATGCATAAATAAGAATGTAAGGTTGAGGCTGCAACCCCGGTTCTCTGAAAGAGAAAATAGCCATCAACTAATGAGCATCGCCATCAGGTGATAGGATCATGCTGAGCTTAATATAAAAGCTGCCTTTAGGCCTCCGTACCTCTGCCGTCAGCGCCCCGCCCCTCAGGTGCTGAATGACTATGCAGAGCATAGGAAGCCCAGACTCTTTTGCTTCAGGCCACAAGGGCTACTGAAGCAACCCCCTGCTAGATGGTTATTTTCTCTTTCAGAGAACCGGGGTTGCATCCGCAACCTTACGTTCTCTTTCAATTCGAAAATAGCCATCAACTAATGGGGACTGTGTACCAAAGCAGTCATGAGGGAGACCATGTGGCAGTAGGACAGGATTGGTCTACATGTAAAAAATATACACGGAACAGAGCCTCAGCGTGTGGTTCGAAAGACATATGTCTTAACATTGTTCTATGAACAGAGGGTCTCTAACAGTACGATATCGTACCAGGATACTCTCACCACATGGGTAACGCTGGAGACCGTACTCAAAGAGTACAGCAATCTAATCCAGACTAACACTAAGTGGTCTCTTCTACTGGTGTAATAGAATCCAAGACCGAAGCGCCAAGAAGTGGAGCAGAAGAATCCAGCACATTCAGTCTGTAGAACCTCATGAAAGTGTGTGGCATAGCCCAGCTAGCCGCAGCACATATTTCAGACACTGGTACACCTCGAAAGAGGGCCCAGGACGTTGCCATACCCCAGTTAGAATGCGCCTTCAATTGCCCCGGATGGGAAAGGCCAGCAGATTCATAAGCCAGAGCAATATCGTCCACTATCCAATGGGACAGGTGCTGTTTAACAATGCCTGACCCAGCGTTCTAGAACCATAGTACACAAACAATTGTTCAGTGTGTCTGACACCCCTTGTACGGTCAATATAGCACCTCAATACCCACACTGGGCAGAGCATGTGCAACCGTTGGTCCTCCAGAGAAGAGAAGGGAGGAGGATGGAATGCCATCAACTCCACAGATTGGTTCACATGGAACGGGGATATTACTTTCGGCAAAAATGATGAGTTTGGTCGCATGGAGACTCTAGACCTGTCTCCAGCGAAATGAGTGCAAGAAGGGTGCACTGAAAGTGCATGCAGCTCACTCACCCATTTTGCTGAAGCAATAGCCGGCAAAAACGCAGTCTTTAAGGACTTGAGCTTCAGATCTACAGTGTGGAGTGGCTCAAATGGGGCTTTTGTAAGGGCTTCCAGCACCACATCAAGGCGCCACGAGGGGAGGCTAGATGTCCTGGGAGGACGCAGCCTCCTCACACCCTTAAGAAATTGGGACGCCAGGAAATGGTTTCCAGGCGATAACCCATTTCTGCGCATGTGACAAGTAGATATGGCTGCCAGGTACACCTTCAATGTGGAAGGGGACCTACCGTCATCTAATAGTTTCTGGAGAAACTGTAAGATAACTGCCATGGGGCAGGTAACTGGGTCCTGGCCTTGGGCCAGACACGTCCTAAAAGAACTGCCACTTATATGCGTATTGCGACCTGGTAGAGGGAGCTCTCGCGCTCTGAATAGTGGCAATAACTGCCGATGACAGCCCTAGAGCTGACAAGCATTCCTGTTCAGGAGCCAGACCCATAGCTGCATCAGCTGGTGGTTCGGGTGCCACAGATCGCCCTGGGCCTGAAAGAGGAGATCCGCCCGTCGGAAAGAGCTACCAGAAGCAATGTAGTTCCTATGTCGAGGTTTCTCATCAAGAACTAAAGAGGGCAGTGTGTAGACTCCCGCGAGGTAAAGAGATCTATGTCTGCTCTGCCGAACCACTCCCAGATGCGTTCCACCGCCCTGGGATGCAGATGCCATTCCGAGGCCAGGGGACCTCCTCTGGAGAGGAGATCTGTGGTGTGGTTGAGTCGGCCCGGTGAGTAGACTTCTCAAAGAGAAGCCAGCCGGGGCTGCGACCACAGTAATAGCCAAACCGCCATGTGGTGAAGGCTCAGAGATCTCAGGGCACCCTGGCAGTTGATATACGCCACAACCGTGGTGTTGTTTAACCACACCAGCACGTGTTTGTTCCGGACCACTGGAAAAAAGTGCTGTAGGGCGAGATGTACTGCCCTGAGTTCCAGGACATTGATGTGTGTTGAAGCCCAAGGCCCCGTCCACACTCCCCGAGTCCCCACACTATTCCAGACTGCACCCCAGTCGTGGTTGGAGGCATCTGTGGTGATTACTTCCCTCCTGAAGATGGGACTCATGGCTGTCCCCTAATGAAGGTTGGAGGGAATCCTCCACCAGCACAGGGTTCTCCAGCAGGACCGGGATGGCTGTCTCGTTGCGGGTGAAGTGCAAATGAGTTGAACCAGGCTTGGAAAGGTCTTTGGTGGAGAAGGCCCAAAGGAAGTGCCTGCGAGGCAGCAGCCATCAACCCCAGCATGCGCTGACACAGCACCATGCTTACTGTCTCTCTCAACCTGAATAGGGAGAGGCATGACTCTATTACGGTAACTCTGTAAGTTGTTAAGGTGGCCTTTATAGACACCGAGTCTAGGTGGAGGCCCAGAAAATCTGATTACTTGCTTAACGTGAGGCGGCACTTTGCAGGTTCATCCTGAGACCGAGTTGCTGGAGGTGGTCTGTGACCAACACTGTATGTGCCAGGGCTTGCTCTTGTGACTGAGCGCAGACAAGCCAGTCATCTAGATAATTCATCAGTCGAACGTCCTGAACCCGCAGGGCGGCCAGAATGGCGTCCATGCACTTGGAAAAGGTGCAAGGAGCAAAGGACATGCCGAAGGGGTGTACGCAGTACAGGTAGAACCTGCCCTAAAACATGAAGCGAAGGGATTTCCAGTTCCCGGGCCTGATGGGTATGTGAAAGTATGCATGCTTCAGGTCCACGGTGGTAAACCAATCGCCCGGCCAAATGGCCTGGATGACATGGCGGTGCTTGAGCATCTTGAAACGTAACACCTGAAGGTGTTTGTTTAGAAGTCTCAAATCCAAGATAGGGAGGAACCCGCTGTCCTTCTTGGGCACTAGGAAGTACTTTGAATAGAACCCCTCCCTGCAAGAGGAGGGATCTACTTCGCAAATGAGCCGCATGTTGGAGCGGGTCCTTCACTGCAGTTACTATCACCCCCTGTGACGGAAACATGAGTTCTGGTGATGAATCTTCCTCCCGACCTGTGAGGGCGCTAAAGAACGAGAGGAGAAGTATCTGGAAGGGCTGGCCTGACAGTTCGTTTCCGGGTCAGGGAAATGGGTCAGCCTGGAAAGAAGCGAGACTCTGTTGTAAGACCGTATTGATTTGAAAGGTAAACGAGAGGCAGCTGCAAGTAATAAGGCAGCTGCAACCGTTTACCTAGATATCATGCGGGATTACATATAGGGGCCAGGGTAACGCTGATATTTTCCATCGTTTGGGTAAAACGATCGGAGAGAGAGAAGGATTGAGAGAGGAGCTCTCAGTGTGTAGAAATTAATTTGTGTTGTGTGTTGTTGTGTTTGTCCTGTTAACTGTCTGTTCTTCACTTGTAGACAGTTAAAGCACACCTCCGGAGCTGTCGAGTAGGGTCAGCACTGTCCGGAGCACCACTGCACTATCGTCACGAAGTACCGTTGCTTTCACTCAGCACCAGCACGACTGCACTCACCCAGGACTGGTGACCGTGTGTTTGGTTTTTGTTCGGGACTGTGCCCAGTTGTTGTTATCCCCGCGCTTTACACATTGTTGTGTATAGCCGGGGATTTATTATTTGACGGTCACCAGACCTGGATTACAAATAAAAGCACTTTTCCACTGGATATCGTTATCTGCCTGCCACTCCTGCATCGCATCACCGCTACACCTATTCACCGCCACCAGCCACTTTGCTACACCCCCCAAAAGGGGGGTGTTTTTAACTGGAACTGAAGGCTGTAACCAGTCCGCATAGTCTTGAGCACCCAACTGTCATTGGTGCTGGTTTGCCAGTATAGTAACTGGGAGACAGGGGTTGAAGGCTTCTGCGGCCCTTCAGGGATGCTGAGCCTTAGGCCGCGCGGGGGGTGCAGTTGCGGGACCCTTGGCTTGCTGGCGATTGCCGCCCCCCCCCCCAGGGCACCATTTTCCCCTCTTTGCAGACTGACCGCGCTGCGGGGCAGGTGCTGCCGGGCAGGTGCTGCCGGGCCTGCCGTAGGAGCACGAGCGGGCCTGGGCGGAGGGTCTCGCCCCCACAGGGGAGAAGCCTTAGCAGGCAAGGCAGGCTTCAGGGCATACTACCCTGATGCATCCCTGGTCTTCAGAGTCCTCTGAAGCATCTCCTCCACTGCGGGGCCAAATGTATGGCCAGGAGTGATAGGGGATTCCAGGAGAGAGGACTTGTCCTGCTCCTGAACACTAGCCTGGGAAAGCCAGAGTTGCCGTCTGGTGACCACCAGTGCCGCAAGGCATTGGCCCTCTGCTCTGGCCGTGAGTTAGGCCAGTCTGGTGATTGCCTCAGAGACCTGGTTCAGCTCTTGTCTGTGAGCTGCTGTGACCATATCAGTGAGTTCCTTAATAAGTTCCTTGATAGATAGAGAGCATGCTCAACACATTGGAAAGCCGGGCAGCTTGGGAGCAAGCGGCATACTCCTTCTTGAGGTGCGTCTCTCTTGTCTGACACTGTCTGTTAGGACATTGTAAGTCCTTGGCCGGTCCAATGCCTGGTGCCCATACGAGGGCTGCAATGGCGGAGTCCACCAGGGGGGGAGACTGCCAAGCCGGCACCCTCCGCTCCCTGCATGGAATTAAAAACCTGAGCTCCAGCCACCGTGCTAGGTGCTGATACTGGTTTGGACCAGGAAGACTGGATCTCCTTGACAAAGTCGGGGAAAGGGGCAGTGACCTGTCCTGTACTGGCTTAACCGAGGAGAACCAACTCCTTGTCTCTGGCCATTCCACCCATAGACGTTGAGCCGCTCGCTCAACCAAAGCCTCAGATGCTGGCCTTGAAGATACCTTCGGTTCCTGTTGCAGCTCGTCCACCAAGTTGCAAGAAGGTCCCTCCTGCACAATCTCGTTGTCACCAGACGCCTGCAGAGAGAGGATGTCCTCTTCATAGTCTGAGATGGTCTCAGGCTCAAGCTCAGGCTCAGGCTCAGGCTCAACAGTCGAAACGGGCGGCCGGGGAACCGGAGCAGCAGTGGTGCCAGGGGCCAACAACATACTCATCATGATTGACTGTTGTCCCATCACCGCCTCCATAAAATGACCAATGTGGTCCATGAGGGCCGAGATCCCGCTAGGGTGTTTGTCCCTAGGGGACCTGGGGCGCACACGCTCCTTAGGAGGAGAGAGCCGAAGCTGCCCCACACTCCTGGTGGGTGAACGAGACTGTCGCCAGAGAGACGGTGAGGGTGACCTGGATAGCTGCAGACGGGCAGGACATGATGCTGTACCACCTGAAGGGGGAAGAGACTCAAAATGAGATCCCCTGCTAGAAGGAGATCCCAGCCCCACTGCCCTGTTGTTTCTAGCCTTTAGGACCTGCCTCTGGAACTTCCCGCAGATAGTGCAGAATGCTGTGTTGGATAGAGCCAAAGCAGCACGTTCTGGACCTAGGCATGAAACACAGAATTCATGCGGGTCCACTGGGGGCATTTTTCGGCTACAAGAGCTGCATTCATGGAAGCCTCATTCATGGAAACAGCACTTGCCTGGGTTGCATGGTGGTACAGGGCACAGGAGCGGGTATGCGCACGGGGTGCACGATAGGTGCACGGGCACAGAACAGATGTGCACCGATGAGTGCACAGGGTTCTCGGATGCATGAGAGCACAGACACCAATGTGCGCGGATAAATGTACTGGCATGGATGTGCACGGGCACGAATGTGCATGGACACGGGTGTGCGCGGGGTGCACAGGCACGGTTGTGCACAGGACACAGGTGTGCAGGGGGTGTACGGGCACTGAATTGCACGGCTACATGGAGGTGCACGGGTATGAACAGGGTGCACGGGCACAGATCTGCAAGGGCACAGGTGTGCATGGGGTGCACGGAGTCATGGGGCACGGATGTGCACTGTATGCATGGAGTCATGGGGCACTGGTGTGCATGGAGCACAGGTGTGCACGGATGTGCCTTATATGCACATGGTGCACGGACACGAATGTGCATGGACACGGGGTGCACGGGCACGGATGTGCACAGGGACTGGTGTGCATGGGAGTGCACGGATGTGCATCGGCATGGGTGTGGACGGGAGTGCACGGATGTGCATGGGCAAGAGTGTGCATGGGGTGCATGGAGCACAGGTGTGCATGGATGTGCACTGTATGCACGGGGTTATGGGGCACGGGTGTGCACGGAGCACAGGTGTGCATGGGTGTGCCTAATATGCACATGGTGCACGGACATGAATGTGCATGGACACGGGGTGCACGGGGACTGGTGTGCATGGGAGTGCATGGGTGTGCATTAGCATAGGTGTGGATGGGAGTGCACAGATGTGCATGGGCACGAGTGTGCATGGGGTGCACGGAGCACAGGTCTGCATGGATGTGCACTGTATGCACGGGGTTATGGGGCACAGGTGTTCACGGAGCACAGGTGTGCACGGATGTGCCTAATATGCACATGGTGCACGGACACGGATGTGCATGGACACGGGGTGCACGGGCAAGGATGTGCACAGGGACTGGTGTGCATGGGAGTGCACGGATGTGCATGGGCATGGGTGTGGACGGGAGTGCACGGATGTGCATGGGCACGAGTGTGCATGGGGTGCACGGAGCACAGGTGTGCATGGATGTGCACTGTATGCACGGGGTTATGGGGCACGGGTGTGCATGGATGTGCCTAATTTGCACATGGTGCACGGACACGGATGTACATGGACACGGGGTGCACGGGGACTGGTGTGCATGGGAGTGTACGGATGTGCATGGGCATGGGTGTGGACGGGAGTGCATGGATGTGCATGAGCACGAGTGTGCTCAGGGTGCACGGGCAGGGCTGTGCATGTTAGTACTCGGGGCACAGGTGTGCACGGGAGTGCACGGGGCATGGGTGTGCACAGGCTTGCATGGTGCATGGGTGTGCACGGGAGTGCATGGATGTGTACGGAAGTGCATGGGTGTGCACAGGAGTGCATGGGGCACGTGCATGTGTGTCGCAGCGAGGGTGTGGTGAGACACACTTGGGGAATAATCCCTCAGAAAACATGATTAAAATTTAGATCGGGAGATCTAAGCCAATACACGGTGTGCAGCTAGTGTCTGGAGCAGGCTATGGTCTAATAAAGACCACTGCTGAGTGTCTAGCAGGCTATGATCTAAAAAGATTGCTGCTGTAGTGTTCCGTCTGGCCCAGGGCCAACACAGTTTCACAAATGTTAGTACAAGTAATAAAATATACAGTGTTTCTCTCTGAAAGACAAATGTTAGTACAAGTAATAAAATATACAGCTGAGTGCTTAAGGGGCAGTGCCAGCCGGCACGCCGAATATCAGAGCTAAAAGAGGGCGCAAATTCAACCGAGCCCGGTGAACGTAACTAGATCCAAAGTCAGGTTTCTATTTGAGTCCCTTAAGCGCGTCGGCGGTTGAACAGCATGAAAGGCAACAGAGGCTTGTTAATTCCTCTGCGAGTATTAGCACCGAGGGGTGGGGCTTGACATCCGGTACAGAGGTCAAACGAGCCGGTGAAGGTAAACTAGCGTTTCAGTGAGGATAAATTCAGCTCAGTCACTCTATTCGTCACATCCCAGTAAGCCGTGGCGGCGCGGTGGAGACTGTGTTTAAGGCAACAGAGGGTACAAACACTGAATTTTATTTTTTTAATAATCAGAGTGTTGTAGAACAACAAATAGATTACGCTCAATCCTAATCAACAGCTGAAAGCAAAAGAGGCTGAGCTTCCTACGCTCTGCTTAGTCATTCAGCACCCGAGGGGTGGGGCTCTGACATCCGAGCTACAGAGGCCTAAAGGCAGCTTTTATATTAAGCTCAGCATAATCATATGACCTGACGGCGATACCCATTAGTTGACTGCTATTTTCGAATTGAAAGAGAACTAGCGGTTCTGGCTTAATTATCCCTAGATTCATGATGAAAAGAGATTAACAATTAATATTATGTATGTTTAAGTATTTCAAATCAATCATAAATGTATATTTGTTATAAGACAAAAAGAAATCTAACAATACAAATAATTATTACATTTATTCATATTATCAAAGGAAGAAGAATAAAGGTTAGGCTTCATAGTTAAAAACATATGTAGAAAGAAGAAACAAAATAAGTTTCAAGGAAAAGTAATGCATTGTTAAATGTTAATAATGAATCCGTGGTGTGCTCTCTGGTCATAGAGTTCTGCATTAGTGAAGCAGTCTTCATATTTCATCATGCACTGTTTGGTTCAGTCACACATTATGTATACATGTGCTAGCTTCCAAGTGGCTAAGTACGCATGTACAATGTTCAGCATCTAGTTGAATAGATGCACATTAGGTATTGTGATGATTTCAATAGCATGGGTTCAGTTCAGTTACTTGTAAACACACAATATAAGTTCGATACTTATTCTGTTGGTGCAATGTTTAAAACAAAGTCTTCTTAACATGGTTGTCCTCTCTGTGGAAGTTAGTTGTGCAGCAACGCAGTGCAGTATTTCCGTGAAGTGTGTAGGCAAAAGCTTTCATTGTTCCGGAGGAAGCCCATCTTGCATTCATTAGAGAAGCATATCAATTTCATTTTCATTCTCTATAAAAAATTACAATTACAAGACAAAAAAATTTATCATAATACAATCAAAGGAAAATATTCAAAAATAGTTGTTAGTTTATAATATTCATTTAAAACACAATAAACACTTTAGATTTATTGGGAAACTTACTTAAAAGAACTATTAAAATTGTGTCTACAAGTTATGTAATTAAAAATGATTCTTAAAGCATTTTAAATAACTTCTAACACAATTATGGTACAAATGCACTGTAGCTTGGCAAGTTTTATGACACCTTAGGAGACTAGACAATCAGATAGCATTTTTGAAGGCGAGCTTCAAAGAGTTTGTGGCCTGTTCCTTAGTCTAATCAGCAAGCTTTGAAATAGATCTGGTTAAGAATGTTCTGGAATCGGTGTTAACAACCCAGTCACCACAACATGTCACACAACTAAATCTCTGGGAAATGCTTACATCAAAAATAATTTAACCATGAATTTCCTTGACACTAGTGACTACTAATTTTCCATTCTTTTATCTGCAATAATCCTTTGTCACTTTGTGACAATGACTTCCAGTACTTTGTGAGAGTTTGAAGGGCAGACGGCTAAAATAAGCAAACATAACATAGCAAACATAACAACAGTTAGCTACATGCAATCTTCGCAGCTAAGCACATAGCAATAAAACCAAAAGCTGGCTTCAGCACCCCTTGCTCTTTCTCTCTGCCCTACCCCCCTCTTATCTGCCCCACCCATCATCTTCATCTTTTCCCCCACCCCCTCCTTTCTGACCTACCCCCTCCTCTTTCTCTCTGCACGACCCCCTCTTCATCTCTCCGCACAGTTAATGTAGCAGCAGTCAGCCATGATGGAAGCTCAGAGTGCCTACATCAACCCCATGGCTACCATGGCAGCCATGCAGATGCAGCAGATGGCAGCGCTGAACACCAACGGCCTGATCACCAAACCCATCGCCATGCCCCTCGCCCTCTCCTCAGGTACGCAGGACACCGGGGGTATGCTGGGACAAAACTGACCAGCAAGCAGGCAAAGTGATATTGCAGAAAAAAACTAAATAGTAGGAAGGAAGCCCTAATAGCAGTACTGCATTTCATGTCAGATTTAGAAATGTAAATTGTAACTGCATAGTAACACTGCAGTGATGTTTCAGTGTGCATATATTTACTAAGTCACTACACAGTAATCAGAGGTTCTTCTTGTGAAGTGTCACTGTGTAGCTGTTGGAAGAGAAGCTCATTTCTGTGACGTTCTTATCTGTTGACTTGTAAAGCTATGGTGTCTCACAACAGTGTCATGGTAAACCCCACAGCAGGTGCTCCAGGAGTGTAACCACTATCAACACACTGCCCCCTAGTGGAGGGCAGAAATGTGTTCTGTGTTATACTTTCCCTACTAGAGCAGGGCTTCTTAACCCTGGTTCTGGGGACCCCCCCAGTGTGCCCTGTGGTCTTCATTTCCAACTGAGCTCAAATTACTGAACCAAACGCTTAATTGAACTAATCATTTACTTAATTAGACCCAATGTTTTTTTTTTTATTGTTTTCATCTCTTAAAACAATTGGAGATTTCAAGTTAACTGTAACATTTTATAGTTAACTTAAAATCTGAAATTTTTAAAAACTTTTTTATAGGAGCTGAGAACAATTCTAAACAAAAACAGGTCTTATTATTATATAAGTTTGATTAAGGATTTCAGCTCATGAAAACCATAAGACCCAAGGGGGGAGGGGGAGACCCGGGTTCGAAAAGCCCTGTAACTGGATCCTTGTTTTCTCTTTTCAGTACCTTGCTACTTTTATTTGTTTATTTCTTGAACGGGGTGTCTCCCTCTGCCCCTGTGTTATTTTGTATTTGTTTGTTTTATGATTTATTTATTGTATTTAAATATGAAGGTGTAGCCCTGCGTTTTGTTTTGTTATTCTGTTTTTATTTTGAAATGTGTTCTGGCAAAAGCGAGGGAGTAACTCGTCCTCTGCCAGCAATGAATTAAACCTTGTGCAGAAGGTGGCCATCTCCCGAATTAAGTGATTTATTAGTTGCTAATCAGGAGATGGTCACCTGTATAAATACCTGCAGCTCTCTGCACTCCGGGGGTGGGGGGGGGGGGGGGGGGGGGGGGGTGTTGGGAGCAGGAGAGGTGGGGCGCACGAGGAGAGAGAGAAATAAATTAAAAGACCTAAGGATCAGTGAAGGCAGTTGCTCAGCCTGACCTTAGCGTTTATTTTGTGTTCGAAATTAATTTTGTTTAATTATTAATTTTCTCTCTGTGAGCAGTGTTTTCTGTTTAAACATTTTATTTATTTTTGTTTAATAAACAGCACATCACACGTCTTTTGAACTGCAGTTACCTGACCCTTGTGTTGTTCTTCCTCATTCTGGCCTGACATCACCGCTCAGCCATTTCCTGTCACACGTGGTGTCCAGCGCGGGATCACCAGCTCCTCCTCAACACAGGCCGGAAGAGATACTGAAGAAGGGTACTGCAGTTTTTGTTTTTTTTGTTAGTGATGAAGATGAGGAAAGATGGGAGGAAGAAGAGGAAAGGTGGGAGGAAAAAGGAGGAGCTGGAAGAAGCCGCAGCAGCTACAGGAGAGTGGTGAGAGGAGATGGTGGTCACGGGACCCCACTCGACTGGGACCCCCATACTGGGAGGTCAAGCGGGAGCAGTGGAGGGCTCTGTGCATCATGTGCAGGGAGTTTGGGCATGACCGAGAGGACTGCCCATACGAAGACCCCTGCTTCTGGAAAGCCTAGTCAATGGGGACAGTGTCCTGTGTGTCCGGATGGTTTTGCCTGCTGGAGCAGCAGACCCCATCACCTCCATAGGACGAGAGAGAGAGGAAGGTGAGGAGAAGAAGGCAAAGAGGGGACATAGACCTGGATTGGGGGAAGTGAAGTTGGTGCGTCCACAGCCCAAGTGGGAGGAGCCCGAACGTCCTGCACCTGAGTGGGAGGAGTCCGAGTTACCTGTGCCTGAGTGGGAGGAGCCCGAACGACCTGCGCCTAAGTGGGAGGAGCCCGAATGTCCTTGAGCTTGAGCTGCCTCTGTCTCCACCACCATCACCACCTGGAGAAGAGGAGCAGGAGCTGCCTCCTTCTCCACCACCACCAGGAGCAGAGCAGCAGGAGCTGCCTCCCCCTTCATCATTGGAAGGACCAAGGCAGGCTGATGCCAGTTCTCAGCAGCCCCTGCGTAGGTTGCTGAGGGGAGCATGGGGAAAAAACGCTGGGTAGCAGTGGCTGCGAAGAAGGCTAACCCCAACACCACCA
The DNA here is from genome assembly GCF_017654505.1 of Polyodon spathula. Lineage (NCBI taxonomy): Eukaryota > Metazoa > Chordata > Actinopteri > Acipenseriformes > Polyodontidae > Polyodon > Polyodon spathula. The sequence goes on along the minus strand of NC_054551.1, from coordinate 16,594,106 downwards.
CTAGTCCTGGCTCTCCTCCTGTAGTTGCCTCCCGGTCAGCTGCCACCGTCGCCACCCGAGGGTCCACTGCTGCCGTTGCCTTCTGAGGGACCGCTGCTGCCCTGCCTTGCACCGTCCACGGATGCCTGCCTTGCACCGCCCAAGGATGCCTGCCTCGCCACGCTCAGGGATGCCATGCCCGTACCGCCTGGGGCTGCCTGTTGCTCTGCATCGCCTGGGGCTGACTGTTGCTCAGCATCGCCTGGGGTTGCCTGCTGCTCTGCATCGCCTGGGGATGTCTGCTGCTCCCCATCACCTAGGGATGCCTGCTGCTCCGCATCGCCTGGGGCTGCCTGTGTCTCATCTTGGGGTGCAGAGGCTCCCACTTTGCCTGGGTATGCCAAAGGTCCTGCATCGCCTGGGGTTGCCTGTCTCTCCTCTGCTTCTCCTAGGGTTGCTCCCAGTCCTGCATTGCCTGGGGTCACTGAGGGGGATGCTTCGCCTGGGGCTGCTGCCTGGCTTGCGTCGCCTGGGGCCACTGCCTGACTTGTGCCGCCTGGGGCCGCTGCCTGGGCCACTGTCTGGCTTGTGCCGCATGGGGCCGCTGCCTGGGGCCGCTGCCTGGCTTGCGCCGCCTGGGGCCACTGCCTGGCTTGCGCCGCCTGTGGCAGCTGCTAGTCCTGCAGTCCCTCAGGAAGCACTGGGGCTGGCATCTCAGAAAAGGGGGCTGTCAGCTACAAAGAAGGGGGGAGAGGTCAGGAGACCAGCTCCCCCAGCCACACTTTTGCTGCAGGAAGTACTGTGGCTGGAGCCCCACAAAGGGGAGCTGCCGGCCATGAAGAAGAAGGGAGGTCAGGAGACCAGCTCCCTCCGCAGCATTTTCGCTCCCGGACAGTGTGTGACGGGAGCCCCAGAAGAGGGAGCTGCCGGCCATGAAGGAGTGGGGGGTGAAGGACCTCCTACCATGGACACCCCCATGGACACCGTGCTTCTCCTCTTCCCCTCTTCTGGGACGGTGTGACTGAGGGGGGAGGTGACCGTTGGGGCCATGTGTGATTGTTGCTAATCAGGAGATAGTGACCTGTATAAATACCTGCAGCTCTCTGCACTTCGGGGGGGGGGTGTTCAGAAGTGGAGAACGGGAGAGCGTGACAGCACGAGGAGAGAGAGAAATAAATTAAAAGACCTAAGGATCAGTGAATGCAGTTGCTCAGCCTGACCTTAGCTTTAATTTTGTCTTCGAGATTTATTACAATTATTTATTTTCTTTCTGTGAGCAGTGTTTTCTTTTTAAACATTTTATTTATTTTTGTTTAATAAACGACGCACCACAAGTCTTTTGAACTGCAGTTACCTGACCTGTGTGTTGTTCTTCCTCTTTCTGGCCTGACATCACGGCTCAGCTATTTCCTGTCACAGGGGCACTTACCGTAATCAAAATATCCCTTTCTCCCATTTTCTTAATTCTGTTGCCCCCCTCCCCTTTTTTAATCCGCGGACGGCCGAGTTTTTCTCCTGTCGCTCAGATGGGGATGCCACTTGCTGCAGCGTGGCCAGGTCTGTCTGTTTGAACTTGTGATTTATGAATCCAGCCGTTGTCTGCGTGTGTTTCGGTGTGCCAGCATTCACTAGCAGGGAGGGGAGGGAGGATCAAACCAGATTTTATAGACAGCGCTTTGCCATTTCCCTCGCTGCTGAAAATCATTATTCAATTCAGTGGGAGATCCCAGAGGGTCACCTCTGGTAAAGGCACGGCCGCGTGGCGTGCAGGGGGGGAGTCACACAGTCAGGGCACCAGTGATGGGGGCTGGTGAAGCCTGTCTTTTTAAATGTCACTCATGTACCTTAAAAACCGCTTATCAATTTGTGATGAATCTTGGTGAGGAAATTCTTTAGCACAAGTTGTTGAGAGTATCAGTCTTTGTTGAAAAAGTTAAGTACATAATGTATATATGTATGTGTGTATGTGTCTGTATGTATGTATGTATTTATTTATTTACACCACTGTGTCATTTATTTGTGTGTTTCCTGCATTCTTACTTTATTTCTCTCTGGATGCTGGTCGGTAGCTGTGCAATACTATATATAGATCTATAGTTAATCAATATGCATCCGGCACCCCTGTGTGCATGCCTGTGCTTCCCCCACTGCAGTCTGTTCCCCCCGCTCAGTTCAGGTGTCAGTCTTGGCTCACCGCCCCTGTGATTGGTCCGTTGCAGGTACGAGCACGCCCCCCCGTAAATATGCCTTCCCTTCCGGTACAGATGGGGGTGAACGGGTAAAGCGCTGTACTGATGCAGCCCAGTGGGCAGGGAGCCTCCGAATCCATCTACAGTAATGTAGTGCACCACTACCCTGGTGAGAGCTGCCCATGCACCCGATGGGAGGGGAAGGGAGGGGGAGAGGTTGGGGTTGGAGCTGGGGTTGGGTTGGGGTTGGAGTTGGGGTTGAGGTTGGGATTGGGGTTTGGTTAGGGTTGGGTTTTGGGTTGGGTTGGGGCTGGGGTTGGGGTTGGAGTTGAGGTTGGAGTTGGGTTGGGGTTGTGGTTGGGGTTGGGGCTAGAACTGAGGTTGGGTTTGGGTTAGAGCTTTGGTTGGGGTTGGGGGTTTGTGGTTGGAGTTGGGCAGGGTTTTGGTTGGGGTTGGGGTCGGGTTTGGAATTGAGAGTGGGGTTCTGTTGGGGGTTTGGGGTTGGGGTTGGGTTAGGGTTGGGTTTGGGGTTGCAGTTGGAGTTGGGTTTGGGGTTAGGGTTGGGCTGGGTTGGGGTAGGGTTGGGTTTACAGGGTGTAAGTATGATTGTATCTCGTGAAAATACACACACGCTACTGCTGTGATCAGAATTTGATTAATCAGAATTTGCATGTTAGCACAATGGCACAACATGAAACTCATCTTACAATGCCAGGAGCGATGGCTGAGGTGAAATAGATATGACTAATATGAAGTTTCAATTAGAAATGAATTAATTTTAGACATTTAGACATACAAATCAGAAAGCCAATGCTACTCACAGCTTCATTGTGCAAGGCATATGCAGTGTTTAATTTTAGCATGCATAGCAAGGTGACAAGAATGACAGAGAAACTTGCTTAAGTAAACCACAGTATTTACGGTATTTGTTCAAGTAAAAGTCGACCTTGTGTAAAAGTCAATCCCCCCATTGTGAGGGCAAGACTGTGGTATACATTTTTTAAGCAAAGGATTAGCCTAAACTAGAACCGCTGTGGTTATACTCATACCTACAACTGGCGGCAGCAGTATGACACTACATTTTAAACAACACCAACATTAAAATGAAAGGCAAACTATCGGATACAGCTCAAAAGTAATATTCAAGCATGAATTTATTCAATGTCATGGGAATCGTTATCGTCCAATCTTGTGGTGTTTGCGGTTTGATTTTAGAGAAATTAGAAGCATTTGCTCTGACAACGATAGCAACAAGGATTTGCCCACAACACTGGAGGTGCTGCTGTTTCCCACAGAAGCACTCTGCTGCAGGGTCACGCAATAGTAAAGGTATTATTATTATTATTATTATTATTATTATTATTACTACATTCCTGTCATCTTTTGAAAATGTAAAATTGGGAGTGTAAAGCGGTGGTGGCGGTGGTGGTGGGGCTGGTGCGTGGATAAGTACTGCATGTGAACTTGCCTCCAGCACTGAATGCAGGCCTGCCACGGGGCTCCCCTGGGACCTACAGGGACCCTGCTATGTACAGATGGGGATTTCAGTATCCACACACCAGCCATGACTTTTGCAGACATTAAAGGTTTTCTGACATAAGGGGGTTTAACAATAGATGTTTGCTCGTGTATTAGTCGAGCCCCCCAACTTCAGGATTGTGTTTTGGGGTTAAATTCCTTGACTTAATATGGTAAAACAGAAATGATAGAAGACCATCAATACAAAACATGTCAGTTTGTGGTTGCCCATATGAAAAAAAAGAGAGTTGAGATCATAGACAATAGACAACACAACCACACAAATACATATTGTGCACGTTATAACAATGAAGTTACATACATCCAGAGCATTGCTGAAGTGACCCTAGCTCAGACATGTGGCTGATTCCACAGACCCAGATTAACACTAATGGACTACCTGTGTAGCTTATGACTACTGACTCATGATCATTCAAGTAGGTATGAAAGCAGAGTACTGAGAAAAAAGGGAAAGACCATTTAGATTTAGTGAATCTTTTTCAAAACAACATTCAAGCCTTTTTTCCAGTGGTTTTCAGCGTTTCAGAGTTTGAACTGCTGCATATGTTACATTGGTTTCATCAGGTGCAGATCTGGGTTTCTTCTTGGTGAGAAGGGCAGTGTTTATTTCTGAGTAGGTCAGCGTGTCTTCCTCTGGGTTTAGAGGCTGGTTAGACTTATTCTGCAATAAACAAAGAGATACATTCATCGGAAACAAGTCAGGAAGGCTAAACAGTATGAAATAAACTGTCCACACAAAGAGATGCAAACAAATAAACACAAGTGCCTTTTATCCATCTGTAAATATATACCAGTAGTTGCACAGTATCTTCTTGTTATACCCTGTCCAGATTATGTAAAAAAATAAAATAAAATAATGTGCAATGTGTTGAAACCATGCCATTATCATCCACTTTGTTCACAGTTTTCAGCAGGTGGAAATGTACCATTAGTCAATGGAAACCAAAGATGTCAAATGAACCTTTCCTGGCACAGATTCAAATCACTCAGCTCAGTACATCAGGCCTAAATAAACTTTAGATTTCTATACAAAATAGTAATAATAATAATAATAATAATAATAATAATAATAATAATAATAATATAGTTCATATTTCTGATACCATGCTCCAGTCTTATTATCAGAGTGAACCTATAACCAATGTTTTGAGTGTGCCTGTGCACATAAAGCTCATGTTGTGACAAAATTGGTCACACTGCAATGGAAAATACCGTAAAACATGTATTAATCAGAACTGAGCCCGGATGGCGCTATGTTTGAGATCAGGAATTACATGTTTTCAGCAGCACATTTTGCTTGAATAGTCTTTAGGAATGGTAAGTAATGGAAATTTGTCCTTTTAATCTGAATGAACCCATTTACGTATCAGTGAATTTATTGAGAGATGTAATATATGGCACTTACCACCGTGGCGTGGAGAGGTACAGTCTGGACAGCAGGATCTGGAATGGCATTGCATTAAATAGATTAGTTTCCTTGTTTGAGTGGTGGTGAAAACAGCTAGTGACACACTATGCATCAGTAACATCAAGATGTATTTTTGCACCAAAAATTACACCTGAGAATGAACAATGAAAGACCTGACTAAACACCCAGGAATGTATGATGGTAGGAAACACTACATTCACACAAAGAGATGAAGAACTACCTATTGTTTAAATATACTTCAATTGTGTCCATTGTGGTGAAGAATACCACATCCTACCTCGTTTGGATTTCTGACACTTCAGAAGCCCTCCAATCAGCAGTGACAGCAGCACAAGGATCCCAGATCCCACTCCTAAACCCACGTACAGAGCTAGAACAGATCCTGGGGAGATTCACATACAGAGATGATAACTAGTATATGCATATGTGTAAATGTGTAAACTAACTATGTTTGCTTACTTGTAGTAAGACTTTGTTGGTGATGGCAATACCACTCGTCACCCTCCTACAGTTTAGTTTTAAAGTAAACCATGTTTATTATAAACGTCTTTTTTAACTGTTTTTTGTTGACACTAAACAACTCTTAAAGTGTAAGCAGCGATACGCTGAAAAATATAGCACTATACTTCCCCATGTGTTGCTACAACTTTTTAAATAACTTGCCTGTCATTTTTCTTTTCGTTGTTAACTTTTTACATGTATAAGTTTAAAGTCTGTTTTAAAGCTCTTTTCAATGTGTCAGCTCTAGCATTTTTAGTGCTCTGGCTTTTGTGTTCCGTATGACATCATGGGTTGTTATTGCCATGTTACCTGTTGGAGAATGTGGGCAATAATTCTTACACTATCAGCAATAATAATAATAATAATAATAATAATAATAATAATAATAATAATACAATTTTAATCTATGCTTATATATATATACACATACAGTGCCTTGCAAAAGTATTCAGACCCCTGACCAATTCTCTCATATTACTGAATTACAAATGGTACATTGAAATTTCATTCTGTTTGATATTTTTAAAACACTTAAACTCAAAATCAGTTATTGTAAGGTGACATTGGTTTTATGTTGGGAAATATTTTTAAGAAAAATAAAAAACTGAAATATCTTGCTTGCATAAGTATTCAACCCCCACACATTAATATTTGGTAGAGCCACCTTTCGCTGCAATAACAGCTTTAAGTCTTTTGGGGTAAGTATGTACCAGCTTTGCACACAGTGTCGGAGTGATTTTGGCCCATTCTTCTTGTCAGATTTGCTCCAGGTTGTTCAGGTTGGTTGGACAACGCTTGTGGACTGCAATTTTCAAATAGTGCCACAGGTTCTCAATGGGATTGGGATCAGGATTATGACTGGGCCACTGTAGGACATTCACTTTTTTGTTCTTGAGCCATTCCAATGTTGCTTTGGCCTTGTGCTTGGGATCATTGTCCTGCTGAAAGGTGAATTTCCTCCCAAGCTTCAGTTTTTTAGCAGACTGAAGCAGATTCTCTTGCAGTATTTTCCTGTATTTTTCTCCATCCATTCTTCCTTCAATTGTAACAAGATGCCCAGTCTCTGCTGATGAGAAGCATCCCCACAGCATGATGCTGCCACCACCATACTTCACTGTAGGGATGGTGTGTCTTGAGGCATGGGCAGTGTTAGGTTTGCACCACACATAGCGCTTTGAGTTTTGGCCAGAAAGCTCTATCTTGGTCTCATCTGACCACAAAAGCTTTTCCCACATCTCAGCTGGGTCACTCTCATGCTTTCTGGCAAACTCCAGACATGCTTTCAGATGGTACTTTTTGAGTAACGGCTTCTTTCTTGCCACCCTCCCATACAGGCCAGTGTTATGCAGAGATCTTGATATGATTGACTGGGGCACCATTACTCCACTCCCAGCCACTGAACTCTGTAGCTCCTTCAAAGTGATTGTTGGCCTCTCTGTGGCTTCTCTCACAAGTCTCCTTCTTGTTTGAGCGCTGAGTTTTGAGGGACGGCCTTTTCTTGGCAGTGCCTGGGTGGTGTGATGCAGCTTCCACTTCCTGATTATTGATCCAACTGTGCTCACTGGGATATCCAAACACTTGGATATTATTTTGTACCCTTTCCCTAATCTATGCATTTGTATTACTTTATCTCTAACTTCTGTAGAATGCTCTTTGATCTTCATTTTCCTTCAGATTAACAGCCTTACCAATGATCCTTCAAAAGTGGGGTTTTTATCCAGAAAATGTGACAGCAACTTTAATGGTTCACAGGTGGAGGCCAATGGTAAGGTAATTGTGTCCTCGTTAGGGCAATTTCTTTCATCGGTGCAAACTGGGAGCTTCCACAGCACAGGGGTTGAATACTTATGCAAGCAAGATATTTCAGTTTTTTTATTTTTCTTAAAAATATTTCCCAACATAAAACCAATGTCACCTTACAATAATTGATTCTGAGTTTCAGTGTTTAAAAATAAAATATCAAACAGAACAAAATTTCAATGTACCATTTGTAATTCGGTAATATGAGAGAATTGGTCAGGGGTCTGAATACTTTTGCAAGGCACTGTATATATATATATATATATATATATATATATATATATATATATATATATATATATAGTAACACGGCAGGGAGGGGGTTAATATCCTCCCTGCCAAAAACATGTGCGAATGCACATTTGTGTGTTTAATAGCACTGTGTAACAAATTTGATTTTTTTTTTGGTTCCTGGGTAGTAAGTGTTATTTCCTAATTGCTTATGCCTCAAAAGTATAAAAAATGGCTATTATTCCCCACAAACATTGCTTTTATGACCAGGACAGTGATATTTTGAAATTTACCTATTTTTCAGAACATTCCAGATAGATTCAGTGCTGAGTAAACTTGGAGTAACTTCTAGAACTTTCTAGAACTTTCCAGTAATATAAATAGTAGTATAAATACAGGGGCCTTAAGCCCACCAGTTCAGTTTAGTTCCAGCTGCCTAAGTGGATACATATCTGCATTTTTCTGAGATGGCATCAAGAGGCTGCAAGCACCCGGCAGACGCATTTTGCTATGTCTGCGGCCAATTTATCAAGACAAGAGCGAAAAAGTACTCCTGATGGGTCTCCAAGGCGGTTTTACCAAGTTTCCCTGCTATCTTTGCCTTTGGGACAGCAGGGACAGCAAGCGCACTACCACAGGCGGGACTGGCCACAGCGGACAGAGTTCTCTGTGGGGAGGAACAACGTCAAGTGGGAGCCACTGGTGGACACCCGGAAGGTGCTGATGCCACCTCTGCACATCAAATTGGGCCTTATGAAACAATTTGTCAGAGCTCTAGATAAGGAGTCGGCAGCCTTCAAGTACCTTCAAGACTTCTTCCCTAAGCTGTCTGAGGCAAAGGTCAAAGCCGGTGTCTTCGTCGGACCACAGATAAAGAAGATCCTGGAGTGCAATCAATTCCCCAAGAAGCTCACTAGTAAGGAGAAAGCGGCTTGGAACAACTTTGTTGCAGTGGTTCGGGGCTTCCTGGGCAGTCACAAGGCCGAAAACTATGTGGAGCTGGTTGAGACTCTGGTGAAGAACTACGGCATAATGGGATGTAGGATGTCCCTCAAAGTCCATATCCTTGATGCTCATCTTGATAAATTCAAGGACAACATGGGAGCGTACTCGGAGGAGCAAGGGGAGCGCTTCCACCAGGATATACTGGACTTTGAACGCCGCTACCAAGGACAGTATAACGAGAACATGATGGGAGACTACATTTGGGGGCTGATTCGTGAAAGTGATTTACAGTATAATTGTAAATCTCGAAAAACTACTCACTTCTAAATCTTTTGTAGTCATTTTTGTATTACTTTAGTATAAATACATCTTAATTTGAATTCATATGTTGTTTTTTTCTGACTTTATGTGAACAAAAAGACACAAATTCGCCCCTTTTCTCATTGGAAATAGGTACATTTCAAAATATCACTGTCCTGGTCACAAAAACAAAGAAAAATAGCCATTTTCTATACTTTTGAGGCATAAGCAATAAGGAAATAACACTTATTACCCAGGAACAAAAATTGTGTTACATAATGTAGTTAATTGTTTTCTAGTTCTTTAAATACCTTTCACCTGGCTGTAATTTACAATGATAGCCAGATGCATGGTATAATTAACTATAAAACAATGAACTATTAAACACACAAATGTGGATTCGCACATGTTTTTGGCAGGGAGGATATTAACCCCCTCCCTGCTGTGTTACTATATATATATATATATATATATATATATATATATATATATATATATATATATATATATATATATATATATATTAAAATGCATAAATATATATGCAGTATAAATGTGAATATTTCTATTAAAATGTGCAGACTTGCTATGTTGTGTCAGTTCTGTTCATTGCAGATGATGCTCATTGGAAATACCAGTGAGCTCATTCTAAGGGGCACAATGAAATACACTACAATCAAAATGATCGCTGCAAACTGTACAATTCTTGTTCTCTTGGAAAGTATGATTATGAACATGTACAAACAGCCTCCACTGTAGCTTAATCTCATCAGATGCTGGAAATAAAAATAGATACCCTGTCTTAATTTTTTTCTCCACAGTCTCGTAGACAGCAATAACGACCCATGATGGAACACAAAAGCAGAGCACTTGTACTTTGTTTTCTAATTGCTCTTCCTGCAGTGATCAGAAGTGTTCAAAGTTGTCAGGATGTTAACAATGAAAATAAAAATGACAGGTGTAGCAACTAAAACATCTGTAGCAACACGTGGGGATGTATAAAGCTATGGGGGACATGTGTTAAGCGCCAGTGACAGTGTTAAGGCCAGAGCGCCGGCCTTAAAATTGCCCCATATGTATCATGACACTTTTGGCAAGTTAAGACCGTGTTAGCACCGCCAAAATATGCTTTGCCGCTCATTAGCCATGTGTTTGAGGGTGTTTCAAACCTTAATTATATGCATGTGCATATTGTAGGTGTGGCTCATTTGTAAATGAAGTCTGTGATATTAAAATGAGATGTGTGAAGCAGCAGAACAGCAGCGCCGGCCGTAAAAGGGTCCACAAATAAGACTGATTTCAAATTGGTCTTATTTGGGCACAAAAAAAAAGACAGAACGCAGCTGACAGGGAAGCGCATTATGGCAGCAGTCATAGGGGCCTGGAAAATTAATGGTATTTTTTAAAGAAATTCACGAATGGCAATAAAATAAACACAAATTTCACAGAGTGTCACGAAGCCGACAAAAAAAATGCATGGCATTGAGCTGGAGCGTGTACAGCTAGTGTAGCGTTGCACCTGCTTGATAACATTATAAAATCAACAGAGGATGGGAAAGAGTACAGTAATGTAATATACTGTAAGGAAAATCTAATACATATTTTTCATGGTTGGCAGTCAAATACACAATTTCCGTGAAATTAGCGATGTTGTGAATGTTCAAGGGCATTTCTTACGATGGAGAGTTCAGGCTCCAAACCTTCCTGAACAACCCAGGAACAGAGGGAGAGTGATGAGAAGAAGGGAGAGTATTTAGGGTCTGCATTACCCTTTTTGATCTCCCTGAGGATGAAATTATAGCTTGATACTGGCTATTTCATTATGTACAACCGTTTGTATTGGTGCTTTAATAAATTTGGTTCATTATATCCTTTTCATTTTGTATATTTGGTTTTATTGGTCATATAATAATAATATTATATAAAGTCAAGACACTTAGTCAACATGGGTCATTCGCTCTCCAAATATCCTACCTATTGTTAAGTTGAGGTAGCCCATTTGGAAGGGAGGCGCTAGTTTTCAGATTAATCTGTTAGCCTGTGCTACCGTAGGCCATTTTTAGGGTTTCAGAACACCGGTGCAGTGGAATTTTTGCATTAAAATGTGCCAGCTTATGCCATGCCTCATTAATTTTGGGCCAGTTAATACATCTGTGATGGGGTAAAATTTGTGCCATGGCAGACCGCTATTTTACACTCTGCCAATTTAGTGCTGTGTCAGTCGATCTTGATAGATGTCCCCCTATATGTTAGCTACTTACTCTTTAATATTTATGCAAACACAAACATACTGTAATGTCCTGAGGGGGCTCAGAGACTCTGCGAGGAAGAGACATCACAGAAATGGGGTGACACCCAGGGATCGCCACTATTGGCAAAGGGGTCATCGGATGAATGGGAACCAGCCAAGGTGATAAAGGGGGCTCTGCGTCATCGTGGGAGTGGTGGTTGGATGATAGATAATGGAGACAGCACGACTAGAAATTAGTTAGAAATAAGGATTAGTTTGACGGAGGTTAGGGGGTGTAAAATAAATTGCTAAGGGGCATTGCCAGAGGAAACCACGGACAGCAAAAGGGTTTCCACGGAGTGAAAGGACGTGAGGGAACGATAGAGATGGAACCCCAATGGCAGAGAACAGTGGGAGGTAGCAAGGCCACAATTGAGTGGTTTAGAAAGAGGAAGATGAAAGGGGAGTGAGACTGGAGGCTAGAGATAGGAGGAGGCAAAGAGGAACTGGCACCAGTCTTGTGTGTGTGTTTGTATTCTCCAAACCCCCCACCCCCACCTGACCATTTCTTGGCACCTCCTGACTTAAATAAATACTGTTTTTCACCATCCCTGAAATTCATTCTTATCCCTTGCTTGATTCCATCACCTCCCTACAACATGATACAACATTTCTTGCAATTGCAGTGTACCAGTGATTTAGTCCACGTCAAGTGGACTAAAATGCAGACTAGAAGTCCTGCAAATCTGTACTAACTTAAACCTGATTGCAGTGTACCAAACAGACGATCCTGGTAATTGGTTTAAGTGATTGGAACAAGTTAGGACGATAATGAGGACTAACCTGCAGCTATGGCCAGAAGTTTTGCATCACCCTATAGAATTAACACATTTTGCATTATAAAGTTGAATGAAACCTGCTAAATAATCTTGTGTTAATATATTAAATTAGTTTTCCTTAACTTAACAAAAAACTGACTGAAAATTGAAAAATGTGACATTTCAAAATCTAACATGAAACACTGTACTACTATTATGTTTTTTTTTTTACTTTTACGATATCATTTAGTAGTTTCTTTGATTACATGATGTTAAATAAAATAAAATTAATATATATTATTTATTATCATCTCAATCCTAAAATTCTAGGTGATGCAAAACATTTGACCAGAGCTGTACAAACCCTTCTTTACTAATCTGATATGTGGAGTTCAGTGTCAGATAGATATACAAGGATCCCTGTACAAAAAGAAAGACACATTTTTATAAGGTAAATAAGGTACAATTCAATAGCCACTAAGAAAATTGTTCTGAACAGATATAGCAGTTTCTGCAGTACAAGTCTATATTTTAGACTACAGTATGGTTATAAAAAATAAAATGGGACTAGTTTTAAAAAAATTGCTTTTAGTTAGTTTAGGAAAATTATGAAAAACAAATGTATTCATACATACCTGTTGAACTGTTTTGTTGGATCTTGGCAATTGTGGTTGGACATGTCAAGCATTCTGTGGGTAAATAAACAATGTCATTTAGCAGAACTAGCAACATTTGCTGACAATAGGGACTATTTTAATGATGTAAAGATTGTCAGATCTAAATATCGCCTTCTTAATGGGCTAAAGATAACATTTCCCACTCAAACACCCTTGTATTTATCATATAACACAATAAAAATACTTTTATAAGTACAGCAACCGGCACTTAAATGTTGCTGTGTTCCGCCATATTGACAGAGTTTACCCGTGACGTCACTGATTGGAGCGCACGACCTGCTGCTTTGTAAACAAAGATGACAAATCTCACAGAGCACTGGAAGTGACAGTATTGTGTCAGAATTTAAAGAGCTAGAATCAATTGATAAAAACTTTCCAGTGCCGTATGAATTTAAGCTAATCACAGAGCACCAAATAGGCCTTATTGAAATTGAAAGAAAGGATCCCGATTCCTTGGAATCTGATCCAGATGGTAAGAGAGATCTGGATCCTGACAGAACAGCAGACAGTTTCTACTGCAGCTGCTGTAACTGCACAGTGATGCCGACCCGTGAGGAATGTGTTTGTTGTTTTGAAATTCCTTGCATACAGCACACATTTCCTGAAAAACTGTCATGCTATAGGCCAATTTGATCATTACTCCATGTGGCATTGTTGCCCTGCCCCTGTGTGTATTTCAGTGTTGTATTTTGTTTGTTGTGTGTTAATGTTGGTGTATAGTCATTGGTACATGGGATATAAATGGGTCTGTGGAACACAAGTTGTTTAAAATGTATATTTGTATTTAGGCACGAGGAATTGCACAGCACTTCACGTGCAGATAAAGTGTAATAATATGCGAGCACAGGGAATTGCACTTTATTAATTCACGTGCAGTTGTACCGCGACTCCAATTGAATGATTGATTAGCAATCGAGTCTTGGTACAGCTGCATAAAATCAGCATGTTTTCACTCACTCGGGGTTGTGTGTTCAGTGAGTGTAGAACGGGATTGGAGACGGAGGTTAGAATAGTAAGAATAGTTATAATACAAACTCACCGTGTTTTGTCTGTGTATTCCGTTTTGTTTGTCTCTTTATTTTTGCGAAAGTGCCGTGTCCTCCATTACACAAAATGCCAGTTTGCCTGTTTCCCCTAAACTTGTGCTCAGAAATAGATTTAATCCCCTTATTGATTGTAACAAACATGAATCCAATTCTGGTGAAATACTCTTAATTGGTGACTCCATTATTAGAAATGTCAGCACAGCTTTCAGGAATACTAAGAAAATGACTGTTAAATTTTTTCCAGGCGCAAGAGTTATTGATATTGCTGGTCAGATGGAAAACTTAGTTGAGAACCATATACAAGCTTCCACTGTGATTGTCCATGTGGGCACTAACGATATTAAACTTAAGAGAATCTGAGACAGTCAAGAAACACTTTAAATCCCTTTGTCAGAAATTAAAAACATTGAGTAGGAATATAATTGTCTCAGGCCCTCTGCCTGTCATTAGGAGAGGCTGTGAGGCTTTTAGCAGACTGTTTTCTCTTAATAGCTGGCTAGCTAAGTGGTGTGCCTTAGAGAGTCTGGGTTTCATTGATAATTGGAACAGTTTCTGGGAAAGACTTTCTTTAAGAAAGATGGTCTGCATCCAAACAGGAGGGGTTCATTCAGATTAGCAGAAAATATAGAGAACTATTATGCAAATCTCTGACTGAATGCTTCATTCCAGCCACTTGTTCAAATTCTTGAACAGACTTATCCAAGTCAAGTTATATCAGTCCCTCGTTTAAAATGTTCAGCCTTTTCCCCTTGTTCAAGTACTAAGAATTTAATCAAAGTTAGTACAACATCCACTGTGAACTCATCATGCTCTGCACCATCCACACTTCGTTTTGCCTTATTAAATATAAGATCTTTGGCAACAAGGCTGTTTTAATAAATAACTTTATTCTTGAAACAAACAGATTTTTTTTTTACTTTAGTTGAGACATGGCTGAAGCAAAATGAAAATGTACCTTTGGTAGAGACCTGTCCCACAGGTTTCTCCTTCAGTCAGAAGACGTGCCCAATTGGAAGAGGTGGTGGTATTGCAATCATTTTTGGTAATAATGTTAATTGTGAAAAAAAAGATGGCTATACATCATTGAAATACTATCTTTTAAGGTTCATGGCCAAACTTCTATTCTAGTCTCTGTTATTTATTGTCCTCCTAGACCTAACGCTCTGTTTTTGTCTGAGTTTAGTGAGTTTTTATCAACAATTGCTGTCAAGCATGATAGGATTCTACTTCTAGGTGATTTTAATGTACATGTTGATGTTGATAGAGCTCCCCTTGGTAGAGATTTTTTGGCATTACTAGAATCATTTGGTTTTACTCAACATGTTAAAGGTACATGTCCATTACTGATGTAGCAGTTTCTGACCACTCTGCTATTATCTTTGAAATTGTCTTACCTGGCTCTATAGTTAAGCCTATACATTGTGTTAAAACTAGATCTCTAAATTCATTAACATCTGATAAGTTCCTGGAAACTTTGTGTGTTTCGGCTTTTATTCAGTCAGGACTGGTCAGAGATTTGGTGGATAACTATAACGCCACTCTGGCAAATAGTCTTGATACTATTGCACCTTACAAAATTAAGAAACTATCTAGAAAAAAATGTTCTCCTTGGTTTAATGATACAACATGTATGCATAAACGTACGTGTCGCAAATTAGAATGCAGATGGAGATCGACTGGACTTCAGATACATTATCAAAGCTGGAAAGATAGTATTTTAACATATAGAACGTCACTGTCTTTAGCTCGATCAATTTATATCGCCGATCTTATTGACAAAAATAGGAACAATACAAGATTTCTTTATCAGTCAAAAGCAAGATTATCAAATCCACAGTCAGAGTGTGTTACATAGAATATTCCTCCAGTAAGCTGTGACGAGTTTATGAATCACTTCAATAAAAAAGTGACCCACATTAGGATTCAGTTGAGCAACTACATACCACATCGAGATAAGTTGACTGATATAAACAATGATACAAATATTCTTGGTCCGTCTGAACCCAACCAAACCTTACAGCACTTTTGCTTGACAAGTGAACAAGAGCTGGATGCCATAATTAAAAAGACAAAACCCACAACATGTGCACTCGATCCCATTCCTACTACAATCAATACAGCGAATAATATTAAATATAGCCCTCTTGAAGGTTTAGCCAACCTTTAACAAATGATCATGCAAGAGAGGAAAACAAAACCCATTTTTAGGAAATAAACCTCTGGGAATCCATGGCTGATTTGATTGCCCTTCCTTCGGGCAGGCTACTAATGCTTAAGAGTACATTTTTGTAAAAGCATTTTTAGGATCCATAATATTTGTTCTAATGTAAATTTGGTAAGCACTGAACAATCAGCAACCTAATCATTTGATAAGGGAGCCTGGAACTCTGTGGCAAGAAGCTTCTATGATTCTAAAGGAATGACCGAACTGCTCAGCTGGACCTGGAAAGAATCTGGCGAAGGTGAAAGAAGAAGCAATGGCGGGCGACGATTGTTCCATTTTTGCTAATAAGCTGATAGTCTGAGGGTGATGCACCCTGAGAAAGACGGAGATGGATAAGAAAGGGGTCTGTGGCGAAGTGTCCCGCCCCTTTATGTTTATTATTGTTTTATGTTGTATGTAGTGTGTTAATGTTGGTGTTTAAGTATAAAATACATGGGATATAAATATGGGTTTCGAGCATGAGTGTTTATAATGTATATTTGTATTTAGGCACAAGGATTGCACAGCGCTTCACGTGCAGGTAAAATAATATGTGAGCACGGGGAATTGCACTTTTATTAATTCACGTGCAGTTGTACTGAGACTCTAATTGAATGATTGATTAGCAATCGAGTCTTGGTACAGCTGCATAAAAGCAGCTTGTTTTTTCTCACTTGGGGTTGTGTGTTCGGGAAGTGGAGAATGGGTGAGAGAGAGGAGAGTGATTTAAAAATATAAGCAATTGCTACAGCGTGCTGGCTAAAAACTAGCACGGTACTTGTTTGTCTGTTCGTCCACTGTCTTGTTTAGTGTTGTCTGTTTTGTTTACATTTTTATTTTGCCCGTAAATGCAGGATCCTGTTTTGGTGTGCTGTTTTTGTTGAAATCTTTTTGTTGTATTATAATTTAATAAATAAACTGAGCGCCACGGCTCAGTTTGCACCCGCCAGCAAAAGAGTGTTTTGGTTTCTGTTCCTGGGTCTGACGTCACTCACTACAGCTGAAGGGGTCATATGGGCTAACATGGAAGTTTTATTTATAAACAAAATAGAAAGGGTTTCCTCCGGACAGTTTTACTTCTTTTGAGCAGGAAGGAAAAGGTATCAGATGAGGTAATTGCGAGGTCGGAGATACAGGGGTGAATCTGGGGGTTGAATTTGAGAGCAATGTAGACCCTGAAGCACCTAAGGAACCCAGCAAAGCTAAGAGAAAAGGGCTTTAAGGTTTATCTAAAAACTGGGAGGATTAGCTGGAGCGGATGAGAGGCACCAAGAAAGTACATTGATGGTGATAGGTAAGCAAGCAGGGGGAGAAAGAGATTCTGGTTGTTGAAGCACTTTCAGGATTAGAGAAATGTGTGAGTTGCCGAGTGTAAAGCTGGGATGCCGAAAATGAGTTTATAGAAAAACTGGATCTCGGAAATTGAAATATTGATGGAGGAAAGTCTTATAGCTCCATTCTTAAGGGACATAGTATGGGTGATACTACATGCATTGAAAATGAAGGGAACGGAATGCAATTCCAAGATGACCAGTATATTTGCAGTGAACGGGGAGTGATACCGAGAAGAGTTGTTTCTTGAGCCTGCAGAATTAGGGAATGCAGCGGGTGGCTCGCATGAATGTCAGGTCTGAAAAGGGAGGAAACCAAGTTGGCAAGAAGTAGTCTTCCGGAGCTAATGCTCTGAATCTCTGCATTTGGAAACGAGAAAGAGAATCGGTGATTACATTCAGACGGCCGAGAATGTGTTGAACTCTGAGAATTAACTGATGAGTAACAGGAAACCAAATAATCCTTCTGAATATTATCATATATGGAGAGAGGATGAACAACCTGGCTGGCTTTCCCAGCAATTTTGATTAAGAATATGGCGTGGTCGATTTTTGCATATTGCAGGGAGAAATCTTCGAGAGGAATTAAAACTATTGATGCTGGGTGTGGTGGAGTTATGGCGAGCGGAAATGAAGGAAGTTACAGGCGGAATAGTACTTTGTTAAAGTTTTTACAAATCTGGCAGCCTCCAGAGTATGCAATATTGCAGCCCTGACCATCTTTTGATCTGGAGTGGATGAAAAGATGAGGAGGATTGCGAGGGAGGGACATGAGGGGACGGGGTGGAGGGTCAGTGGGATGAGCAGTTGAACCACATGCCGAGCATACTAGAAGCCGAAGACCTGTGAAAAGCAAGAGAATATGTATTGGTCCAGTGCACCCCAGTAGATGCTCTGGTTCCATTGTTGGAGATGGGCAGTGGCTTTGGCAGAAAAATCTAACTGAGAAGTCTAAAATGATCGCCATACAATTAACCAACTCGCGTTGGTGTTCGGGATAGAACTCGCATATGATGTCCCTGAAATGGCCGAGAGCTAGAATGAACTTGGAAATGGTAAGTGTTTTGAATAAACTGCTGATGAGCTGAAAGAAAGAAAAGCATCTCACAGAGAAGGGGCCACTATGGGGCCTGCTGGGCGCCTGCAGTGAGGGGAGAGAAGCTGAACGGTTATAGTTGTAGCCAGAATGCTCAGTAACTGCTGAATGATTGACAGGCACTGTGATCACTCCTTCAGAGTTTTCCAGATGTAGACGCACTTCATGGAGATGTAGTCGTTGCAGGGTGAGGTGTTTCAAGTCTGCTTAATAAGCGGAATTGAGCTTGTTTCTTGAGAGTCACAGGTTGAAATTTGTAGAAACACCCATACTGGCATGGGTTGGGCTTGTTTTGTTGTGAGACTTGGCAACACTTGGAGCGAGCTGTAAAGCAACGATCTGTGCTGACATCATAGCACCTGCGACGAGAATGATGCTGCAGAGTGGAGAGAAATAAAATAAACAAATTCTCCTTATGTGCTGTAAAAGTGATGTTGTTGCTACGAAGATAATGCTAGAGCCTGGGGATCATCCAGTCTCTGATGTCAGGAGTTGCGGAGGAACGAGTGGTCAGGCAGGAGCTATGGCAGACAGAAGATGTAAGGTGGGTCTTAGCCAAGGGCGTTTTACTTGGCACTATGACCAGGTGCTGCGATATTTAGCCTTAGCATTGGAAGACAAGCGTAACCTGACCACTAAGTTGCCACCAGTTCCATCAAAGTATTACACACAAAGGACAATATTCCTCCATCCAGGACAGCAACCACCAAGAAAAGGTGTTAAAATCAAGCCTCGCCCAGGACAACTGGAAGCTGCTAGAGACTGGACAATGCTGGCAGATTTCCAGCTGAGATTGCCACCACTAACCTTCGACCAGACATTGTCTTGTGGTCTGGATCAGCAGGCCTTGTTCATATGGTAGAGTTGCTTTAGTCAAGGCATATGAGAGGAAGAAACTTCGGTATGCTCAACTAGCTGTGGACGCAAAACAGCGAGGATGGAGAGTCTGGGTTTACCCAATGGAGGTGGGTTGTCGAGGATTTGTGGCACACTCTACAACCTGGTTTCTCGAAGTGTCAGGTTCAGTGGCCAAGATTTGCATCGCACAGTGAAGAACTTATCTGAAGCAGCAGAAAGGAGCAGCACAGTAGGAAGAAAGCAACGCTGATGTACGGGTAAGTAAGTAAGTTGAGTGGGGGATGGAGGGAGGTGATGCTGGGGCGCCCGAATCACTGTCGAGCCCTCCTGAGGTGTCATGGGCTAGTCGACGAAACACCAAGGATGGAAGGTGCCCACTTGAAGACCCCAGAGATGTACCCTACTTAGCTCAATCCAGACGGTTCTCATGCTGATGCGCTGGGGAGAGCAAAATAAGCTGATCCCGGGAGCCAGCATTACACTTCAGCCATCAACACCAACAGAAGGATATCTACATCATCAGATGGAAAGCAACGCAAATGGATGGAGATGCAGATGGATCACATTAGTTTACTGTAAAGCTATATATATTAGGGATGCACCGAATCCTGGATTCGGTTTCGGATTTGGCTCGAATACCTACTTTTTGAGGAGGGTTCGGATTCGGTTCACTGAATCCGAATCCTATATCCGCCCAGACACACATCCATTTTAATACATCCCTCCAAAGTGTGCAATTCTTATTTAAATAAAAGACACAAATCTGGTATTGAAGGTAACTGTTGTATTTAAGAAGAAGAACACGTTTGATAAACTCTGTCGCAGCTCTCAACTCCCTATTACTGGTGGCACACGCACTAAACACATCACGCTGCTGCTGAATGCAAACATACCCCCATATGCAACAGCACAGTATGGAGTGAAGTTAATCAGTAAACATGTAATACATAGTAACGGCAAACTGTTGTAGACTTTTGTGCTTTGCTGCTTTGTCTGTCAGACGTGTTCTAGAGATTATACTGAGATAAACAAAAAATAATAATAATCGTTTCAGTGAATATATATATATATATATATATATATATATATATATATATATATAACTTTACAACTGTCAGTTAAAATTAAATTATGTTATTGTAATGTGCCAATACAAGTTGATTTATTTCGGAACTGCTGTGTTTTTTAAAAATATTTTAAAAACTATTCCGTAGCCTATTTTATATGTGTTACACACACGGTTCATAAATCAACAGGCATTTTATTTCGCAGGGAGATTCAGGTCACTCATCACTTTTTCCTCATAGCTCTGTTAGGGTTCTCAACAGTCTCCAGAACCCCGGGACACTAAGGCAGGTCAGGTTTTTTAACTCACCTCTCTAAACTGCAAAGTATTCGACATGTAAAGTGAGTGTGAGTTGATTCAGCAGTTTAGTGAATGCATTTAATTGTTAATTGTGGTGGCGATTCTATCCAGAGAGCCTCTAACATTGATTAATCGGATTGCTTGAATTTTTTATTTTTTATTTTTTTTATAAAGTAAACAATATCTACCAATATACTGCAACACCATCATTATAGATAACTTTGCACTCACCTGCACTCTTTCATTTAGCCTTGTGACAGCAGGTAAACTTTCTATTTGTTTAATAATTCTTGCTTCACCCAGTCAGAGACTCAGAAAGCCAATCAGCTGCTGCATAGGTCTGATTGATGGAAACGGTCCTCGCAGGCATGTGTGTGCTTTTGTTAACAACTAAGTAAAACAATTAAATTAATTTAGCGACAGTTCACACAATTCACACTTACTTTACTGAATACATTGCAGTTTAGAGAGGTGAGTTACAAAACCAGACTCTCCATAAAGTGTCCTGAGATTCTGGAGCCTGTTGGCAACCCTACTCTCAGATCAGGTGACACAAGCTGAAACGTCATTAAAGAAAATAGTGGGTTATGGCAAAGATGCAGCTCTTCTTGTAAAGGTAAAGCAAACTGTGCTGTATTTTGATGTTTCTGTTGTAAGGGTGAGGGCTAGCGGGAAATTGTGTACGTTTTAAACTGAAATCTTATTCCGGGATATATTTCCATTCGGTAATAAAAATAACTAAAAGGCTCAAAACTGTTTTTTGAGATTGTGCACATCCCTTGTTAGTAGCTAGCTGCCAGTCTGTTTTTCATTCAACAGTTTACTTCAGTTTTCTTGACAGTTTTTGTAGATTCGGTATTCATTTTAGTATTCGGACGAATCCCAAAAGCTTGGATTCGGTGCTTCCCTAATATATATATATATATATATATAAAATGTGAAAGATTCTGCAACTCACATGGTTCGTTGCCCCTTTAAAATGTAAACCCAGGACACAGAGTTGCAGTTTAAGCGCTGGCGCGCTATTTTTAACAACAAAATAACAAAATAAACAAAACAAAATAAACACCTAGCTCTTTCTAGAGCTCTAACTAAACATAAACAGGAAACTAAACTATAGAATTAACAAAAAGAAAACACACCACCAAGGCTTTACACAATATCTTTTCTTCTTACGGTTGAAAGCACCATCAAACGGGCTCTCCACACTACAGCAGCCCTGAACAGACTGCCCTGAATACCCTGCACCTGGCTCTAATTTACAATGATAGCCAGGTGCAGGGGATAATTAACAATTAAACAATTAACAAATTAATAGATCTAATTTTAAACAAAATGTGTGTTTGCACTTGTGTTTAGGCAGGGAGGAATCTGTTTCTCTCCCTGCTACCTCACACTATATATATATATATATATATATATATATATATATATATATATATATATATATATATGCATTATAGAAAGTCTACACCCCCTTTCAAAATGTTCACCTTTTGTTGACTTATAGCCTTGAATTAAAATGCATTAAAATACTTTTCTTTTCCATTTATCTACACATCCTACCCCACAACTTCCAAGTGAAAAAATATTCTAGAAATTTATAAAAAATTAATTAAAAATAAAAATTTAAATAGCTTGGTTGGTTAAGTGTCCACCCTCCTTGTAATAGCAATCCTACATTAACTCAGGTGTAACCAATCGCCGTTCAAAATCACACACCAAGTTAAGTGGCTTCCACCTGTGTTAAATTGTGGTGATTCACACGATTTCAGGATAAATTCAGCAATTCATGTAGGTTCCCTCTGCTGGGTAGTGCATTTCAAAGCAAAGACAACCACGAGCACCAAGGTGCTTTCAAAAGAACTCTGGGACAAAGCTGTTGAAAGGCACAGATCGGGGGATGGGTATAAAAAAATATCAAATGCCTTGAGTATCCCTTGGAGCATGGTAAATATGATTATTAAGAAGAGGAAAATGTATGGCACCACCAAGACCCTGCCTAGATCAGGCTGTCCCTCCAAACTGGATGACCGAGTGTGACAAAGCATGGGCCCTGCACATGAGGAAATTGTATGTTTTTGTGTTAATTGTTAACATGATGATTTGATTAATTGTTTAGCTGCTGTGGTGCTCCGCTGGGGACGACTACCCGTCTGCGTGGAGCAGCAGCTGAAAGCAATCAGCTGTTCCTGCAGGCGGGTGGGCGTGTCTCAGTGGAGCGTCAGTATAAAACCATGGCGATCGTTGTTATCGGGGCTGCTGCAAGGCCTGCCGTTTCCACAGCATTTTGATTTATAGTTTGTTGTATTGTGTTTTATTTTGCACTTTTTGTACAGTTTGCTGTATTAGTCCTCTGTGCGTTACCATCTCTGGTAACATCACATGACCACCTTTATTTTACTTTCGTTTTTCTGTTTGTTTGATATTAAAACCTGCGCACCTGTGCCGGCGTTTTCAACAATACCACGTCTGTCTCTCTGTATGCTTGAACAGCGGCGACCCACACGCGTGACACGACTAAGATCCTGTCACACTGAGCAAGAAGGAGACTGATCAAAGAGGCTACCAAGATGCCAATGGCAACTTTATAAGAGCTACAGGCTTTTATGGCCAAGACTGATCAAAGTGTGCATGTGACAACAATATCCAAAGCACTCCACAAATCTGGCCTGTATGGTACGGTGGCAAGAAGGAAGCCATTACTCAAGAAGGGCAACATTACCACAGTGCTGAAGCACCTTTGTACTTGCCTGCCATGTCTGCAGCTCCATCATAACAATGACCTACACAACAAGATTTCTAATTATTTTTAAAATCAAATTTGCAAATGATTGCCCTGAAATATCATTTTCACACTCCCAAAGTCCCACAATATCTTCCTTTATATCTTTATTTTGGTCAACATATAGAAGAACAAGAGGCAGTTGCTCTCTGTTACTAGAATCAGTGGCTTCATCAGCCAGGATTGAAAAATAGGCCAAACTGCTGTATTTCATTGACAATTCTATTTTGAATCCATGATCCAGAGATAGTAATTACTTCATTTTGAATGGTTTTAGACTGGTAAGTGACGTTGTTAGCAGTTCTAAAGTGCTCCTGCAAGACTGTGTCACTAGCGTCAACTCTACGTTTTAGCAGGGCATGGAAATAGCTAGTATTGCTTGATGTGTTCTCTGCATCACATGTTGCATCATCTCTATGACCCCTTAAAGATGCATTTTGTTTTCCGCAAAGAATCACTGTTTTTATTATAGACTTAAGCGTCTGTATGTTTTTTTCCACTCTTTCTCTGTATGCTGAATTTAATTGCTGATCTACAGGTGTTGTAGTGTGTTGCATAACACATATGAAATAATTACCAGACTTTACTGCTGCTTTGTGGAATTCTGATTTTTCTTGGTATTCTTTGAGTTTTGTAACTGCTGATCCCCATATTTTTAAAGGACATGTATAGAACCTTTCTAGTTTCTCTGCATTGTTCCCTGTTCTTCTGCCAAAAAGCACACAGTATTTGCAATAGGCTCCATCATCAACTGCTAAATTAAACAGCCAAGGAAACTGTATGAACCATTCCCTTCTGATTGGCCTTGCTTTGTTATCTGATGTTTTCTGCTTTGGGAATTTATATTTCTCATTAGGCTGCCATGAAAAAAGCTCATATCTCTTTGCATCTGTCCAAGTTTTTATGTTTATATATAGTCCAGTGTCCTTTGGATGGTGGCTACTCTCAGCATCTAATTCTGCAAAGACAAACATTTGTTTTTCTTTTGTTTATTTCTATTATACACTTATTTTAGAAAACATTTTAGTAAATTGCACAGCTACTTTTATCCTCATGTAGACTAACTAACCTGAGCTATTGTCCTCACAATGGATAGCAGCTGCTGGGCACTGTTTTTTGGAAGGGGAACATTCTTTCCCTGCACTTTCACTGAAAAATACATACCTACAATTACCATGAGATTTACAATGGACATTTTATTTAGCTTTTTTTTTCATTATACATTTTATATATAGTTTGCGATAGTGTTTTCTGGAAATATTTTTAAATGTTCACTGTACAACGCATGTAAGGTAATTTAGGAGAAAAAAATAGTAACTAATTTAATCTTTAATATATTAAAAAATAGCACTTAAACTTTGTCTAAATCTAAAATAAAAACTGTGTAAAAATGATAAAAAGCCAAATATCAATAATATGATTAAACAGACATTTTTGTCATAGAATCTTTTAGAAATGCAGGTTATTTTTAAGTTTTGCGTTTGCATTTATTGAAAACACTTTTGATATACACCAGTAGATGCTTGAATACAGTAGTCACAGAAATAACACGATTTTGTTCTAGGCTAATCAGTTAATACGTTGGCAAGTCATTTTTCTTTTTTAAACTAACGTTACGGATTGATTTCAAATTCATATGACCAGCTGAATTACCTTAAAGGCGTAAAGAAATGTAATATTTTTTTCTATCCCTTGTCAGGAGGTTTTTTCGCAGCCATGTCCAGAGGTAAGTTCAACAGCCAGAGTGCTACAGAAACATTTTTTTTTTCAATTATTTGATAGCCAACAGCGCTTCAGTCTGAGGAGTTACCCAACTTGCTGGGTGTTTAGAGATAAACCATTCAAGTTTTCTGAGCTCTGGTTGCATCAAGCTTGAGGCAGCTACTTGTAACCAACAGAGAAGATCGATATTTGTTTACAGCTGGCTAACCAGGGGGCCATTTCCCAAAAGCAACTTGAGTCAAACGAACATGATAACATCATCATAAGAACAACATGTTAAATCTGATGCGTTTCCCAAACACTGTTGTTAGTCAAGTAGTACGTGAATAGCGTTGTGGGTTCATGAGTGGTCTGGGGCAATCGTGGGGACAGATATGAGTTGTGGATGTAGGCTACATAAAGGCATTACGAGAACACTCCCCTCTTGCTATATCTGGAAGTATGGCTGCGATTCATAGAATTGTGGCGCTTAATCTTCATAGACGCTGCCCATGCAGTAGATTAGTTAGAATTAATGCCAGTATAAGAACACAATTAAACCCATTAGATGCATTCAGTGACAAAGAAATAATTAGAAGATGCCAGCTTCCATGGCATGAAATTCTAACTTTACTGGATATACTCTCACCGGATTTGAGGAGGAGCACTCAACTGAATTATGCACTAACTCTAGCTGTGCAATTGCTGTGTTTGTTGCGGTACTATGCCACTGGAAGCTTTCTCCAAATTGTAGGAGATGGTCTGGGACTCAGCAAAGTGTTGGTATCGCGGTGCATCCAAGTAGTGATGACAGCACTTGTTAGGCACGCACCTGAGTACATTACTTTCCCAAGAACACAGGCAGGCAAGTTTGTGACACTCACAGAGGATTCCATTCAATTGCAAACATCCTTGCAGTTATAGGGGCAATTGATACTCTAATTTCCATAACAACCCCGCGGATAGATGAGCCTCGGTACGTCTGCAGAAAAGGTTACTCAGCAATAAATGTGCAAGTTATCTGCAACCATGAGGGTATCATCACGGACATTGTGGCAAAGTAGCCGGGAGGTACCCACGATGGCTTCATGTGGTCCAATTCCGCAATATCCCAGGCAGCACAGAACGACCAATTTGGCAATGACTGGTTATTGGGGGACAGTGGATACCCATTATGGCCTTATCTCCTCACCCCTATTCTGCATCCCACCAAAGCTGCTGAGGAAAGATTAAGCATCATTAAATGTACCTTTGGTGTGTGTAAAATGAGCTTCAGATGCATTGACAAGTCCAGTGGGGGGACTACACTTCACACCAGCTAAATGTTGTGCCGTGATTGTGGTTACAGCAATGCTACACAACATTGCAGTTCGAGCAAGAGCACTTTTGTCTGAGGACGACAACATAGTAGAGCCTGAAGGAAAAGATGTAGATGAGCGTGTTGCTGATGAAGGACGAGAATACATTGCAGGGATTGCTACTCGGCTCCGTCTCATACGCAACATCTTTGAACATTAAACCCAAGATTGACACTGAATTCCAGTTGACATTAATTTTTTATCACATTATTCATAAAGTATGATATATAATATACACTGTTAATTGTTTTAAGAAATATATTATTTAATTCATGTATATAACAAATAAAATGGTACATTTTTTAACTTAAGTGTCAATCATATAATTGTTGTCAAACATAAAAAATAAAGACCTTGATAACAAATAAATGGCAATCATTGGCTTGCATCATGGTGGATGAGTGAGGAGGTAGTGGGTTGCGACTGTGAATCTGCAATGAAAAAAGTGAGTGGAGTGCATGAAGTCAGTCTTCCCTCCCTCCCCCCCAAAAAACTGTGGCAAAGTACCCGCCCCTGTGTGTATTTTGTGTTGTATGTTGTGTGTTAATGTTGGTGTATAGTCATTGGTACACAGGATATAAACAGGTCTGTGTAACACGAGTGTTTAAAAAGTATATTTGTATTTAGGCACGAGGATTGCACAGCACTTCACGTGCAAGTAAAAAGTAATAATATGTGAGCACAGGGAATTGTACTTTATTAATTCACATGCAGTTGTACCGAGACTCCAACTGAATGATTGATTAGCAATCGAGTCTCGGTACAGCTTCATAAAAGCTACATGTTTTCACTCACTCGGGGTTATGTGTTTGGTGAGTGGAGAACGGGATTGGAGACGGAGGTAATTGTAATAATAATAATAATAATAATAATAATAATAATAATAATAATAAGTTAAAATAGAAGCTCATCTGGCCACCCCCCGTTCCTTTTTTTGTGCATTTTTTATTTCAGCAGCTTTACATTTTGCCAGACTCGCAAAGTCCTGCCACTTTTTTCTGACATCCTTAGCCTCTCTTGGCGGTCCGGGACTTGAGGCACTGATTTTTGCCGCTATTTCTTCCCATTTTCTTTATTATTGTTTTCAGCTTGCTAAACAACACATCTTTGTTGGCCTCCATTTCATTGACAAGTGTTTTCACCTCAAATTTATTGAATATAAGATTTAACATTTATTTAAATATTTAACTGGCCAGCTAAATCTGGAGTTTGTATGCAAATGAGCCCCACCCGCTTTGTGCTTTTACGCGATTTGATTGGCTCTTGTAATGCTAATCGGGGAATATGGACATTTTAGCATTACAAGAGCCAATCAAATCGCATAAAAGCACAAAGCGGGTGGGGCTCATTTGCATACAAACTCCAGATTTAGCTGGCCAGTTAAATATTTAGCTAAAGGTTAAATCTTGATAAGAGATTTAAGATTTAGTTAAATATTTAGCAAAGTGTTAAATCTTGATAAGAGATTTAAGGTTTAGTTATATATTTATCTAAATGTTAAATCTTTTTTTAGAGATTTAGCTGGCCAGTTAAATATTTAGCAAAATGTTAAATCTTTTAACTAGATTTATAAATTATATCTGACTGTACACATTTAAAAAAAAAAAAAAAACATTTAATTTAAAATGTTAAAATATTAACGCTTTTTTTTTTTTTTACACATGGCACCCCATACTGTTTTCATTTTTTTCCCAGAATGGGTACTGTTTATTTAATTATCATTGGGTAGTGGAACTCCTTAGTGTTGGAAGACTTATTGAAATTGTACCTTATGTTTTTGGTAGTATTAGTGGACATTTACCTGCAGAAACATTGAGGAAACTGAGTATAAGAATGGATGTGATGTATAACAGTTTTACCCAAAGCTTATGAGTATGTTTTATTATTCTACATAGCCTACCACCCAGTTGTTTTTTTCTTAATTAAGCTTTATCATTCAACACTCTTAAAATATATATTTTTTGTTTTTTTAAAAACTCCCTACACAATTTTAACTGGAAAGTTGAACAAAAGTTCATATGCAATTTTGCACACTGAAAAATCTTATACAAATTTTAAACACAACAAATGTGTTTTTTTCTTCATTTAATTTTAGTTTAATAAGGGAATATAATACATTTACTTGTAAAACAATTGGTGTCTTTTTATTTCTCAATTGTAATTTGTGTGGCATAACTTAACATGTGTTGATTAAAGCTATTTCTCATATAAAACAATCACAATATACAGGATCAGCTACATTAACAATGTATGTATTTATATCACAGCTCAGTCATGATAATGACTTCAGAGATAACAGCTACGATGAAAACAACAATGAGGCTGCTCTGGGTTGTCAGAGCTTATTAACACAAGACTCTTCTCATCGGCTCCACTCCCCACAGTCTAAGTCCCCCTAGGAATCGTTTCTGGATCTGCCTCTGTTCCTTATAATGTTGGTATTTTGCTGCTGTGCTACAAAGATCTGCCTTTCAGCCTCTGACACAATGGGAAATCGAGAGGACGTTGTTTCTTTTTTTTTTTTTTTTTAAGAAATAAGCTTTCTATTTGAAAATTGTCTACTTGAACATTCAAAGCACCTTGAATTTGTCATACGTTTTCTTTTTTTTGTTAAATGTTAATTCCATTTATGTCAGATTGCATCTGTAATCAGAAATATCAATGCAATCTGTTATCATTATAGGGATTACAGGACAGTATTGTCATCACGATAGGGAATACAGTATAGTACAGTACTGTCGTCAGTAGCAGCCTGTAATCATAGAATTAAGAATAGGATTTTATAGGGAAATATCAGTTACACTGGCATAATAATAATAATAATAATAATAATAATAATAATAATAATAATAATAATAATAATAATAATAATCCTTCATTGATATTAAATACATATAACAGCTTTAATGCTTTAAACGATAAGTTGCTAACATATTACACTATGTAACACAATTTTTGTTCCTGGATAGTAAGTGTTATTTCCTAATTGCTTATGCCTCAAAAGTATAGAAAATGGCTATTATTCCCCACAAACTTTGCTTTTGTGACCAGGACAGTGATATTTCAAAATATCACTATTTCCAATGGGAAAACGGGCAAATGTGTGTCTTTTCGTTCACATAAAGTCAGAAAAAAACACCATATGAATCCAAATTAACATGTATTTATACTAAAGTAATACAAAAATGACTACAAAAGATTTAGAAGTGAGTAGTTTTTCGAGATTTACGATTATACTGTAAAGTTACAGTATAATCATAAATCTTGAAAAACTACTCACTTCTAAATCCTTTGTTACACAGTGTTATTATTATTATTATTATTATTATTATTATCTTTAAAGTTTTATATATTTTTCTTTTTATATATTATAGGAAACGGCACAGCTAAAGTGACCTCTTGTCCACCTTTGTCACTCAGTCTGTGGAAGCCTTAAGCACCGTACATATACGTGCATACTCATTCTCCCTAGTTACCGCAAGTGCTGTTCAAAGATATGAAAAAAAAATCTGCTTTGCAAACAAACACCTTTTCATGATCTGGCTAAAAATGAGCCGGGATCCAATCCTTTTTTTTAAACCAGAGTACAACCGACCCCAGGTCACTGATGCCAAATGCATTTACTTTACTACGACAACTACGGACGTTTTAAAACTGGACAACTCATGTAAAAGCTAAATGTAAATAATATGTACATTGCTTTGTTATAATGATATTGTACAAAATTGTCATCAGTGAGTCACAATTACAAAGCTCTAAATCTTATGTTAAAATGTGACATTTTGAGCAAAATCACTTCCTTCACACACTTAACTTGGTTCTGCTGCCTTCTCCAAACAGTGACGTCACAGGAGGGATTTCCAGCACTGGCGGATTACAGTTTGATAGGCCGCGGAATTTAAACAGCTTATTTAACATATACCGATCAAAACCAATCACAACAAACCAGAGATTATATTGCTTTCCCATCTATCTTATCATTTACAAACAAACTGAAAAGTGTTTCTTATCCCCATTTTAATTAAAAACCTGATTCTTTGCTGACTTTGTTCCACTGTATATTTATTGTTATTTAAAAAGTGGCAATATTTGGATCCACAGCTTTTCATTCATTAAAATAGTGGCTGTATTTCCATTCAAGAGCAGTATCTCATCCAACTGTTGTCATGCAAGTTAGAGTTCAATTTCCTTTTGAACCTCTGTTTCAGTACAATTACACAGGTTTACATGTCATACTCCTGAAGACAGAAATACTGTAAAAAGACTCTATTTTTTCATCACTGTTTAGATGTTGCTTTTCATCTATTTAGATACTCTACTGTTTGGATCAATTAAATTGACCCCAGTATGACACCAAGTAAAAAGCTCAGGACTTACCTGTCACATCAAGGGAGACTGGGCGACTGTGTTTGTTGTTTGCTGAGTTTACAATCGTCTCTTTTCCATACACACAGGTGTAGTTTCCAGTATCCTGCCTACTCACTTTTTTAATGGAAAACGTGGCACTTGGTAAGCTTTTGGGAACGGGTTGTGAATTGACAAGGCTTCCATCTTTATATAGATGGAAAGACCCATCTTTCTGTTCTGTATCTATGAGTTCCACTGGTATCATACATTTAAATGATACTTCCATTCCTTCCATCACACTCTGTTTGTCAAGCACGAGTGAATACTGTGTCTCTGTAAATACAGTTTAATTAATATACCTTATAATACTTCTTAAAATATACAATAACAATACAGCTCTCCCTAAAAGAAAACGTTAGGTTATGACCATAACCCTGATTTCCTGAAAGAGAATGACAACCATTACCGAATGGGAAGAACCCTCTCTGACTGCCAATCACTGAGCATATATAAAAAAGCTTCCCTATCAGGGCCCTGCTGTGAGGAGGAGGTCCCTCCTACCTCCTGCTGAAGAGGGACGTCCTCACAGTAGTATATCGCCATTTTCTTTTGAAATCAGAGGTCAGCTGGAGACACGACCTCGAAGGGTAATGGTTGTCATTCTCTTTCAGGGAACCAGGGTTATGGTAATAACCTAACATTCCCTTTCAATGGAATAACAACCATTACCGAATGGGAAGCCTTACCAAAGTGGTCATGGCTCCAGATTACCGACAGTACAGTCTCAGGGCGATAGCCTCAGAGCCCACATAACGCCTAAGGGCATGTCGCCTGCAACACCCTAGAGCCCAGAGAGGGTCTCGCTTGGTTTGCAGCATCAAGGCAGTAGAAACGCGCAAATGTCTGACTACCTGTCCATGTAGCAGCATTGCATAGCTCGTCCAAGGAGGTGCCATGAAGGAGAGCCCATGAAGTTGCCTGGCCCCTGGTAGAATGGGCTGTAATGTCCCCCAGTAACGGGGAGTCATAAGCCAAGCATATAGCATCTGCCACCCAGTGCGCTAGACGTTGCTTCGATAGGGCCTGACCTCTAGAGCGGGACCCATAGCAGACAAACAGCTGGTTGGACTGTCTCCAGGATGCCGTCCTATCCAGGTAACAGCGCAGAACCCGAACTGGGCAGAGTGCGTGCTGTCTACAGTTGGTTAATATGGAATGAAGATACCACCTTTGGCAAAAAGGCTGGATTTGTTCTTAATGTTACCCGCGAGTCATTTCCAGTGAAAGCCATACATGTGTCATCGATGGACAGCGCATGAAGCAAACTTACTCATCTGGCAGACTTATGGCTATTGAAAACGGCACCTTCAAAGAAACAGGGTGGAGTTCTGCTGATGCCATGGGCTCGAATGGGGGACCCGTGAGGACCCGCAGTACCAGTTCTAGATCTCACTTGGAGACCATACTTTTCATGGGAGGACGAAGCCTCCGAGCACCTAAGAAAATGCATTGCCAGAAAATGTGCCCCAGGGGACACAGAGTCAATTTTGTCACGGAACACTACTGCCAGGTATACCTTTAAAGTGGACGTTAATTTTCCTCCTTCAAAAAGATGTTGTCAGAAGGTTAATATCGTCTCAATAGGGCAGGTCACATGATCGTGACCTTCAACAATGCACTCTTGGAAAACTTTCCATTTGTATGAGTACTGGGCTCTAGTGCTCGGCGCCCTAGCAGACTGTAGTGTTTCTACCACTGCATCTGGCAAACCAAGTCTGAATAAATGGCTCTGTTCTACGGCCAGACCCAGAGTTGGAGCTGGGTTGGGTTCGGGTGCCATAATAGCCCCTTTGCAGTGGGAGTTGCCACGGTTGACCCGACAACATGTCGGAGAGGAGAGCAAACCAGGGGCACCTCGGCCATCTGGATGCAACCAGCAGAACCTGTACTCTCTCCACCCTGATCCTCTCTAGTGTCAGGGGTATTAATGGTAGCGGAGGGAACATATACAAGAGCCCTTGTAGCCAGAGGTGGTGTTCTTCTGTTGAAGGTTGGCGATCTCCTGTTGAAGGAGTATCGCGCTCGCAAGTTCGATGGTGGTGAGGAGCACACCCTTGAAGGGTGGCGGACCTAAGCGAAATTGTAGAGAGTATCCGTGTCTCATTGTCGATAGCACCCAGGAGTCCTGGGTGCAGCCTTGCCATGGGTCATTGCCTTGGGTCAGTCCAGTTGTGAGGGGGAAAAGGTGGCAGCAAGGGCCCCTCAGGGGCAGTCTCCCTTGGGCTTGGGAGGGAGCGGGTGTTCCCTGGCCAGAGGCTCTTCGTCTGCCTGCTTGTCTGTTCTGGGGTGGAGGGCTGCGTTCAGGCCCCATTGCCCCTGCAGGCTGTGAAGGCCACCTTGGGTGCCTGCGGTAAGCCAAAAGGCGCGAGAATTTGGAGGCGAACTCCATTGCCTTGTGGGACCGTTCAAGGCTCACATCAATGGTCACCCAAAATGTCTGCCCCGGTGTAATAGGGGCATCCAGTAACGCCACCTTCTTGGTCTCCTCGACCTTGGCTTGCATCAGCCACAAATGCTGGCGAGCGGCCAACATCGCCACCAGTGACCTTCCTGATGCCTGACTGAGGGTACAGATGCTGGGTTGCTCCAGGAGGAGCACACCAATTCCAGGAAATCCTGGCACAAAGGGAGGGTCAGCTGTGGGTGCCCTTTTTGCTGCAGAAACCGGTTCCCCTTTCCCTCCTGTTCTGCCAGCCAGGGAACATCTGTAGCTGCAGCTGCATGCTGCATGAGTGCCTGGAACACTTTCCTCTGCGACACATGCGGCAGGGACGGTAAGGAGCCCCACGCTGTGGCTTGCCCGATAGAAGTGGCTGGGTAAGAAACGTCTGACCTCGACGCTGTGAAGGACAGCACACCTGGGCTAGGAGGTCTAGGTGCTGGGGATGGGGAACAAGGCTGTGGAAGTTGGGGCTGCCCGGTGGTAAGGGGCAGTCTACCCTGCGATTGTAGGGTCTCTAGCATTGTCTGCTGAGCCCTTACAGTCTCCGCCAGCTCTGAAAAGCGTTGCTCGGCTAAGCTTGGGTGCCTCCGAGGCGTGGGGAAGGAGAGCGGTACCTGCGCAGTGACTGCCTGTCCCCTGGTGAACGCCCCCTCGAGGCGGCAGTGGTACTGCCTTGGCGGTGACCATCTCGCTTCCCCTGAGAGGCGCCTAAGCCTCTGCACTGGTGGTGGAGAAGGGGAGGGTGACCCAGGTGTGCGAGTGAGCTCCCCGGTCTCTGTGGCAGGGGGGGTCCTAGAGTGGAGGACCTCTGTGGAGGACTTTGGACTACTGACCTCATTTTTCCCTGGCTTGGGGAAGGAGACGCCGTTGGGGATAGGACTGCTCTCCTGTGCTTAGTTCTTTTGGAGAACTTTCTGCATGGAGAGCAGTCGGACTCACCCGCCAGTGCTTTGGCTGCATGGTCTGGCCCCAAGCATCTGGCGCAGTACATTTGCTCCTGCTGTCTGGGCAGCTTTGCCGCGCACTGGTCACACTGGACAAAACCAATGGAGGACCCAGTTGAACGCAATGACATGGCTTGAGCGTAGGCAAGGCTGCTGCACTCTGTGCCGAGAGGAACCGCGATTGGTGCCTAGCAGTTTGTACCGCATCTATTGGCGCCGAGGTCGGTGCCGAAGGAGAGCGCGGTCGGTGCCGAGTCAATCGGAGCTGAGGTTTGTGTCGATGGGTAGCTTAGTTGTGCCGGGCTGTAGACAGTGCCGAAGGTGTTCATTCCAGTGCCGAGTCAATCGGTGTCGAGGTCGGTGCTGATGGGGAGCGTGGGCTATAGAAGGCGCTGAAGATGGTCACACCGGTGCCGAGTCTATCGGGTCCAGGTAGACACTGTTTCAAGCCTGAAGTCGACGGGTGGAAGCGCGGTCGCTTGCCCTCGGCATGGGCACCGAGGGCAAGCGCAGCCTCACTAGGAAAGCCCGAGGCTTGAGAAGGGCACTAGGCCCGAGCTGTTTTTTTTTTCCTGGTCTCTGTGGCCGATTAAGTCTTCATAAAGGACAACGCCACAAGCCTGCGGAGTCACCTTACAGCACCAGAACAGCTCCAAACACGGTAGAGAGAACTACATGAGGCAGTAGAAGAGAGCAATGGCCGCTTACCAATCTTGCAAGAAGGGTCGAAACCAGCTCTAGTCAGTAAAGTGACAGGAGAATCAGGCAGGAGCATTCTCAATAACGCTCGAAAGCGTGATTTTACCGTGAACATTTTTTAATTTGAAGGTAGAACCACAAAATCAGCCAAATTTGGACAAAGAAAGCATGAAGCAATCTGTGACCTGTCTCAGTGAAGTGAGAGAGAAAATGGTGATATGCTACTGTGAGGACGTCCCTCTTCAGCAGGGTCCTGATAGGGCAGTTTTTTTATATATGCTGTGATTGCCGGTCAGAAACGGCTCTTCCCATTTGGTAATGGTTGTCATTCCATTATAAGGGAACTACATGTAAACCCAAATTGCCCAACAGGTATTACCAAAAGCGTGGCAAAATGGCAAGACTTATTTTTATTTTTGCATGTAAATCAAGCCAATGTTGTCACAAACTATGATAAACTTAACAAGCAGACATAACAAAAATAGAATTAAAGAAGTAATGCACTTACACCAGATCAAAGTAAGATGCTTGTATTAAAATATGTTTCTTCCAGTTTTTATATTAAACTCATTTAATTTATTAAAAAAATAGTTACACCTTAATATACAGTCAGATGTTTGTTAATGTTGGCCCCAAAGACGTAGCCCTGAAGACAGAAATACTGTAAAGTGACTCTCACATTGTTTAGATATTGCTTTTCATCTATTTAGACTCTACTGTTTGGATCAATAAAATTGACCCCAGTATGACACCAAGTAAAAAGCTCAGGACTTACCTGTCACATCAAGGTAGACTGGACGACTGAGT
Source organism: Polyodon spathula (assembly GCF_017654505.1). Classification (NCBI taxonomy): domain Eukaryota; kingdom Metazoa; phylum Chordata; class Actinopteri; order Acipenseriformes; family Polyodontidae; genus Polyodon; species Polyodon spathula. The sequence goes on along the minus strand of NC_054551.1, from coordinate 16,558,424 downwards.
TTGTTGTTTGCTGAGTTTACAATTGTCTCTTTTCCATACACACAGGTGTAGTTTCCAGCATCACTCCTACTCACTTTTTTAATGGAAAAAGTGACACCTGGTAAGCTTTTGGGAACGGGTTGTGAATCGACAAGGCTTCCATCTTTATATAGATGGAAAGACCCATCTTTCTGTTCTGTATCTCTGAGTTCCACTGGTATCATACATTTAAATGATACGTCCATTCCTTCCATCACACTCTGTTTGTCTAGCTGAAGCACGAGTGAATACCGTGTCTCTGAAAATACAGTTTAATTAATATACCTAATAATACAATAACAATACAGCTCTCCCTAAAAAAATACTACATGTAATCTAAAATTGCCGAAAGGTACAACCAAAGTAGCGTAGCAAAATGGTGAGACTTATTTTTATTTTTGCATGTACAGTTGCTCTCAAAAGTATTCACCCCCCCCCCCCCCTTGGACTTTTCCACATTTTATTGTGTTACAACATGGAATAAAAATGGATTTAATTAGTTAGATTGAATTTTTGCCACTGATCAACACAAAAAAGTCCATAATGTCAAAGTGAAAAATAAAATCTACAAATTGTTCCAAATTAATTACAAATATAAAACAGAAAATAATTGATTGCATAAGTATTCACCCCCTTTACTATGACACACCTAAATAAGCTCTGGTGCAACCAGTTGTCTTTAGAAGTCACATAATTAGTTAAATGGAGTCCACCTGTGTGCAATTAAGGTGTTTCACCTGATTTCAGGTTAAATACACCTGTCTCTGGGAGGTCCCACAGTTGGTTAGTACATTTCCTAACAAAAACTACATCATGAAGACGAAGGAACATTCAAAGCAAATCCGGAATAAGGTTTTTCAAAAGCAACAATCATAGGTAGGGTATAGGAACATTTCCAAGGCATTGAATATCCCCCGGAGCACAGTAAAGTCCATTATTAAGAAACGGAAAGAATATGGCACAACTGTGAATCTGTCTAGAACAGGCCATCCTCAAAAACTGAGTATCCGGGCAAGAAGGGCACTTGTCAGGGAGGCCATGAAGAGGCCTATGGCAACTCTAAAGGAGTTACAGTCTTCCACGGCTGAGCTGGGAGACACTGTGCATACGGCAGCAATAGTCCGGGTGCTCCACAAAACCGGCCTTTATTGGAGAGTGGCAAAAAGAAAGCCATTGTTGAAAAAAACTCACATCAAATCTCGGCTAGAGTTTCCCAGAAGGCATGTGGGAGACTCTGAGACCAAGTGGAAGAAGATTCTATGGTCTGATGAGACCAAAATAGAGCTTTCTGGCCTCAACGCTCAGCGCTATGTTTGGCGCAAGCCTAACACTGCACATCAATCTGAGAACACCATCCCTACCGCGAAGCATGGTGGTGGCAGCATCATGCTATGGGGATGCTTCTCTGCATCAGAGCCTGGAAAGATAGAGTGCAAAATGGATGCAGCAAAGTACAGAGAAATCCTGGAGGAAAACCTGCTGACGTCTGCAAGAGACCTGGGACTTGGGGGAAGATTCATCTTCCAGCAGGATAATGACCCCAAACATACAGTCAAAGCCACACTGGAGTGGCTTAAAAACCAAAAGGACAATGTCCTGGAGTGGCCCAATCAATGCCCGGACCTCAATCCAATTAAGAATATGTGGAAAGAGTTGAAAATTGCTGTTCACCAAAGGTCCCCATCCAACTTGACGGAGCTTGAGCAATTTAGTAAAGAAGAATGGGCAGAAATTCCAGTGTCCAGACGTGCAAAGCTGGTAGAGACTTCAAATAGACTCATGGTTGTAATTGCTGCCAAAGGTGCCTCTACCAAATATTGACTCAAGGGGATGAATACTTATGCAATCAATTATTTTCTGTTTTATATTTGTAATTAATTTATAACAATTTGTAGATTGTATTTTTCACTTTGACTTTATGGACTTTTTTTGTGCTGATCAGTGGCAAAAACTCCTAATTAAATCCATTTTTATTCCATGTTGTAACACAATAAAATGTGGAAAAGTCCAAGGTGGGGTGAATACTTTTGACAGCCACTGTAAACCAAGCCAATGTAGTCACAAGCTGTAGATAAACTTAACTAGCTGGCATAACAAAAATAGAATTCAAGAAATAATCCACTTATACCAGATCAAAGTAAGATGCCCATATTAAGATATGTTTCTTCCAGTTTTTATATTAAATGCCTTAATTTCTTTAAAAAAAAAAAAAGTTACACCTTGATATACAGTCAGATGTTTGTTAATGTTAGACCCTTTCCTTACCTTGTACATTCAGGTAAATCGGAAGACCATGGTTGATATTTTTCACATCTCCTGGATTCTGATTTCCATACATGCAGGTATAGTTTCCAGTGTAATTCATTCTGATGTCGTCTTTTATAAATGTGATAGCTCCCATTCCGGAATCCGGCAGTGAGCTGACCTTCTCTCTGTTTTTATATAAATGGAACCAATTCCTCTCCTTGTTTGGCTGTCCTCTGTGCACATCTGCTATCACACATTTGAACTCAATGATCTCCCCTTCCATTACAGATGTTTTCGTAATTTGAAGTATAGCTGTATGCAGTTCTGTTGGTTTTAAAAATGTAAAAATAACAGATGAGAGACAACATTCAGTTTAGCAAATAAGAACATGAACATTGTATTATTGTGTGATTAACCACAAATTATAATTTTAGCATAACACTAGTCATATTCCTTTACCTTTCTGAGTTTACATTTGGAACAGTTCATCCAATAGGAATATTACATGAGTTTTGAAAGCAATATTTACGTGTGCATGTAAAGGGACAGATTGATAGAGACAGGTACCTTTTTAGTTTATTTAAGCACTAGGACCCAAAGCAAGGTAATGCTGATATGCAGATTGACCTTTTCAATGTTTTGCTTTTATTCCATTTCACTTTGTTAAGGACACACATTCTATATGTTCCATGATCATCTACCCAATTGGTGTTTTTCATTATAATATTAAGCAAAAACTAGTTGAATCTGAAATGGTTGGAGATCAAGTTCTTCCAGGACACCCCTTGATCAGCTCTGCATCAGTGACAGCAGGGTGCAAACACACCCCAGCATGTTTAAAATGAACATCTCAAAACTGAAACGGGAGCAAACGCACCTCAGCATGTTCAAAATGAGCAGCGGGGAGAGATGTAGAAAGGTGCATGGCAAAATTATTGATTTAGCCATACTTTTCATTTTTCTAGCCCTGTGTTGTCAATTTCCAATTTTATAATGATAAAAATATGAATCTGTGCATCTATGTGTCTGTAATAAATGCATTTGAGAACTGCATTATTTACAGTATCCTGATTACCCTGTACAGTGCAGTATTTTATTTTTTCATCTTGTGAGTTGCAATAAAGAATTGTCTTTCATAAAGGCTGCCCCTGTGACACAGCTTCTGCTGACCTGCAAGAGAGACAGACAGTTTGGAATGTCTCCTCCACCCCCAGACCTTGAAATCACAAAGACAAGCAATGGTTTGTTTAGGTATTCACTGCATTTTGTACATGTTAAGTTTTGGTTTACTATTTACTATTTATTTAAATTTAAAGGTAATTGTTTTTTTTTTTTTAAAGATCAGCACTTCTAACAATGTTTAACTAATAAAGATTTGTTAAATGCGAATAGTTTTGTGTCGTTGGGTTGCACGTACTCCACATCCCACCTGCACTTTACAGGATTAATTGCCGCTGGCGAATGGTTTACACGTATTCATTGCATAAAACCCAGTCGGTTATTAGAATTTTGCCCTAAGTAATGACCGGTGTCTTTATCATTATGAAATGAATATACTAGCCAAAGCGTTTGTCGTCTTGGCTTTGTTTCATGGTAGTTTCATCTTCACTGCAGAAAAAAAAAAATATTAAAAGGTGTATAGGGTGAATGTACATTATATTATTTGGTTGAAAATCACAAAGCTTTTATTCCAAATGATAATTTCCAAATTTTCTTATGAAAAGAGAAAGGCACCCGTTAATGTTAGAAAATTAGAAAGAAACACTGAAGAATACTAAGAGACCTCACATTCAGTTCCCGAGTTGTTTATTTCATTTTGTAACTTCAATGTGTGTCGATTCTCTCAGGAATAATGGTGCTAAAGACACTTTGCAGTAAATGTCTTTCTGAATTGCACTCTAAATGTCATTCATTTCATTTCATTACGTCAACATGTCAGAGACACACATACCTGTCGAAACCAGCAGAACGTCTCCAACTGCAAAAACTAAAAAACAAACGATTATTTAAAAAATAAGAAAAGAGTACGTAAAAATATTAACAAAAAGTTATGAAAAAATTATACTTACACAGCATTATTAAATTAATATCCCAAATCATTTTTGAAAGCTGTCCAATAACTTTACTTACAGTATGAATGTCATCTGTTTGTAATGGAACAAAATATCACCGTAATGGAGTTACAACAGTTCCCTAAAAAGATATGGGGAAATAATACTAAACTAGTGTTTCTGTTCCACATGTATTTCTGATAGATTCAAGGAAACACATCAAGAACAGTTCCTTTATGACCAGTTTGACTAGTTGTAATAAACTGCTTTTAACAGTTCTGGTAGTGTATGTGTAAGCCCTAACACACAAGAAACACACAAATTGAGAGGACAGGTGAAGAAAGTTACACAATCATATTAAAATCAGGTTTTGTACAATAGCAGATCTGAAAGAGATTATTTAGCTGATGTAAACTGCATTGGTTTACAAGTATAAGCTTAATTAACTCACACAGAGTAACTAGCAGGTAACCATACAGTTCTAGTCCCTGAAGGCAGGAGTCTAGATTCTCAGTGCTTTTTACTCCAAATCATCAGAAGCATTTTCTTTTCTCAGAAAGGAAAACTGCAACTCCTGGTGATAAAATCCTGGCACATAAAAACATTAATTAAATTTTGATTTACTCTTCATATCTTAAAAAATTGTGACCCTTACTTACTCTGTACTCTGCCCTTACTGATTCATCTTTTACATTCATGTGTTGCAACCCACATTCCAGGCTATACAACGGACAACTCTCCTGCTTTCAGTTCCAGGCTTTCTGGCTGCTCGCTCCACAGGTCAATTTCCTATACGAATCATGCCCTCCATTCAGCTGCCTTGTAAGCAATTAGGTCCTGCAATTAGATTGAACATTATCTTCAAAACACTCAATCCATCATCCTCCAGGATCTCTCCCCAACAACGATGCAGGCTTAGTAAACGCCTGTTTGACTCCAGGGCTATACACAGTGCTCATCAAACCATGAGTACACCAAAGCCTGCCAAAGGGAGTTAGGTGTGCTCAGGCTTGGATCTCTCTTTCTACCTCTAAAGAAGAAAGAAATAAAAGGGGGGGGGATTCCTGTGCTTTGAAAAGCTGAATCACCTCCTCACTGAAGATTCTATCTAACTGGACTTAATTGGCTTTTGAAGAGCACATATTTAAAACAACACAGATTTTAGGAAAGCAGAAGACCTGGAGTACCATTAGTTATAAAGTCATGAAGTAATAAATATATACTGTTAGTATGTTATAAATATAGTTATGAACTAACATCAATATAACTTCGGGTAATTGCATACTCTGTATTATTACATGCCGTCTGTTTGGTCCCGACCCCATGCACTGTATTGCCATCAGCCTTTGGCTAGGTTGAGGGTCAAGAGCCATTAGTGCCACAGGTGATTTCTGAACTCCTTCCAGAAATGGTGCCATCTTAACTGGCTTGGCTAAACTTCAAGTTGATGGTATACCAGCACATTAACTTGTCTACAGGAACATATTGAACTCAAACCTGTGGAATGATATTGAAACAGGAACAGACTGAACTGGAACATGTAGAATTATACTGAAACAGGAACATAGAACTACAGAAATGTATGGCTAGTGACTACTAATTTTCTATTCTTTTGTCTACAATAATCCTTTGTCACTTTGTGACAATGACCTCCAGTACTTTGTGAGAGTCTGAAAGGCAGACGGCTAAGATAAGCAAACATATAATAGCAAACATAACAATAGTTAAGTACATGCAATGCACGCAGTTAAGCACATAGCAACAAAACCAAAAGCTGGCTCAGCACCCGAGAGGGCCCGGCTGAGATGAAATATATATGACTAGTATGAAGTTATAAACAGAAATGAGTTAATTTGAGGCATTAGACATACAAATCAGAAAGCCAATGCTACTCACAGCCTCATTGTGCAAGGCATATGCAGTATTTCATTTTAGAATACGTAGCAAGGTGACAAGAATGACAGAGAACCTTCGATACAAAATCTGTTAGTTTGTGGTTGCCCATTTGAAAAAAAACCAAAAAACAGTGAGTTGAGATCATAGACAATAGACAACATAACAACACAAATACATATTGTGCACTTTATAACAATGAAGTTACATACATCCAGAGACCCTGGCTCAAACATTTGGCATTCCACAGACCCTGATTAGTACTAATGGACAACCTGGCTACCTTATGACTACTGCTAATTGGAGACTGTATAACCAGCTGTTTGTTACTGAAATCCTTCCAATTGTTTTACAAACATAAACAGGTGACATATGCAAAACAATGCAAAATAATTATTGAAATCTTATTACACAACAGATTAGGTTCTCAAAGCTTTTATCAACATCTTTTTATACCATTTGCAATTCTAAAACAACTTACAAGCTCAACATTCAGTCCTGGATCCTCACACACAGCAAGGCAAGATTTACAGAGAAATGATTAGAATGTAATATTGGAGCAACAGAACCCAGACCCACCCATAATGATTGTTATCTTGATTAAGCATCTCACAATCCTATGGGAAAAGTACAGTATATTGCTGGATTTTTAAACATTACAGCCTTTGCACATGGTTTAAAGTGTTTGCTCCCAGCAGTGATGGAAGAGTGCTATCAAGGTGTCTTCTTTTGTGTGCCACATGTCCCCACAGTCCCCGAGATTCTTTACTGATTCAGTGGTTTGTCTGTTCTGGGACAACACTATAGAGGCTCCAGCTTCTCTGTATGAAAGCAGGGAGTACTTAGATAAAAAGGAAAAGACCATGTAGATTTAGGGAATATTTATGCATTTTTTTAAAACAACATTCAAGCCTTTTTTTCTAGTGTTTTTCAGTATGTGGAAGTTTTAACTGCTGCATATGTTACATTGGCACCATCAGGTGCAGATTTGGGTTTCTTCTTGATGACATGGGCAGTGTTTATTTCTGAGTAGGTCAGTGTGTCGTCCTCTGGGTTTAGAGGCTGGTTAGACTTATTCTGCAATAAACAAAGAGATACATTCATCGGAAACAAGTCAGGATGGCTAAACAGTACGAAATAAACTGTCCACACAAAGAGATGCAAACAAATAAAACACAAGTGCCTTTTATCCATCTGTAAATATATACCAGTAGTTCCACAGTATTTTCTTGTTACACCCTATCCAGATTACGTCGTTCACAGTCACATTTTCAGCAGGTAGAAATGGAACCATTAGCCAATGGAACCTTTCCTGGCACAAATTCAAATCACTCAACTAAATACGTAAGGTCTAAATGGACTTTAGATTTCTATACAAAATTGTAATAATAATAATAATAATAATAATAATAATAATTAATACAGTTTGTATTTTTGACAATACCATGCTTCAATCTTATCATCAGAGAGTCTCTATACCCAATGTTTTGAGAGTGTATTTAATTGTGCTTGTGCATATAAAGCTTATCTTGTGGCAAGTTTGATCACACAACAATGGTAAATACAATAAAGCATGTATTAATCAGAACTGAGCCCAGATGGCTCTGTGTTTGAAATCAGGAATGTCATGTTTTCGGCAGCACATTTTGTTTGAATAGTCTTTAAGAATGGTAAATAATGGAAATGTGTCCTTTTAAATCTAAATGATCTTGTATATGTATCAGTGAATTTTTTGAGAGACATGTAATATACGGGACTGACCACCGTGCTGTACACAGGTACAATCTGGACGGTAGGATGTGGAATGGCATTACATTAAATAGATTAGTTTCCTTGTTTGAATGGTGGTGAAAACAACTAGTGACACACTATGCATCAGTAACAATGTGGCAGGCTGATGAGTGGAGAGGCCCAGAGACAGTCTGCAGTTCAAAAAAAATACTAATTTTATTATAAATAACACAAAATAAAAGTGCACAATGGCAAAATAAAGGGATTTAAACAGAAAAAAAAAACAATACAAAAACAAACTTACAAAAACAAGGTTTCCAGGCTGGGCAATGCCTTCACTAGATTCACCCAAACCCAAACCCAAACCCAAACCCAAACCCAAACCCAAACCCAAACCCAAACCCAACCCAAACCCAAACCCAAACCCAAACCCAAACCAAACCCAAAACCCAAACCCAAACCCAAACCCAAACCCAAACCCAAACCCAAACCCAAACCCAAACCCAAACCCAAACCCAAACCCAAACCCAAACCCAAACCCAAACCCAAACCCAAACCCAAACCCAAACAACACCAACCTACTTCCTCAGCTCCCTCCTCCCAAATGAGAAGCAGAGGCCTCCTTTTATGTAGGTGGCTGGGCGCTGATTGATCGTTAATTAACCTAATCAACTAATCAACCCCAGCCACCGGAACATAATAAACCCAGGCAGGTAGGGGAAATTAACCCCATCCTTGCCAATTTAAAAAGGGCAGAGCTTTGCTCTGCCACACACATCAAGATGTATTTTTGCACCAAAAATTACACCTAAGAATGAACAGTGAAAGACTGCAGTAAACACCCAGGAATCATGCTTTAGTATAGAATTGAACATGATGGTGGTTGTTGTTTTGGCGTGGTCTCAGTCCCTGCGCTCCCTGGTTGGTTAGATATTACTGCAGTTTTGTAAAACTATTGGAAACAAATAATATGAATGTTTTTGAAATCTAAAGCTTCACCTTTCATAACAAATTCATAACGATGTATGCAGTAATCAAAATAATGAAACTTTATTTGTTTCCACAGATCTTGGTGCATTTGGTCAACAAATGTATGACCTAACTCACATTCCAGTACGGTACCTCAAAAGATTTTTTTAGAAGTACTAACTGGCAGCACGCAAGTCAATAAGGGAAGCAGCTGATTGGCTATTGACAGGATTGAAACCAGTGAAGGGGTGGGGACAGTTTCACTCTCCAGGCAGAGGAAATGCAAGACAGACCAAAAGCATGGATATTTCTTTAACCAAGTTGTGGCAGAGCAAAGCTCTGCCCTTTAAATTGGCAGGGATGGGGTTAATTTCCCCTGCCTGCCTGGGTTTATTATGTTCAGGTGGCTGGGGTTGATTAGTTGATTAGGTTGATTAACGATCAATCAGCGCCCAGCCACCTGATATAAAAGGAGGCCTCTGCTTCTCATTTGGGGAGAGGGAGCTGAGGAAGCAGGTTGGTGTTTGTTTTGTGGTTTTTGAATTTTCTAAATCCAGTGAAGGCATTGCCCAGCCTGGAAACTTTATTTTTGTGAGTTTTGTTTTTGCTTTATTTGTGTTTGAGTATCTGTTATTTTGCCCTTGTGCACTTTATTTTTGTTTATTTATAATAAAATAGTTATTTTTTTGAACTGCAGTCTGTCTCTGGGCCTCTATCCACTCGCCAGCCTGCCACACAAGTGTACCAGATATCTTGTTCTAAAATGAAAATGACACTCTGTCATTAAATGAATGGAACACCTTTTCAAAAGTTCCCAGCAGCTGATTTGAACCCATTTTTAGACAGGCCACTAGTCAGGCTGGCAGCTTGTCTCATGTCCCCCATGTCTGGCAGGGCAACAGTTACCTCTTAGAGAGCCACACGAAACAAACTAAGTCATAAATCACATGTACATTAAATCAAATAACAGTAGTTAGGAGTTTTAATTGGTTAATCGCACCTGTGGGCTTTGATCGAATATTAAATAACTGATCGATTCATCTTGTCTACCATAATGCAGTATCAAAAACAACGCACGAAAAGAAATCTTGAAAAATGGTGGAGGGCAACTTGCAACATTTGCCCTTCTGTGCTTTCCTTTCACGGCAGTACAACTGATTTATAATGTCATCATAGTTGCAAGTAAGTTGATTTTTCATTTTATTCAATGTATTTTTTTTAAACAGTATCAGAAAATTCATATTGAAAAACTTGTTTGTCTTAAAAACTGTCTGGCTTATTGATTTAACTACAGTGTACCAGTATAGTATATCGGTATAGTGATTGCAGGCCAGATGGGGAGTTCTGGGTAGTTCTGGTTGTAGTACAAACGTGTAGTTAGTGCATTACTTTGACAGCTTCACACTTGCAAGAATATCAGTTCATATTCCAGTTTGTATCATGTGAAAAGTCATAATCAAGATACTGTATATGTGGGAGACACAAGAATAAACGTTCCCTGGATTGGTTTCACAAACATTTGTCTGGAAGTGGTTTTCTTTCATCGATTGGCTGGCATCAATAGCATTATGTTAATACTTTGTATCACTTGTAATTGGCTTTCAGTACAATGTACTATGACTAGCAAACAGGTGTGATTAATGGATTAATAGATCAGATGATTAACCAACAGAAAGTGTCAAGATTAAAACCCCTAATAATAATAATAATAATTCAGGTGTGGCATTAACAAAACAACAAGATGTTAAAATGGTTATCTTTTGTTGATTTGTGTGTATAGTCGTGTACACAGTTGCAAGACATGCAGAAAAGATTACCATCATCCTTGGGTAGGACTTGATACAAACAGCACAGTCTGAGATTGTAACTGTATGTGCGTTTCCATTGTTGGTAACTGTATGTAAGTACCAAGCAAAGTTTTAGCAGCTGAAAATACATGTTGCCTACTAGCTTCCCGCTACCGTTGTGAGGAGCGAAAGCCTCTGTCTTGTGTTAATGTCCTCAGGAAATATGTTAAACCATGGCTTATTTGAAGTACAAGTATTACTACTGGGGCTTATTACAAGGTGTTTTAGAGCACACAAGTTTCAAAATATTAGAAATACTGCAAGAGGTTTTTTTTTAACAAACACTTTGTTTTAAAACACTGGCTTAACATTGAAAGCATGGCTGTTCGGTTTCCCCTCAAACAGCAGAACACTGCTATAGGGATCCTGGGTCTGTATTGTAATTGCACTAAAACATATTTCTTACATCTGCCATCAGCATGCATTTCAGTATGACAGCTTAGTATGAAATATAGTTCAGTCCAGACAGCCAGGGTTCGAATTAGCAAGAATTGACTTTTAATATCGTTTAATGTCAATTAGAGACTGCCTTGACTTTACCCAGTGATGGTTGCCCTCAAAGCTATCACTTTTCTGACAAGGTAAGTAAGATTAATAGTGAATTAGTAAGGTCTTCAACTATTTTCAATTAAAAACAGAAACTGAATTGAAGACAAAACAAACAAACACACTTGCCTCTTTTGTTTTTCTGTTGTGCTGGTGGTGTTAAATATTCTGTGAGAATAAAAGCAAACATTAGAAACTGAAGCTGAGGTGACCCGTTTCTCTTACAATATTCGAAACACATATTAAACTTTTCAAGGATGCCGATTATCTCTTCAGATTTAATAACTGTACAAGTACTGACCTCAGACTGAGTTTAGATCACAGTAAGTGAAATGTAACTACTGTGAGGTACGACTATTAATATTTCATTATGCTGATTAGAAATTCACAGTAAATATTAAATCAAGTAAATTAATAATCTGTGTAATAGCCTGTGGCAGGCTGGCGAGTGGATAGAGGCCCAGAGACAGACTTCAGTTCAAACAAATATACTTTTATTATAAATAAACACAAAATAAATGTGCACAAGGGCAAAAACAAAGAAATTTAAACACAAAGAAAGACAAAAAGCAAAACTTACAAAAATAACAATTTCCAGGCTGGACAATGCCTTCACTGGATTCAAACTTTCCAAACAACAACAACAACAACAAAAAAAACCCCCCCACCCCAACCTGCTTCCTCAGCTCCCTCTCTCCAAATGAGAAGCAGAGGCCTTCTTTTATATCAGGTGGCTGGGCGCTGATTGATCGTTAATCAACCTAATCAACTAATCAACCCCAGCCACCTGAACATAATAAACCCAGGCAGGTAGGGGAAGTTACCCCCATCCCTGCCAATTTAAGGGCAGAGCTTTGCTCTGCCACATAGCCATTAATCAGTAACACTGACCCCCACCATCCCCCCAACAGAGCATAGCACATTATTAGTGCTAAAGCACTAAAAGTGTTTTTTATCGTATTATCGTGTTCGGAGGCTACCTTTAATCAAACTGAGACTGTATCTTGTACACAGTTTGCTGTGTCTGTCACACAAAAAGTGCAAGAGAAAGTACACTCTCAGCTTGATTAGAGGTAGCCATCCAGCACTTACCAACATATTATAAGTCATTAAATCAAATTAAAAAACAAACAAAAAGCTAATAGTAATGTACTTAATATGTTTCTATAGAGTATAACAGGCTGTGATTTAAATGTTTAGAATGCTCACATTCTGGGTGCAGATCTAGACTCTCAGACAATGTGCATTTGCTGCTAATAGGTTCCAATGGGGATGTGATTGATAATATTAGTTATTCTTCACTGTTCTGTATTCCTGTATTCTACAGGTTTTTGGATGGTACTATAGTATATTTTATATGGAGCGTGCAAGCTCTTCCCTGCTGGTGATGGACACCACTCCCAGGTTTACCCGACTCAGAGAGACTGAATATCCTGGTATAAATGAAGAGATCATTGATTGGTTTCTAAATAAAGATACATATTTAAAGAAACACCTGGAGTTTTACAAACTTTCAAAGACACACATATTGTAAAGAGCCTCCTCACAAACACCGTTACAGATGTTGGTTTTCCCAGTGATTTAAAGGTTGATAATATTTATATGTGCACAGTTTAGATCAATAGACCCCAATGAGTCACACAGTAGAAAGCTCAGTATTTTCCTGTCACATGAAGGTAGACTGGGTGACTGTTTGCTGTGCGAGTTTAGAACATTCTCTTTTCCATACACACAGGTATAATTTCCAGTATCACGCCTTTAACTTTTTCAATGGAAAACGTCACAGCTGGCATGTCTTTGGGAACAAGTTGTGATTTGAAACTTTTTCCATTTTTGTAAAGATGGAAAGAATCCCCACTGAGTTCTGCTGGTATCATACATATAAATGATTGCGAGAGAGCTTGAATGATTCTTGGTGTTAGATCTCCCTCCCGACCTGTGAGGGCACTGTGTAAAAGAAACGGAGCACCCTTAACTAAATGGCACGACAATTTATTCCTTAGGCTATGTGGAAGTCGGTCATTTTTTCAAAGGGGGCTGAGCTACGGCACCCAAGTTCAATGAATTGGACGGGAGACGACGTGGCATCCGAAGATTGGAGGAATGGATGCGCTTGTTAACCTAGGGGTCATGAGCGAGGGTATAAATATGGGGCGTAGTGAAAGTGATCTTTTCCTTTGTATATGGTTAGCAACAACCTAGAAGGAGTCCCCGTTATTTGTGATAGAAACCGTGATTTTGTTAGTTTAGTCTTGTAATGCTGTTTGTTCTGTATTGTCTGTTTCAAGATTACTAACACGATCCAGAGCACTAAAGGAACTGTGTCTGTGTTTTAGGTTTTGTGTGTGTGAGAAAAGACTACTTTTGGTTGCGGGTCAAACCCGTGGGATTTACAAAACAGAAGTGATACACGCCGCTGTACCACTCCCATTATTATTATTTATAGGTTTTGCCTTAAGGCTCTGGACATTATAATTATTAATAAACACCCTTGCACATGTGAATCATTGTCCGTGTGATTAATCCACTCTGCACTGCACTCAACTGCACATACTCACCACTTTACCACAACGATACATCATCCATTCCCTCAATTGCAATGTGTTTGTCTACACAAAGTACAGTGGCAGTGCATGCCCCTGATATTAGAATTTAATGTTCTTGTTATTCAAATGGATTACAATAGCATGGTTCACATTAACAGTCAATTCAGACCTCTGGGGTTCAGATTAGTGAGAGTCTATAGTCTTCCATATAATATGGGGTGGGGGGGTACTGTAATAATAGAACATACTTAAATATGCAGGGTTTTGGAAAAGTTGATTGAAAAACCAATTAAATATAAATATTATGTATACTACAAATACAATTTATATTTAAAACAATGTAGTTAGAAGCATGCAGTCTTATACTCTGTATCACTTGAATGGTTGGCGGTAAGCCGTCCATATTCAAATATGTTCTTCACTTGTTTTTTATACTGAAATCATTTCATTTCCTTCACAAACAGTTACTGCACCTTAATATGGAGTATTTGATGATGCTCACATCTCCTGGATTCTGATTTCCATACATGCAGGTATAGTTTCCGGCGTCATTCTTTCTGATGTCTTCTTTTATAAATGTGATAGCTCCCATTCCTCCGGGCTCCGACAGTGAGATGAGCTTCTCTCTGTGTTTATATAAATGGAACCAATTCCTCTCCTTGTTTGGCTGTTCTCTGTGCGCAGCTGATATCAGACATCTGAACTCAACGTTCTCCCCTTCCAACACCGATGATTTACTAATTTTAAGTATTCCTGAACGGAGCGGCTCTGTAAATTTAGAAAATGTAAACACGATAGATAACAAAGCCGCTGTTTACAAAATAAGAACATATCAACATCCCAACTTAGAGAACAAATACATGTACAAATACATTGTAAATGTGCCTCTTCTTTCAGTAAACATAGTGCTGATAACTGTGAATTTCACGCTAAATGTGATGATTTTATGTTGGAAATAAGCATTTAATAAATATCATTATAAAGTCTAAATCAGAGACATACCAGCTGAAACCAACAGAACATCTCAAACTGCAAACACTGAAAAAGAAAGAATTCATTTTATAGATAGTAAAAGTGACATTTTAAATCTACAAAAGGACAAAAGCTAAATAAATGATACTTGCATAGCATGATTAATTTGATATCCCAAGACATACTAGCAAACCGTCCAAGTAATACAACTTACTGTATGAAGGTCTTCTTTTGTAACACCACTAAAAGTAACAGTTTGAAGATTAGTGCAGTGATGGAAACTCATGCGCAGTGGAAACGGGTATTTCCGTTACGCATGCATTTTTTTGATGACCAAGAAGGTAATGAGATCCAGGATGGTAAACCAACAGAATAATGGACATACCACAGCACCCTCCCTGACTAGAGATGGTGAAATGATATTTAGTGTGTGTTTCCATTACACAGGTGTACTTCTGGTCAAATCTAAAGTTGACAAGATCTAGAATGATGAAAATGGTTTTGGTCCTTCAAAGCATTGGCTTCATTTTGTTGCGTTATTTTTGTATTGTGTTTCTTAACCCCAGTACAGGGTAAAATTTTAACTTAAAATATGAATAGTGCCTTAAATAAAATTCTTCACTGGCTATAATGAGTGTCACCAGCTTTGAAACAGAACTTATTAACTCTTTGCAGTCAATTTATTCAGAGCTCGTCAGGCTCGTCAGGTCCAATTTATTTTCACACATGCTGTTTATTTTACACACACTGTTTAAAAGGCAGTGCATGGCAATAGGACAGTACTGCATGTCCAGCCAAGCCAGACGTGCATATTGATAAATCCTCTCCTAATCACTCGTTTTATCATGAAACTCCTCAATAATGCATTCCAAATAATTATTTTATTTCACCATAATTGGTTTAATTGTAACCTTTAAGTATGGTTCGGAGGGCAGGAGCTAGGGTTCCTACCACCGTTATGTCCCCCCAAAATATCAAATAATCCTCCTGTTTAAACCCTTGTATGCACCACACAGTAAGTCAGTGAAGGAGTGTGGCAAAGTGATTTGCAGTGTGCAGGTGTAGAGGTGATGCGAGTAGAAAACAGAAGACAGACAACAAAGTTCACAATCCAAACGCATTTATTTTTATACTCCCGATCTGGAGACCGCAAAGAACAATCCCAGGCAATAGACAGCAATGTGTATTACACTGCTCCAAATGAAGGGTTCACAGTCCCGAAATAATAACAGTAGGGTTGTGTGTTCGGTGAGTGGAAAACGGGATTGGAGACGGAGGTAAAGATAATAAGAATAGTTAAAAAGTATTAGTAGAGTAAAATATCTGCTCACCTTGTTTTGTCTAGTCCATTTTGTTTGTCTGGTTATTTTGGCGAATGTGCCGTGTCCTGTTTTTGTTCTGTTTATTTATTAAATGCTGAGCGAAAGCATTCACTCAGCTCCACCAAACTCCACCTCTCTCTCTGTTTATTTTCCTGTTTCTGGTCGGACGTCACCCACTCTGGCCGTCTTGGTGACAAACACACACAAAGACGCACATGTGAATTATCTATACATAATTCAACTGTCCGCTCAGCCTAATCCAGTTCAGGCGCCAGTCCTCTAATCAGTAGGTCATATAGTTTAGTATGTCTGCAAACCAGAGGCCCCTTTCAAGACACATGAGTTTGCCTTGTTTCTCAAGACACCCAGTTTCATTAATTAATTCAGTTACATTTCTAATACACGTTTATGTATTATCATATTCAGGGAATATGTCCTACAATATATATATATATATACAGTGCTGTGAAAAAGTATTTTCCCTCTGTCTGATTTTCTGCATTTTTGCAAATTTTTCACATTGAATTTGGTCAGATCTTTTTGTGGGTTGTAGTAGTATATAGAGAGTCTGAGTATATATATAGTCTGAGAGAAAAAATGACACCAAAGTTTGGTGCTTCTTCATTTGTTTGGTGTGCAAGGTAATCAAACATGCAATCTTCAGGTGTGAAAAAGTTATTGCCCCCCTAGTTAACTCAACCCAGTTTAAGGGATATTTAGGGTCAGCTGTTTGAATACTTTGGTTATCAATCAGGCCTGACTTGGGCCAGTCCTGCCTAATATAAATCTGACTAACTTTGGCCCTTACCATCAGAGTGAAATTATCAGCACACAAGTTCTAGAGGCACATCATGCCACGATTAAAAGAAATTCCTGAAGACCTCCGGAAAAAAGGTGTTGATGCCTATCAGTCTGGAAAGGGTTACAAAGCCATTTCTAAGGCTCTGGGGCTCCAGAACACCACAGTCAGAGTCATATTGTCCAAATCGAGAAAGCTTGGGACAGTAGTGAATCTTCCCAGGAGTGGCTGTCCTGCCAAAAAATCTCCAAGAGCAAGGCGTAAAATCATCCAGGAAGTCACAAAGAACCCTAGAACAACACCCAGGGATCTGCAGGCCTCTCTCACCTCAGCTAAGGTCAGTGTTCATGACTCTACTATCAGAAAGACACTGGGCAAAAATAGGATTCATGGCAGAGTAGCAAGGCAGAAACCACTGCTCACTAAGAAGAACATGAATGCTCGTTTCAAGTTTGCCAAAAAGCACCTGGATGATCCTCAAGAGTTCTGGAACAATGTTCTATGGACAGATGAGTCAAAAGTGGAACCTTTTGGCCAACATGGGCCCTGTTATGTCTGGAGAAAACCAAACACTGCATTCCACAGTAAGAACCTCATACCAACGGTCAAGCATGGTGGTGGTAGTGTCATGATTTGGAGATGTTTTGCCGCATCAGGACCTGGACGACTTGCCATCACTGAAGGAACCATGAATTCTGCTCTGTATCAGAGAATTCTACAGGAGAATGTCAGGCCATCCGTCAGTGAGCTGAAGTTGAAGCGCAGCTGGGTCATGCAGCAAGACAATGATCCGAAGCAAACAAGCAAGTCTACATCAGAATGGTTGAAGAACAAGAAATTTAAAGTTTTGGAATGGCCTAGTCAAAGTCCAGACCTAAAAACCCCATTGAGATGTTGTGGCAGGTCCTGAAACGAGCAGTTTATGCTCGAAAACTCACAAATGTCACTGAGTTGAAGCAGTTCTACATGAAGGAGCGTGCCAAAATTCCTCCACGGCGCTGTAAGAGACTGATCAATAACTACAGGAAGCTTTTGGTTGCAGTGTAACCAGTTATTGAGTCTAAGGGGGCGATTACTTTTTCACACAGGGGTATTGGGTGTTGCACAACTTTCTTTATTAAATAAATTAAATAAGCATCAAAATATTGTGTTATTTGTTCACTCATGGTCCCTTTTATCTAATATTAGATTTTCGTTGAAGATTATGATAATATTCAGTGTCAGAAATATGCAATAATGCAGAAAATCAGACAGGCGGCACTATGTGTGTGTGTGTGTGTGCGTGTGTGTGCGTGTGTGTGTTGTGTGTGTGTGTATGTGTGTATATATATATATATATATATATATATATATATATATATATATACACCAGTGTCTACCCAAATGCCCAGCTTCTTTATTTGTTTAAGTGTTTGGTATGTCAGAATAGGGTTTATTTACACCAATTTAACGGTTCAAGTAGGGTTGAACCAGACCCGAATTTAGCACCAAGATAATTTTGTGGTACTGTACAATTCACCCATTATGAATACTTTTGAAATACTGCAAAACAAATCTTACTGTCAAGTTGAGAGTTGTATGTTGTTGGTAATAATGCTTTTGTAGGTGATCTGTATGTTTCATTTATCATTATTGTGAATTATTTTACCCTCACAAGGCTGGACTAGTCAAAATATCAACAACACATAGCCAGTGTTTACCTACAGGTTATCAAAGGTTAAAGGTGATGATTCTCTGTTAAAGATGTGGGGCAGTCAGTTTTGTTGGGGGGTGGGGGGTGGGGGGTGAGTGAAGCTTTCACCACAACAATGCATTGCAAGCTACAGTCCTGCATCGGATTGGGTTCGGGTCGGAATGTGAATCACCAAAAACGTTTTCTGTCCTTTCAGCGTACTCGTCTGTAACCCTTCCCCACATAATGTATTAGAAGGTAAATGTACTGCTGTTTCCTGCACTAAAGCAGGAGGCGATTAGGCAGGAGTCAGCTGACTAAGCAGTATTCTTCTCGCTTGTTTGATACATCGCAAGATCCTTTTATCCTGTCAGCTTGGTGATATTAAATATGTTGTGAACGAGATGAAACAAAAGATAGCACAGGGTTTATATAATGTAGTGCATAATAGTTCAAGAAGTAAATCAGAAGTGTGGAATTATTTGGAATTATAGCGAATGAAAATAATGAACATGTGATTCGTTGCTTGCTTGTTTTTGTGAAGCCACAAAACTGGTACATATCTGGTGGCATGAAAGTAATAGACAGATATTTAGTTTATCTAGATAAGTACAATGAAGTAGAGATAGTTAATGTTACAATGTTAAAATATATCCAGACCACTAGAGAAAGCTACCACGCTGTAAAGCCTATTGTATAAACTCAATAGAGAATGGTGCGATATCTGTGTCAGTCGACACAGGCAGTAGTTAAAGGACAAACACTTGCGGGTTCGGGCCAGGTTGCAGATCTTATTAAAGTGGGTCGGGTTGGGTCGCGGGTAAGAAGACGGAGTTGCAGCGTGTTTGTATTGGCAGGTATACAACACATTAGCAGGTCAGGTTGGAAGTGTGTCGTAAATATTGGACTCGCGCATGACTCTATTGCAGGCAGCCTTCTTGTTATAGTTGCATGTGGTCTACAAATACAAACGTTATACTTCGAATTACAGTACTGTACAGGGTTTTACTTTTCTTTGACTGTGCAGTCTCACCAGTGCATTACACAACCTCACCATAACCTCTTTCGACTGGTTCTCTACACTTTTGACTATATACCCAAGCATTCTGTTTGCCTTTTTGATTGCTTCCCTACACTGTGTGGTTTCTGACAGCGATGAGTCTATTTCAGCATTGAGGTCTCTCTCTTGGTATGTCTGTTCTAGTTGTACGGGCAGGTAGTTTGCAGGTGTATCAGATTGATGATTCGGATTATATATCTCAGTGTCTTTGTGTGATAAGTGAGGGAAAACCATTCTAAAAGAGTAAAACATTAAGTCCAGTTTTATAGGCAGACTGGCCATTGGAAATCATAATAAATAGGGCAACTTTGCTGAAGTTATAAAAATACTTTGTAAAGTACAAAACAGCTCCTATACATTGTCTTTAGAAGCTACTTACCCATATAAGTTGTGTTCACCGGGACAGGCTGAGACAGTTCAGGTTTACAGATTCCCATCATCACCAATACATTTAACAAACAGGTGTGCAGGTTTCTGGTTTTCGTTGATTCCCTCAGATTTTCTACTCTTCCAATAAAAATTATTCAATTGATCCCTGATGAACAATTCGCATATCTCAATTACAACTGAGAAATGTACTAATAATAGTAATGATAATCTTGTGAAGTACTGTATTGTGTGTTTGTGTATTTGCTGTACATACAGACACTGCCTGCTGCCTTCATATTTAATAATATGGGCTTAGTCTTAAGAAAAAATTTAAAAAGGGAAGTTTTAAAAAAACATAAGCTAGTTTAATTAGTGTTGCGTGTTATTGTACTGACATTGGGGAATGTAGCAGTTGGTGTGACAACCTCTGTTTTGCTCTCTCTCCTCAGTTTCTGAACAATTTTGTATTTTCAAAATGTAGGCTACATTGAGAGTGTGTTCTTTTGATAATATTGTCATTAAATAGTTGTTTTCACCTTCGATACACTTTTGTTACCCAACACGCGAGCACAGATTGATGTCAAATTGTGATCCATATTGTGTGCAAAGTTAAAATTTTCATAAAAGGTCTGCTTAGCTTCTTGTAGTATCTTCCCCACAACCTACCCATTTTTCAAAGAAATGTTAGTGCTTTTGCCAAACTATACATTTTCAACCAGTACATTTAGTTTTTATTAGTTTAAAATTATTATGTTATTGAAGTTATGAAACAGTCCTTTCAAATTCCCATATACCATGGGAAACCCAGTTTAAAATCTGTACATGGTCCGTACAACTTTTCATTAAGATCCAGCACAAACGCTCTCCACCCTGATTTCAGCCCACGACTTTACAGGCACTATTCCCATGGATGAAGAGATCGAGATTTTGACATTTTAAAGAAAAGAAAATCCAAGGAAATTAATTAGCATTTACATTTTTTTACAGTTCTATTTAATTTCTTTTATGGTTTCACTATAAAAATGATAAAAGTGCTGATAAAAATGCCAGGTAGCGGCAACAAGTTTTTTTTAAGCAGTTGACCTAGACATTTCAGAGGTGATTCTTCCCTAGCTGTGCAGAAAGACAATTCCTTCTGCACGGTCATGCTGAGCCAGCCTTTATATTCTAAAGGAAGTCATGTGATAGAAAACACCCCACCCCTATTAATTATTTAAGTACAGTTATAAGAAAGTCCACACAAATGTAAAGCAGAGAATGACCAAGTCCATTTATTTCATTTAACAAAAACACAACATATGCGGCAGGTCCTAAATAATTTATAATCTGTGGAAAACAATTTTTTTGTGTGTTACAGAACACCCTACATTGTTTACAAGAAACACATTACTTTTATCTTTGATGTATCCCTTGTTGTCCGTATAGTTTTAAACACATTTCTGATTGTTTTATATTTTTGATTCACACTTCACAATCAGCTGAAAATACATTCATCTGCATCATTTGCCAGAAAAGATCATGAGTGTTTTAACACACAGGGTGAAACATCATTTGCACAGCATTGTTGTTTTACATTGTTATCAATTGTACTTCAATGTTGAACAACTCCCTGATTGCCAAACAATGTGTCACAGAGTGTCTCAGTCACACACATTGTTCCTTTGCAGATCATCCTCTGCGTACCCTCCAGTTTTCTCAATGATCTGACAATGCTTTGTGAATTATGAATCAGCCTGTAGTGTATCGAGTTCATGCTCCCTCTTACAACCATGCTAATTTCCTGTTTCCACAACAAGCACTCATTCAGAGCAGCAGCTTTGTTGCAAGTGGGAGCATGACCTGGATACACTATGATGTTTTTAAGAGAACTTCTCTTCTCCTAATGAACACCCCTGAGAAATATATTATATATTCATATAAATATGTGAGGTGTGAAAAAAACATGCTTACACTGAGGAATGTATGGAAAATATATACAGCAAAAGCAAAGTATTCAGTATCTTGAAACACTTCAGGGTGTTCCGTAACACTTTATACAATCAGCACTGTTGAATTCAGGAACTTGTCTTACAATAAGCTTGCACATGTTAGCAGATAACACAAGATAGTGACACTTTTACTTTGCTTGTACAATGTGGTGCTCTTTGCAGATCTCTCCTAATCCTCGGCAGGATATTTCTTTGTAACTTGTGAGTTTTTTGTGTCATATTACAAGATGTTTTCCACCTGCACTGCAAATCAAAGGACAGCATTGAAGGATGGGCCTGTTTATTGTCCATTGGCATCTGTAAGAGAGCAGCATTTTATTAAGTAAAAATAGACCTGTAACAAAGTGCCCGCCCCTGTGTATATTATCTGTTATGTGTTGCGTGTGGTGTGTTTAAAATGTTGGTGTATAGACATTGGTACACGGGATATAAACAGGTCTGTGTAACACGAGTGTTTAAAAATGTATATGTGTATTTAGGCACGAGGATTGCACAGCACTTCACGTGCAAGTAAAATGTAGTAATATGTGAGCACGGGGAATTGCACTTTATTAATTCACGTGCTGGGATTCAAGTGAATAATTAATTGGTAATTGAATCCCAGCACAATAGTATATATAGATGCACGTTGTCACATACTGGGGTTGGGTGTTCGGTGAGCGGAGAACGGGATTGGAGACGGAGGAAATTAGTAGTAGCAGTAGTAATAATAATAATAAGAGGAGAAAGTATCCGCTCACCGTGTTTGTCAGTGTCTGTCCGTGCACCGTTTTGTTAAGTTTAGTCTGTTTTCGTTTGTCTTTATTTTGGCGTAGAGTGCCGTGTCCTGTGTTTTTCGTGTTTGTGTAAACCTTTTATTTTGTATTAAACCGGCGCCAACAGGCGTCTTCACCACTTCATTTCATCCGTCCTGTGTTTTGTGTATTGCATTACCTTTCCTGGTTCTGACGCCGCCCACTTCGGCCGTCTCTGTGACAAGACCTTAGAACCATCTTCATTCATTTAACATAGTTTTGATCTGTTTGGGACTGCAGGTGTGTTGCTAATCTGTAATAGTGGACTTCATATTGAAGGCTGATTCAATGAGTACAAATCAGGACTTTAAAAATGCCTTGACTGCTCGTGGACTTTGTACTGAAATGGCTATTTATAGAGGTTCACTGTGTATTGATATATCTTTAAAAATAGAGTTTAATATATGGATTCTACGGTATTTTACTATATATTTTGGATCACCAAATATATTGCACAATGTACGTATGAAAAAGGTATACAGTGGAATGTCAAAATACTGCGCTATACATTTCATACAAATCACTAGGTATCCAAGATGACTTCTTGCTATGCGTATATATGAATGACTCCTGGTCAATAAGAAGATTATTAATCCATAAGGAAAACTCCCTTACTTTCCCTGTGGTGCATCCTCTGTCTGCTATAGAAGTCTTCCCCCACAATAGCTGAGAGCAGAAGAAGGATCCCCAGGGATAGGAAGATTCTGATGTCATTCCCCAGCCCGTATGACTCTAAATTGAGGGGAAAACAGAATCAGTGGTTGTGCAGGCTGTGTGGAGACAGAACACAGGGATTAAGAAGTATTTCTGTGAGCTAAACCAGACCCCCCTGAGCATCTCATCTACATGTTAACATATGAAGTGCAGGTGTGACTATTTCATCTCAGAGTATAATGTATACAATAGTATTTATTAAATCTTCATCGTTAGGCTAAAAAGGTGATCAGCTTTACAATATTTGTAATAATTCAGACCAAATTAAATTTGATTAATGATGTGAATAGCGGAAATCAAACGTTTAAACCTGTTACTCCATTAGTGAAGGCACTACATTTCTTTTTGAGTACCGCTTAAGCATGTGTTTGTAGTGCTGGTATATAAATAAATGGCCTTGTTTTTTATGTGGAAAAAATCGAACATTATGAAATTAGAAAATGTCTGATTATGCCGTCATTATACAGAAAATGTAAAAATCATGCAACCCTAACCTAAGGTGTTAACAGTTTAACTTGAAAGAAAGTTTAAGAAGTTTTTATTTTCATAACAATGACATTAAATGAATGGAACACCTTTTCAAAAAGTTCCCAGCAGCTGATTTGAACCCATTTTTAGACAGGCCATTAGTCAGGCTGGCAAATAACAGTAGTTAGGAGTTTTAATTGATTAATCGCACCTGTGGGCTTTGATCGATTAAAAAATAATTGATCGATTAACCTTATCTACCTGAATGCAGTATCAAAAAACAACGCATGAAAAGAAATCTTGAAAAATGGCGGAGGGTACTTACTGGAAGGTATATCCAAATTTCACAACATATGTATTTCAGAATGAGAAAAAAAAGACTGCAACTTGCAACATTTGCCTATCACGGCAGTACAACACATTTATCATATCATCCTAGTCGAAGTAAGCATCATAATAATTCAAGCATCATCATAATATATTGAATTGTATACCTCTTTGTAATTTTCCTTATACTTAACAAAAGACTGACTAACAATGAAAAATGTGACATTCCGAAATCTAACATGAAACACTGTACTACTATTACAGCTTCCGGTAGACTTTTACGATATCATTCAGTAGTTTCTTTGATTACATGATGTTAAATAAAAGATCTCAATTATGTTCATATAGTTTTTTTTTTTTTTTTTTAATTATGTCTCAATCCTAAAATTCTAGGTGATGCCAAACATTTGTCCAGAGCTGTACACACCCTACTTTACTAATCTTATATGTGGAATTCAGTGTCAAATAGATATATAGTGATCCCTGTACAAAAAGAAAGACACATTTTTATTAGATCAAACATATTTAAGTAGAAATAAATGTCATGTATCTTGTGCACGTTTCAAACTGGCAGATCATACTTGCATTTAAGTGCCAACATTGCTGCATAGGCACAGATATGTTGAATTGTGAGATAATGGAACATTAGTTATTTATAGTTAAAGCATATTAACTGAAATTGTACTGCATTAAACCGAAAACAGCATCGAAGGTACACGATTAAAAAGTTTCAAATGTAGGGCCTATATACATTGTGGGAAACAATATTCTCACGGTTCTGACTGCCCGAACGTGAGGGACATAAGAAAAGTACAGAATAAAGTTTTCAGATATACTAGTCATTCCAGAGGAAGGAAAAATGCAGCTTAGGACGAGCAAGTGTACTGAGCTAGTTTTATCCTTCACAGTACTAAGTTAATCCACTTGAACAGGATCGTCATGAATCTGATTTGGTATGCTGAAATTGGAATCTTGTTTAGCCTGATTTAGCAGATGTGATGATTTAGCACCTGTGATGATTAACTTTGTGTACTAAGGTGTACTAAGTTTAGTCCAATCAAGTGGACTAAACCTGCTTAATCCACTAGTTAGACACACCAAGTGAACTAAATTTGGTACGATGCAATTCACCCACCTTTCCCCCAGCCTAACTATTCTAACTGTCCACTCTGTTACACCTGTATATAACATTTCAAGGATACTTACATTTTTTTGCAACTGCCATACTCTTGAACACAAATTTGGGGTTGTCATTTTCTTTTATTCTTTGATAGAATAACTACTCACACATTTTGGTTTACTGTATCTTAGTGGACACAATTACTGTAATAATAATAATAATAATAATAATAATAATAATAATAATAATAATAATAATAATAATATCCAGCTGAAATAAGGTACAATTCAATACCCACTAAGAAAGTTGTTCTGAACTGATATAGCAGTTACTGCAGTACATGTCTATATTTTAGACTACAGTATAGTTATAAAAAATAAAATTGGACTAGTTTAAAAAATTGCTTTTAGTTAGTTTAGGAAAATTATGAAAAACAAATGTATTCATACATACCTGTTGAACTGTTTTGTTGGGTCTTGGCAGTTGTGGTTGGACTTGTCAAGCATTCTGTGGGTAAATAAACAATGTCATTTAGCAGAACTAGCAACATTTGCTGACAATGGAGACTATTTTAATGATGTAAATAGCGTAAGATATAAATATTGCCTAATTAAAATTAAAAACCTGATTCTTTGTGGACTTCGTTCCACTGAATTTTTGTTGTTAAAAAGTTGCAATATTTGGATCCACATCTTTTCATTCATTAAAATAGTGGCTGTATTTCCATTCAAGAGCAGTATCTCATCCAACTGTTGTCATGCAAGTTAGAGTTCAATTTCCTTTTGAACCTCTGTTTCAGTACAGTTACACAGGTTTACATGTCATACCCCTGAAGACAGAAATACTGTAAAAAGACTCTCACTGTTTAGACGTTGCTTTTCATCTATTTAGATACTCTACTGTTTGGATCAATTAAATTGACCCCAGTATGACACCAAGTAAAAAGCTCAGGACTTACCTGTCACATCAAGGTAGACTGGACGACTGAGTTTGTTGTTTGCTGAGTTTGCAATCATCTCTTTTCCATACACACAGGTGTAGTTTCCAGTATCCTGCCTACTCACTTTTTTAATGGAAAACGTGGCACTTGGTAAGCTTTTGGGAACGGGTTGTGAATTGACGAGGCTTCCATCTTTATATAGATGGAAAGACCCATCTTTCTGTGCTGTATCTCTGAGTTCCACTGGTATCATACATCTAAAAGATACGTCCATTCCTTCCATCACACTCTGTTTGTCTAGCTGAAGCACGAGTGAATACCGTGTCTCTGAAAATACAGTTTAATTAATATACCTAATAATACTCCTTAAAACATACAATAACAATACAGCTCTCCCTAAAAAAATACTACATGTAATCTAAAATTGCCGAAAGGTACAACCAAAGTAGCGTGGCAAAAAGGTGAGACTTATTTTTATTTTTGCATTAAATCAAGCCAGTGTTGTCACAAGATATAGATAAACTTAAAGCAGACATAACAAAAATAGAATTAAAGAAATAATCCACTCATACCAGATCAAAATAATATGGCCGTATAAAAATATGTTTCTTCCAGTTTTTATATTAAACTAATTTAATTTATTTAAAAAAATAGTTACACCTTAATATACAGTCAGATGTTTTTTAATGTTAGCCCAAAGACGTAGCCCTGAAGACAGAAATACAGTAAAGTGACTCTCACACTGTTTAGATATTGCTTTTAATCTATCTAGCTACTCTACTATTTGGATCAATTAAATTGACCACAGTATGACACATAGTAAAAAGCTCAGGACTTACCTGTCACATCAAGGTAGACTGGGCGACTGCGTTTGTTGTTTGCTGAGTTTACAATCGTCTCTTTTCCATACACACAGGTGTAGTTTCCAGTATCATTCCTATTCACTTTTTTAATGGAAAACGTGGCACCTGGTAAGCTTTTGGGAACGGTTTGTGAATCGACAAGGCTTCCATCTTTATATAGATGGAAAGACCCATTTTTCTGTTCTGTATCTCGGAGTTCCACTGGTATCATACATTTAAATGATACGTCCATTCCTTCCATCACACTCTGTTTGTCTAGCTGAAGCACGAGTGAATACGGTGACTCTGAAAATACAGTTTAATTAATATACCTAATAATACTCCTTAAAATAGCTCTCCTTAAAAAAATACTACATGTAATCTAAAATTGCCGAAAGGTACAACCAAAGTAGCGTGGCAAAAAGGCGAGACTCATTTTTATTTTTGCATGTAAATCAAGCCAGTGTTGTCACAAGCTATAGATAAACTTAACAAGCAGACATAACAAAAATAGAATTAAAGAAATAATCCACTCATACCAGATCAATGTAAGACGTTAAAATATGTTTCTTCCAGTTTTTAAACTCTCTTAATTTCTTTAAAAAAAAAGAGTTACAGCTTTTATTTTTACAGTTAGTTTTTATTGTTGTATCTGTCTGTATTTAAAATTTCAGACGTATATATATATATATATATATATATATATATATATATATATATATATATATATATATATAGTTACTGATGTTTATTATATTTCTTAAACTTTTTTAATCTGACATGTTTGTTTGATTTGTTTTTATAAATGTGACTATTTTGTCCTGTAAAGTGCTTTGAGAGACTGCTGTATGAAGGGCGCTATATACATCCACTTTGATTTGATTAATATACAGACAGTCAGACATTTGTTAATGTTAGACCCTTTCCTTACCTTGTACATTCAGATAAATCGGAGGACCACGGCTGATATATTTCACATCTCCTGGATTCTGATTTCCATGCATGCAGGTATAGTTTCCAGCGTCATTCTTTCTGATGTCTTCATTTATAAATGTGATAGCTGCTATTCCTCGGGGCTCCGGCAGTGAGCTGACCTTCTCTCTGTTTTTATATAAATGGAACCAATTCCTCTCCTTGTTTGGCTGTTCTCTGTGCACAGCTGATATCATACATTTGAACTCAATGGTCTCCCCTTCCACTACAGATGTTTTCGTAATTTGAAGTATAGCTGTACGCAGTTCTGTTTGTTTTAAAAATGTAAAAATAATAGATGAGGGACAACAATCAGCTTAGCAAATAAGAGCATGAACATTGTATTATTGTGTGATTAACCACAAATTATAATTTTAACATAACACTATTATTTATATGATGTGGTTAATAATCATAGTAATACATATTCCTTTACATTTGGAACAGTTCATCCCATAGGAATATTACATGAGTTTTGAAAGCAATATTTAAGTGTGCATGTAAAGGGACAGATTGATAGAGACAAGTCCCTTTTCAGTTTATTTAAGCACTAGCACCCAAGGCAAGGTAATGCTGATATGCAGGTTGACTTTTTCAGTGTTTTGCTTTCATTCCATTTCACTTTTTAAGGACACACAGGTTATCTATTCCATGATCATCTACCCGCTTTATCATGGTAATATTATGCAAAAATAAGTTGAATCTGAAATGGTTGGAGATCAAGTTCTTCCAGGACACCCCTCTATCAGCCCTGAATCAGTGACAGCAGGGTGAAAACACACACCAGCATGTTTACAATGAACATCTCAAAACTCAACAGGGTGCATACACACCCCAGCATGTTTAAAATGAACATCTCAAAACTAAACAGAGTATAAACACACCCCAGCATGTTTAAAACGAACATCTCAAAACTAAACAGAGTATAAACACACCCCAGCATGTTTAAAATGAACATCTCAAAATTCAACAGGGTGCAAACACACCCCAGCATGTTTACAGTGAACATCTCAAAACTCAACAGGGTGCAAACACACCCCAGCATGTTTACAATGAACATCTCAAAACTCAACAGGGTGCAACCACACCCCAGCATGTTTACAATGAACATCCCAAAACTCAACAGGGTGCAAACACACCCCAGCATGTTTACAATGAACATCTCAAAACTCAACAGGGAGCAATCACACCCCAGCATGTTTAAAATGAACATCTCAAAACTCAACAGAGTACAAACACACCCCAGCATGTTTAAAATGAACATCCCAAAACTCAACAGGGTGCAAACACACCCCAGCATGTTTACAATGAACATCTCAAAACTCAACAGGGAGCAAACACACCCCAGCATGTTTAAAATGAACATCTCAAAACTGAACAGGGTGCAAACACACCTCAGCATGTTTACAATGAACATCTCAAAACTCAACAGGGTGCAAACACACCCCAGCATGTTTAAAATGAACATCTCAAAACTCAACAGAGTACAAACACACCTCAGCATGTTTAAAATGAACATCCCAAAACTGAACAGGGTGCAAACACACCCCAGCATGTTTACAATGAACATCTCAAAACTCAACAGGGAGCAAACACACCCCAGCATGTTTAAAATGAACATCCCAAAACTGAACAGGGTGCAAACACACCTCAGCATGTTTAAAATGAACATCCCAAAACTAAACAGAGTACAAACACACCTCAGCATGTTTAAAATGAACATCCCAAAACTGTACAGGGTGCAAACACACCCCAGCATGTTTACAATGAACATCTCAAAACTGAACAGGGTGCAAACACACCCCAGCATGTTTACAATGAACATCTCAAAACTCAACAGGGTGCAAACACACACCAGCATGTTTACAATGAACATCTCAAAACTGACCAGGCTTCAAACACACCCCAGCATGTTTACAATGAACACCTCAAAACTCAACAGGGAGCAAACACACCCCAGAATGTTTAAAATGAACATCCCAAAACTCAACAGAGTACAAACACACCTCAGCATGTTTAAAATGAACATCCCAAAACTGTACAGGGAGCAAACACACCCCAGCATGTTTACAATGAACATCCCAAAACACAGCAGGCTGCAAACACACCTCAGCATGTTTCAAATGAACATCTCAAAACCTTTCAAGTCCCTGGGATCACCTTATAAGTTCATAAATGGTAATTGAATAATTTTCTAATGATACTGGGAAACAGAAGTAATCCTTCTTCAAAGCGTACATTTTTGGGCTACTTTTGTACACATTGACCTTGGGTTTCACATAGTTCAGCCGCAGAGCTGCTGCTTGCTGGCAGAATAGATTGCTTGAATAGATTGCTTTAATGTTAGAAAATTAGAAATAAACACTGAAGAATACTAAGAGACCTCACGCTCAGTTCCTGAGTTGTTTATTTCATTTTGTAACTTCAATGTATGTCGATTCTCTCAGGAATAATGACACTGCAGTAAATGTCTTTCTGAATTGCACTCTAAATGTCATTCATTTATATTGTAATCAAGTATTAAGTTATTATATCTTATTACGTGAACATGTCAGAGACACACATACCTGTCGAAACCAGCAGAACGTCTCCAACTGCAAAAACTAAAAAACAAACGATTATTTAAAAAATAAGAAGAGTACATAGAAATATTAACAGAAAGTTATGAAAAAAATTATACTTACACAGCATTATTAAATTAATATCCCAAATCATTTTTGAAAGCTGTCCAATAACTTTACTTACAGTATGAGTGTCATCTGTTTGTAACAGAATGAAATATCACATAATGGAATTACAACAGTTCCCTAAATAGATATGGGGAAATAATACTGAACTAGTGTTTCTGTTTGTCAGAAAGCTGGCCGGAGTGGGTGGCGTTAGATCAGAGCCAGGAAAGAAACAACAGGAGAGGTGGAGTTGGGTGGAGCTGAGCGAATAGTTTTGCTCAGCATTTAATAAATAAACAGAACAGAAAATAAAAAGGTTGTAACAAACAAAAATACAGGACATGGCACACTCGCCAAAACAAAAGAGACAAACAAACGGACTATACAGACAAACACGGTGAGCTGATTTAACGATTATTATCATTCTTCTTATTCATATTATTACGTCCGTCTCCAATCCCGTTCTCCACTCACCGAACACACAACACAAAATACACACGGGGCGAGAACTTTGCAACATATACCCCCCCCTTGTGCAAAGCACACATGGCCTCAATGGCCACCTCCTCCCTTAAAATCCCCAAAGCCTCGCTCAAAGTCCTGGGCCAAGAACAGGGACTTAAGGGGTTGATGGGCAGCAATGTTGCCAGTAGCTAGGCTGCTACTGGCCATGCTGTCAGCAGACGTGCTGACAGTGGAGTGAATCTCTCCTCCTGCTGTACCACTGGCAGCGGAAATGCTGCCAATGGTGCGGCTGTCAGCAGAAGTGCTGACAGCTCCCAGACTGAGTCCTTCATCTGGGCCAAGTCCAGCAGCAGAAAAGCTGCTGGGGTTGGTGGTCTCCAGACCTCCCCCAAGATCTCCGGCAGCGAAACTGCTGTGGGGGAAGGTGGTCTCCTGACCTCTCCCCCCTTTATAGCCGGCAGCTCCCTCTGGGGGGACTCCAGCCCCCATAACTCCTGCAGCGAAGTTGCTGCGGGGAGGGGTGGTCTCCTGACCTCTCCACCCTTTTCATAGATGGCAGCTCCCTCTGGTGGGGCTCCAGCCACACTGACCCCTGTGGCCAAGCAGAGCTGACTGCAACCCCTGGCGAAGCAGTTCCAGTGACCACAGGCGATGCGGAGCGGCTGGCAACCCCAGACGATGCGGAGGGGTTGGCAACCCCAGGCGATGTGGAACGGCTGGCAACTCCAGGCGATGCGGAATGGCTGGCAACCCAAGGTGATGCGGGGCAGGCATCCTTGGGTGAGGCGTTGCAGGCATCCTTGCAGGCATCCTTGTTGAAGTGAGGCAGGGAGTCAGGACAAGCTGGGGTGTGGGCGTTGGCCCTCTTCTCGGCCAGTGCGGCCGGGCGGTCCTTCCCCATGCTTCCCTCAGCAGTCTATGCAAGGGCTGCTGAGGACTGCCAGCATCTATTCCTGGTCCTTCTGATGCAGAGAGAGGCAGCTCCTGCTCCTCTCCTCGTGATGGTGGGTGAAGTGGTACCAGCAGGCATTCATCCTCTGCTGGTGGAAAGGGACCCAGCAGGCATTCACCCTCTGCTGGTGGGGGAAGTGATACCAGCAGGCATTCATCCTCTGCTGATGGGGGAAGTGATACGAGCAGGCATTCATCCTCTGCTGGTGGAAAAGGGCTGAGCAGGCATTCACCCTCTGCTGGTGGACATGGCAGAGGCAGAGGCAGCTCCTGCTGCTCTGCTCCTGCCGGTGGAATTGGCAGAGGCATGTAGTCTCCTTCTGGTGAAGGTGGCAGAGTCCGAGACAGCTCCTGCTGCTCTGCACCTGCCGATGGAGGTAGCGGAGGCATGTAGTCTCCTGGCAAGCAGCAACGGCTCCTCTCCCTCTGGCTCTGGAGGCAAAACCAGCAGACATTCTTCCTCTGCTGGTGGAGACTTGGGTGGTGGATGCTCTGCCTTCCTTTTCCCCTTTCCCCTTCTCTGCCTCCTCCTCACCTTCCTCTCCTTGGCCAGTTCCTCCTCTCCCTCTTGGTAGGGGCAGCGCACCACTGGGTGCCCAAACTCCCCACAGGCAAGGCACCAGCCTTGGTCCTCTAGACCACTGAGGAGGTCCTCCAGATCATGGCAGCCATGGACTGCCTCCTTAGACAGGATCACAGAATACTGTGGCAGGTTAGCGACTAGGCTTGGTAAATTGGAGGGTAGTCCAACTAGGGCACCTCTTTTATATGCAGTAAGGAATATGATACTGAAAGATCCTCTAAAACCAGTGAATTAATACTAAAAGCAGTGCAACATACAGGCTATTTAATTTGGTTGGACAAGCTCAAAGCCCTGACACACAAGAACCACACATAAAATGAGAGGACAATAAGTAAAAAAGTGAATTTATTAGAAAGTTACACAAATCATATTAAAATCATGATGTCAAATTCATGCTTTGTACAATAGCAGATCTGGAAGCGATTAAACTGCATTGTTTTATCAGTATAAGCTTGATTAACTCACACAGAGTAACTAGCAGGTAATACATGAATTAGGATTCATCTACAAGATAAATCACGTCACATTACAGTTCTAGTCCCTGAAGACAGGAGTCTAGATTCTCAGTGCTTTTTACTCCAAATCATCAGAAGCATTTTTTTTCCACAAAAAGAAAAAACACAAATCCTGGTGATAAAATCCTGGCACATAAAACCACTAATTTAATTTTGATTTAGTCTTCATATCTTAAAAAAAACGGTAATCCTCACTTACTCTGTACTCTGCCCTTATTCATTCACTCTCCTGCTTTCATTTCCAGACTTTCTGGCTGCTCGCTCCACAGGCCAATTTCCTATACAAATCATGCCCTCCGTTCAATTGCCTTGTGAGCAATTAGATCCTGCAATTAGACTGAACATTATCTTCAAGACACTCAATCCATCATCCTCCAGGATCTCACCCCAATAATGATTCAGTGCTCCAAACAGCTGAAGCACTTCCTCATTGAAGATTCTATCTAACTGAACTTCATTGGCTTTTGAAGAGCACATATTTAAATATTATATTCTGCACTGTATGAAGTTTTAAATTTCTAACTGTGTTCTAATTTCTCATAGTGGTGGGCTCCCCTCTTTTGGGAAATGGCATCGGTTGGGGTGGCATAGAGATGCTCCAAGGGGGTAAGACGACCCCCTTCTCAGTTAGAGGGTGCAGTAGTGTCAAATCTAGCCAGTGCATATAATAGGATGCCTTCACTTACCGTGGGGTTCACAGTTTATAGTAGGCCATGAACACATGGTATCATTTCGATAGATATTGCTTGAATATCAAATAAAAAGGATGTTGCCCAGAAAGATCAGACTGTACTCACTGAATCATTCCATCAGACGCTGGTGTTTCAGCTGCATTGCATAAACCAAAGGGGAGTAGATTAAATGTATTTCATTCATGAAACCAAGTACAGAGTTTGGGACCCAAAAAAGGAGGTTCACCACATTTACTTTACTTTTACTTTAGGTCAACAATTTGAATTTTTTAAAAAGTTAGAAAATAAACAAAGTCAGAAGTCACTTGCAGCTGAGGTTGATGTTGATCAAAGTGCCATTGCCTAATTCAGAAGAACAGGGGGGAAATGATTGATGAATGACAGAACAGCAGCAATCCAGGCAGAAAACAACATGGATTTAAGAAAGCAGAAGATGTGGAGTACCATTAGTTATGAAGTCATGAAGTAATAAATATATACTGTTAGTATGTTATAAATAGTTATGAACTAACATCAGTATAACTTCGGGTATTTGCATATTCTGTATTATTGCATGGCGTCTGTTCGGTCCCGACTCCATGCATTATATTGCCATCAGCCTTTGGCTATGTTGAGGGTCAAGAGCCATTAATGTTACAAATGATTTCTGAACTCCTTCCAGAAAGGGTGCCATCTTAACTGGCTTGGCTAAATTTCAAGTTGATGGTATACCAGCACATTAACTTGTCTACAGGAACATGTAGAAGGATATTGAAAGAGGAAAAGACTGAACTGGTACATGTAGACAGATATTGAAACAGGAACAGATTGAACTGGAACATGTATAATGATATTGAAACAGGAACATATATCTACAAAAAACTACAGAAATGTATGGTTAGTGACTACTAATTTTCCATTCATTTGTCTACAATAATCTTTTGTCACTTTGTGACAATGACTTCCAGTACTTTGTGAGAGTTTGAAGGGCAGACGGCTAAAATAAGCAAACATAACATAGCAAACATAAAAGCAGCTGGGTACATGCAATGCACGTAGCTGTACACATAGCGACAAAACCAGAAGCTGGCTTCAGCACCCCTGACTCTTACAGCACAAAGCCGGGAGGGTTTGGCTGAGGTGAAATAGATATGACTAATATGCAGTGTTTAATTTTAGCATGCGTAGCAAGGTGACAAGAATGACAGAGAACCTTGCTCATGTAAACCACAGTATTTAAAACAGAAATGATAAAAGACCATCAATGCAAAACATGTCAGTTTGTGGTTGCCCATATGAAAAAAAAAAAAAACAGTGAGTTGAGATCATAGACAAGAGACAACACAACCACACAAGTACATATTGTGCACTTTATAACAATGAAGTTAAATACATCCAGAGCCATGCTGAAGTGACCCTAGCTCAGACATTTGGCTGATTCCACAGACCCAGAGTAGCACTAATGGACAACCTGTCTACCTTATGATTACTGCTAATTGGGGTGTGTGTAACCAACTGTTTGTTAATGAAATACATCCAATTGTTTTACAAATATAAACAGGTGACAAATGAAAAAAAATACAAAATAATTATTGAGATCTTATTACACAACAGATTAGCTTTTATCAACTTATTTTGATACCATGTGCAATTCTAAAACAACTTGCAAGCTCAACATTCAGTCCTGGGCCTCTCTCAGGC
This sequence comes from Polyodon spathula, assembly GCF_017654505.1. Lineage (NCBI taxonomy): Eukaryota > Metazoa > Chordata > Actinopteri > Acipenseriformes > Polyodontidae > Polyodon > Polyodon spathula. Next base: position 16,522,662 of record NC_054551.1, on the reverse strand, counting down.
TGGCAGTTGTGCAGAATTGATTCATGTTTAGAGGGGGCTAAGTTGAGCCCATCCAACTTCACATACATTTTCTAACCTGACACACAGTCTTCCAAGATGTAACTTCTTGTTTCAACCCCAGTTTTTGCACTGTACTTTTGCAGTTCCCAATTATTTTTCAATGCTTACGCTATATGTATGTTGCATTAACATCGCTATGTGTTTACCTAACTGAACTTTTTCAGCAAAATTGGTCGCACACCAATGGCAAATACCTTAAAGCATGTATTAGTCAGAACTGAGCCTGGATGGCTCTATGTTTGAGATCAGGAATGCCATGTTTTCGGCAGCACATTTTGTTTGAATAGTCTTTAAGAATGGTAGGTAATGGAAATGTGACCTTTTAAATCTAAATGAGCTTGTATATGTATCAGTTAATTTTTTGAGAGACATGAAATATACGGGACTGACTACCGTGATGTACACAGGTACAATCTGGACAGTAGGATGTGGAATGGCATTACATTAAACAGATTAGTTTCCTCATTTGAATTGTGGTGAAAACAGCTAGTGACTCACTATGCATCAGTAACATCAAGATGTATTTTTGCACCAAAAATTACACCTAAGAATGAACAGTGAAAGACTGCAGTAAACACCCAGGAATCATGCTTTAATATAGAATTGATCATGATGGTGGGACACAATACATTCACACAGAGAGATGAACAACTAACCATTATTTAAACATACTGCAATTGTGTCCATTGTGGTGAAGAATACTATACCCTACCTCGCTTGGATTGCTGACACTTCAAAGCCCTGCAATCAGCAGTGGCAGCAGCATAAGTATCCCAGATCCCACTTCTAAACCCAGGTACAGATCCTGGAGGGATCCACATACAGATATGATTTATTTTAAGGTCTAGTTAAATATGTGTAAACACATTATGATTCACTAGTACCCTATTTACATAGAAACGTTACCAACATATGTTGAAAACAAATGTAATCCAATTAAATTTTTACCATGCCTTGATCACTATGGAGCATATGCGCTTATGCCATAGGGAAGTCAAAATTTTTGGTTTTGAACCAAGTATACCAAATACACAATAATGTTGTTTTCCAGAAATCCTAGTTTTTGGAGCTGTTTTTAATTTTATTTTTATTTAGTGTGCTCAATTATTTGACCCCAGTGTGGAAGGTCCAATAATTTTTTCTCCTAACCTCAGCAATTTCCCACACGGCTGAGGAGAGTGGTTTTCCTCAGTTTCCCATGACCAAGTGAACTCGAGAGTTGATGTCAGCGAGCTACCGGTCTTTGGAGGACGAAGACCAACCCTGCAGGTGTCCGCTGTGTGCACACTGGGCTCCTGGCCAGACGGTTCACTGTAGCATGATGAGCAGAAACAGTCCAGGCTAGTTTTGCCTCCCTAACCCACAGTATCGCCAGAGCCAATGCGACGCTCCCATTTGGAATCCCCAGCGAAGACTGGTGATTTCTGGCGGCCAGAATGTGACCTTGCACTGTAGGACTTACCCTGTGATCCCCTGACTGTATGACTCCCCCTGCACACCACAGGGCTGCGTTTCTACCAGGTGAGCTACTCGGGGACCCCTGTGCTCCCAGGTTAGATTTTACTGCCGTTTTGTAAAATTATTGGAAACATATAATTTCAATGTTTTTGAAATCTAAAGACTCCACCCTTTCATAACAAATTCATAACGATGTTTGCAGTACTCAATTTAAATGTATTTGTTTCCACAGATCTTAGTGCATTTGGTGAACAAATGTATGACCTAGTTAAGGTTAAGTTTAGATTCCAGTACAGTACCTCAAAACATTTTTTTAGAAGTACTGACTGAAAGCATGCAAGTCAATAGGGGAAGCAGATGATTGGCTATTGACAGGAATGAAGTCAGTGAAGGGGTGGGGACAGTTTCATTCTCCAGGTATAATGGCAGAGGAAGTGCAAGACAGTCAAAAAGCATGGATATTTCTTTAACCAAGTGTTATACCAGATATCTTGTTTTAAAATGAAAATGCACATGCTATTGAACTGTTTTGTTAGCTACAATTATTTGAAGTTCTTCAAGGAAATGTATGAATAACAAATGTATGCAGACTTGCCTATCCCATTTTTCTTGACAGATGTGATTGTTGTCACATTTCCTGTGGGAACATAAACAACATCATTCTGGAAATCTTCATCGTTAGGCTAAAAGGTGGTCAGCTTTACAATACTTTAATAATTCAGACCAACATAAGTTTGATTTGATGATCATAGTTAGCCAGAGATAGCACCAGTTAGAGGCTGTGAGGGTGACTGGAGTTGGAATGAGTAGGGAGGGCAGGTATTTGGAGTCTAGAGAGATAAGAAATAAGAGAAAGGGGGGGTTTGTTGTTTTGGTGTGGTCTCAGTCCATAGGGACCAAGTGTTATTTAGAAAAATAAACAAGACTTCAGCTTTGTACCGACAATTACAGCATCTGTCCATTCCTTTCCAAAACAAAAAAAAAGTTTAGAGACCCTGAGTCATCACAATATAAATAAACAGGGCCTCATTTTTATGCAGAAAAAATACAACATTATGAAATTAGAACATTGTTGATTATGCAATGGTTATGCACAAAATGTAAAAATCATGCAACCCTGTTTTAAGGTGTTAACAGTTTCACTTGAAAGAAGGTTTAAGAGGTTTTTTTTTTCTTAAAAATGACACTGTCATTAAATGAATGGAACACCATTTCAAAAGTTCCCAGCAGCTGATTTGAACCCATTTTTAGACAGGCCATTAGTCAGGCTGGCAGCTCGTCTCATGTCCCCCATGTCTGGCAGGGCAACAGGTACCTCTTAGTCAAACTAAGTCATAAATCACATGTACATTAAATCAAATAACAGTAGTTAGGAGTTTTAATTGATTAATCGCACCTGTGGGCTTTGATTGATTAAAAAATAATTGATCGATTAATCTTGTCTACCATAATGCAGTATCAAAAAACAACGCATGAAAAGAAATCTTGAAAAATGGCGGAGGGTACTTAGTCAAAGGTATATCCAAATTTCACAGTATTTCAGAATGAAGAAAAAAAGATTGCAACTTGCAACATTTGCCCTTCTGTGCTTTCCTTTCACGGCAGTACAATTGATTTATAATATCATTGTAGTTGCAAGTAAGTTGATTTTTCATTTTATTCAATGTATTTTTTTTAAACAGTATCAGAAAATTCATATTGTCTGGCTTATTGATTTAACAAGTGTACGTGTAGTTAGTGCATTACTTTGACAGCTTCACACTTGCAAGAATATCAGTTCAAAAACTACTTTATATGTGGGAGACACAAGAATAAACGTTCCCTGGATTGGTTTCACATACATTTGTCTGAAAGTGGTTTTCTTTCACCGATTGGCTGGCATCAATAGCATTATGTTAATACTTTGTATCACTTGTAATTGGCTTTCAGTACAATGTACTATGACTAGCAAACGTTACATTTAGATCAGATTAGATAGTATCTGTTACATGATACTGATCTAAATTTTATGGGGTAATAATAATAATAATTCAGCTGTGGCATTAGCAAAACAACAAGATGTTTGTCTTAAAAACTGTCTGGCTTATTGATTTAACTACAGTGTACCAGTATCACTTGATCACTTGGTTGATGGTAAGCTGTACATATTCGAATATGTTCTTCACTTTTTTTTTTCTATATTGAAATCATTTAATTTTCTTCACAAACAGCTACTGCACTTTAATATGGAGACAGTCCAGAATTTGATAATATTACCTTTTACATTCAGGTAAATAGGAGGACCACGGCTGATGTATTTCACATCTCCTGGATTCTGATTTCCATGCATGCAGGTATAGTTTCCAGCGTCATTCTTTCTGATGTCTTCTTTTATAAATGTGATAGCTCCCATTCCTCCGGGCTCCGGCAGTGAGATGACCTTCTCTCTGTGTTTATATAAATGGAACCAATTCCTCTCCTTGTTTGGCTGTTCTCTGTGCACAGCTGATATCAGACACCTGAACTCAACGTTCTCCCCTTCCAACACCGATGATTTACTAATTTTAAGTATTCCTGAACGGAGCGGCTCTGTAAATTTAAAAAATGTAAACATGATAGATAACAAAGCCGCTGTTTACAAAATAAGAACATATCAACATCCCAACTTAGAGAACAAATTCATGCATATTATACTGTAGGTGGAAGTAAGAATATAAATAATATCAAGCTTTAGAAATACAGCTTTGTAAAGTATATATCCATAGGCCTAACATGAACCCACACAGCTTTTTACTAGCAATATCACTAGACATTGCAATAAACTTTTATCCATGGTCTGATAATAATCATCATTAATAACTGAAAACAAAATCAGAAAAAAAATATATATATATATATATATATATATATATATATATATATATATATATATATATATATATATATATATATACATACATAAACACACACACAGACACACAGACACAGACACAGACACACACACACACACACTTACTTACTTTTCTGTGTTAGTGTAACTTGGAACAGTTAATCCAATAAGAATATTTTGATTCTTTTTTTGTTTGTTTTAAAAACGATGTTTACATGAGTTTTTAAAGCGGAATTACTTTTAGAAAACATTTTACTAAATAATTGGTTTTATTCTTAGTTAAGGGTTATTTTGTAAGGTGATTATCATGTTCTGTTAATCTCCCTACCCTCCATAATTAAGGCATTTTAAAGAATACTAACCTTTAAAACTACAAATTACATATTTTAACATGTAAGCAACTTAAAAAGTGAACAGTAAAATTTGATGTATGGTTATGGGCGTTGGTGTTACTGATGAGCACAATATCAGATGAATGCATGCTGCGGATGGATGACAATAGTTCTCACATTAACATTGCAGTTAATGACACTTTGTTTCATTAATCCAAGACTATTCTTGAATGTATTTGTCTTTTTATATAAAACAGGTTACATCTAGGGTAACTGAAAAAATGAATTATTCAATCTTTACCTCGCAAGTACACTATTTGTATTTAGTTTTACACTATCTATCACATTATATTTTATATGCAACTTCACCAAATAACAAATTCACTAACTTTTAACAAGGAATAATCATTTTTAACACATTTTTAACACACATGTTTATTGCACAAAGTTGTATTTTTCTACAACCCCTAAAATGTATTTGAATTCATCCCTAACTCAAACATTTCAGCTGAAGCCTTCATCAGTTTAAAACAAAGATACTAATGAAAGCATTTGTCAACTTTCATTGCAGATAAAACATGTTGAAAATTGTAGATGGTTACAGTGATATTATTTTGTAGAACAGCACAAAGGGTGAAGTATTTTACTCCAAAGACTGCCCTTGATGTTAGACAGCTAGAAATAAACAATTTAATAACACAGAGGAATTCAAAAACTTAAATTGTTTAGTTCAGGTTTTGTAAAATGTACGTGTGTGCCTCTTCTTTCAGTAAACATAGTGCTGATGACTGTGAATTTCACCCTAAATGTGATGATTTTATGTTGGAGATAAGCATTTAATAAATATCATTATGATGTCAGTAATCAGAGACATACAAGTTGAAACCAACAGAACATCTTCAACTGCAAACACTGAAAAACAAAGAATTCATTTTATAGATAGTAAAAGTGACATTTTAAATCTACAAAAGGACAAAAGCTAAATAAATGATACTTGCATAGCATGATTAATTTGATATCCCAAGACATACTAGCAAACCGTTCAAGTAATACAACTTACTGTATGAAGGTCTTCTTTTGTAACACCACTAAAAGTAACAGTTTGAAGATTAGTGCAGTGATGGAAACTCATGCGCAGTGGAAACAGGTGTTTCCGTTACGCATGCATGTTTTTGATGACCAAGAAGGTAACAAGATCCAGGATGGTAAACCAACAGAATAATGACATACCACAGCACCCTCCCTGACTAGAGATGGTGAAATGATATTAAGTGTGTGTTTCCATTACACAGGTGTATTTCTGGTCAAATCTAAAGTTGACAAGATCTAGAATGATGAAAATGGTTTTGGTCCTTCAAAGCCTCTCATTGGCTTCATTTTGTTGCATTATTTTTGTAATGTGTTTCTTAACCTCAGTACATGGTATAACTTCAAATAAAAATAATAATAGTGAATTCCTGAATTTCTGATACTCTCTTTAAATATATGCAAACGGTTTTACTGATCAAGCCATGTCACAATTGCCCTGGTACCCCAAAATATTATACATTTTTAGGAATGTATAATGAATAGGGATGGGGATTTTATTGCCCAGTTTTTCCCACTGAGGCCCTTTGCTCACTAAATATCCTTATATACCTGAATAGGGATTGGTGACTTAAGAATTAAGTTTGTATTGGTCTTGGCAGTCACCCAGACCTGTCAACCCTCCTTTATTTTTCACCTGTTTGTTGGACACTTCTCCCGGACAACTCCTGGTACAGATTTTAATGCAAATATCAATCTTCTTGGGCAACAACATGTTCTCCCATAATCCTAAGCAATGTTGGACAAAGGCATACTTTCTGTAAACTACGCAGGTCTGAATTTAACCATGGGACATGGGAGCAAGAATGATGTTTGTGGTAAGCACTGAGAACACAAAAACACCAAAGCCAGTAATGCTCAGAGAACCAGCGATTCAATTAAAGACATCTTTCATTGCCAAAGGAAAAACGGAGATCACGGAAGTTACATATCCAGAGCCCTTTACATGTTGTGACTAGTTCAGCAAATCAGACATGTTCCCAGACTCACACATTGCAAAGTGTTCTGCAGGAAAGTCTAAGTCACACAAATACTGAAAGGCTTTACTATTACAATTGCAGCATCAACATTGCTTTAGAAATTCAGATTAATTGATAACGTGTTCATATATACAGCAGTAGTGTATTCATTTAAAACAGAAGATAGCTGACAATAGTGCTACTGGTATTATTGATCTGCCACATAATAGCATGTTGCTTGAAATTCGTTGTTTATTTTATTGTCATTCGAAAATTTATTGCGGTTTTACAATGTTTAGTAAGGAATTTGTGAAAGGAGGGGGGAAGGGTGGAATGTTTCAGTACACCATTAGGTTGGGTCAGATGTCCAGGGGCAGTGGGGGGATGGCAGAAGAAGGGCAATGCCTGCTTGCTTGCTAGGTTATAAATTCCAGGCTGAAGTGAACATAACAACTGCAACGGAGGGGGCAATCATACCCCACAGCTATCCTCTATTGGTTGAGTATATGAGTTTAGGGGGTAGGGATGGATGAATTGTCTGCTGAGTGCCAAATCCTGATAGGAGCAGGGAATTTTATGTAGAAACTATATAACCCATGTATGTGCTTTACCCCGGCAGAATACATTAGTTACTGATGAAGTGACTGTTATTCTCCGGAGCGCTCTGTATTTTGATGACCACTGCAATAAACCTTTGATGCAACGATCGGTGTGATTGATTGTCTCTGATCATCTCTGCACTTCATTTTGCGACCCTACAGATTGGCGTTGTCGGCAGGATTCCAGGATGTTCGTTGCGCTTCTGTTGGTGTGCGGACTCGTGACTAGATGTCTGGGGTAAGCAATACCTTTTGGGTGCGTAGCGGGTGAACTGGAATCCAAAAACCTGTGGGTTGTGAAGTTGCATAGGTGGAATGAGTAAAAGGTATTGAGTGTGTTCATCTGGTTGTAACTAGGCAGGTGAGTGTGTGTCTGGTAGGCATCGTCACTACATAGTTAGTACTGTGCAGACGAGAAAGCTCTGGTAACAGGGGGGGTCTCTGTGAAGCATAGGAGTGAGTAACAGTAAGCAGAAGATATAGCTCTCAGGGAGTATATTGAAGAAGCAGGCGGACAATATAGATTAAAAAAATATATCTAAGTAGCGAGCAGAAGATATAGCTCTCAGGGAGTATATTCAAGAAGCAGGCAGATGATATAGATCAAAAAGAGTAGCGAGCAGAAGATATAGCTAGGGAGTAGCGAGCAGATTATATAGCTCAAAAAGAGAGTATATTAGCGAGCAGAGATATAGCTCTCAGGAGGAGTAGAAGCAGGCAGACGAAACAGCTCAGAGGGTGTAAATCTAAAAGCATTTTTGCTGGCGAGATACACCGGGGTGGTGTTAGTGTCATAGGACAGTAGTTAAAATGACAAGCTCAAAGCCTCAGTCAGGAGTACGAGAGTACTTGACTGAAAAATGGGCAGACAGCAGGAAGAAAGCACTAAGAATAAAAAAAGGTTGACAACCAGACAGCCCAGACCACAAGCAGAGTGAGTGGTTTCAAAAAGGAACAAAGGACTTCATACAGTGCCAAAAGGGCGTTGGCTAAGAGTAAGCATGTAGAACCCAATCTTGATGTAAAATCAAGGGGAGAAGAAAAGGACGAAATAGATTGGGGTTATTTAGAGTGGAAAGCCAGAGAATGGCAGGTAGAATAATATTTGGTTTCTAAAATCCAGAATTAAATCAACATTTTATTTTCAAGAGTCTGCATACTGATGATTGTTTAATTTGTATTGAACTAAACAGGGAGATAGCGTTTTCTTGAATGGAGAACACTTGGTTTAATGAAGCACCAAAGTTACTAGTATTAACTGGTTTTATTTGCACATATACAAGATGTTTTGTTTATGTTGGTCACAATTAATTTTTTACGGAGCTTCTAACAGGAGAGGTGATGATAACTAGATTAATGTGGTAACTGAGACATTAATAAATCATGTATAACGCAATGATAATAAGTCAGGTACTAAACCTGAAATAAAATAAGGGATCTAGACGAGAACTAAAAATATTTTCGTGACAGATACTCGTGTGTGTGTTGTAAAGGACAGTTGTATTGTGTTTGTGTTATATTGTGTTTGTGGCCGACCATGCTAGCAAGCTGTATGGTTGATGACACGTAAGAATATAGTCATATTTTAAGTAGCAACAGTTGAGCATAATGTGGAGTCTCTGAACTGGGTGTTACATATGTATCTAATATATGTTTTTCTGTTGGCTATTACATGTTGACCTATTTGTGAGTTAGGACAACCTGTTAATAGGAAAAACCTGTTACATAAACCATCAAGAAGTGGGGAGGATGAGGGTATTGGCATAAAACCCTAGTTAAAGTCCATGAGGCACCAACAATGTGTAAATTTAAGGTGCAAAGGAAAACAAACCATTAATAAAATCCACCAAGTAGAGTAACTTGTCATATTGGAAAATTATATTGGTAAGAAGTCAGTTTAGAATGATAATTTTATTAATAAATTGCTTGGGTTAGACTGGTTTTGTTTAAGCAAAAGATAAACGAACATTTTAGAAAAGGCAGGTGTTTAACACTATGTGACCTTTACATAAGTATGAGTGGGAACACGTAAACTGTGTTCACGAAATAGCCGAGTGCAGCTCAGACTGCGAAAAGGGACAGGATCTGTCACAGTTTGAGAACGGAAAGCTTTAGTTCAGGAGTTGATATAAGAGAGTGGATTAAAATAAAATATGGATCGCAACGGCGATGCAATAGGACTGGAAGCTAGAAGTTTAGCTCAAAGCAGCAGTGCAAGATAAGATTCTGGGCGTGTTGCCAGAGAGCAGGCAATATGCAGATAAGGTGCCTGGGCAGTTGTCCAGCAGCAGAGAAGTGTTAATAGTAGATGTTGAAGGCACAGCTCACAGCTGCGAAATCACACCAAGTTTTAGAATGAATATGATTTTAAGCAATGCTTTAATTGTGGCCATATTGATACTTAAAGATGATGTGTTGGAAAGTGGCAGTGGCTACAGGAAAGTCTGAAACGGCAGAGGAACCGCAAGGAGATTACAGTGAATATGTAAGAATGTTGCAACGGCTGCAGGCACAGATAGGGAGTGACGTGCGGTAGTCTCGGTTGGAGCAAAGGGGGGAGGTAAGAGGCCTCCCATGTAAAATGTTAGTTGATACTGGGGCTGGAATCTGCCAATCCCGGTAACAAAAGAGTTTGTAGTAATCGAAGGAGTCAATGGAGGTACGTAAATAGCATTTAGAACTGAACCCGTGGAATTTGTAATTGGCTCACAATCCGCGTTAGTCGAAATGTATCATGTTAAAACGCATGAGCAAAACATTTTAGAGTTAGATGTAATGTACGTCTCATCTTTCCCTCTCACACTCCAGGACTTGACTGAGCAGTACCCAGAAGTGTGGGCTCTGCACAGCAATGGCTGCGGTAAGGCAGTGGCCGTGTTTATCACAATTGAAGGAGACACCCATCTTCCACAACGGCAGTACCCTGTCAAGCCTGAAGCAGTGACAGCAGTAAAGGGCATTATTACTGATTTACCAATGCTTGAATCAAGCCCGGCCCAAGATGGATAGAGATAGTAGCTAACCCCCACACTATATTGACTGAAGTACCAGCTGAGCCCAGCTGGTTCTCAGTTCTTGATATAAGCAACTGATTCTGGAGCCTACCTATAAGGCCTGCAGATCAATGGAAGTTTGCTTTCACGGTGCAAGGGGTCCAATACACCTGGACCCGCATGCCACAGGGGTATCATAGTAGTACCCCAGTAGTGTTCCACCAATGTCTTGCCAAGGATCTGAGACCCTTGAAAGACAACCCGCATGGCACTGTGTTGCAATATGTGGATGACTTCTTGTTGTGTAGTACCTCTCTTACAGAAGCGAAGGAACTGCTGAGGGCCACCTTGCTGCTCCTAAAAGTCCAAGGGTTCAAGGTCAACCCAAAGAAGGCTCAGCTCTTACAACAAGAGGTAACGTACCTGGGACATATTCTCAGCTATAACAGCAAGACTATGAGCCCAGATAGGAAATTGGCCCTCACCTTGATACCCAAGCCTCAAACTGTTACTGAGTTAAGACAGTTTTTGGGTACCATTAATTACGTCGGGGAATACATAGAGGACTATGCTATAGCAGCAGGACCTATGTACTCACTACTAAAAGACACACCCGAGAAATATGAAGCTATTGAGTGGACTGAGGAAGCAGAGCAGGGGTTCAACGACCTGAAACAAAAGATCAGTGAGGCCCCTGCACTAGGCACACCCAGTCCAGCTAGGGATTTTCATCTCCAAATCATAGTGAAAACACACTATACACTGTGTATGTATCCAAAAACAAAACCAAGGGCAATGGGTACACAAAACCCAGACAAAGCTCTACCAAAAATGATTGACACATGAGCCACCCCCACAAAAGGTGGCATGTCTAACTGCAGAAGCGGATGTCCTCCAAGTGGTCAAACTGACCCCTGCGGGGTACTTGCCACTAGGGGGTCTCCAATGGCAGCTGGCCTTGATTTATACAGCGCGTATGACTACCTGGTGCCTCCAGGAAGTCAAAGCCTCGTTTTGACAGATATACAAATAAAAGTACCACCTGGGTGCTATGCCAGGTTTGCCCCTCGTTCCAGCTTAGCAGTTAAGCATGGCATATGCATAGGGGCCGGCGTAGTGGATGCCAACTATACCGGAAATGTAGGTATCCTGGTCCAAAATACTGGGGCCGAGCCCTTTGAAATAAGAGCTGGCGATCGGGTAGCTCAGCTTGTATGTGAACGCATTTGCTACCCACAGGTCAAGGAGGTCTCAGGCCTCCCCTCGATGGACAGAGGAGCGAGAGGATATGGATTCTCTGGAACGAAGGCATAACCATGAAATGTTTTGTGTCGAATGTATAACCATAAAGTGTTTTGTCTTGACTCATTAGATCAATCCCCGGGGACAACGCATGCAACCAGGAGGAAAAACAGGTTGTGCCTCCATACATAGGGGCAGAACAACCTGATCCCCTTGACCAATACTGTAATGACGTCTTTACACCCCGCAATGACACCTCCCCTGTCCCCAGACCTTGACTCCTTCACCACATGGGCTCATAGAGGTGGGGGAACCATTAGGGTTCATTGAGGAGGTGGTCTGGCACCGAGTCACAGTGCATTGTGATTACTCATTAGAATTGTTACAGACCCATTGTTCTGATTTCTTATATCTGACTAAGATATTCACAGACCAAATGAAAGATGCACTCACCCGATACGTAAAACAGAGTACTTACCAGTCCACTGATATCCCTAAACGGCGCAAGCGAGATATTCTATCTGAAGCAGCAGGTTGGTTTGGGGAAGCTCATGAATAATGTGAATGCTGAGTTTCAGAAACAGCAGAATGATGGGACAAACTGGTATAATGCTCAAAGCTTTATCAATACAGCTACGGGGGTACGTTATAATGCTGTTGCTATTAAATTAGTGGTGAAAGCTTTTAAGGACTTAATTACGGCCGTAATGACAGATATAAATATTACACAACATGAAGAGAGATGTTATAGAATGGGGACCCTCATGGTGGCACACGTTAATCGTGATATAATGGATCTATTAAATAATAGGCTCCCTATCTCACACAGATCATCTTTACAGAATAAAAATAGGAGGCCTCGGAATTGAATGGGAGGCTGACATATGGGATGCTGTACTCACCCGCCCAAATCGAGACTCCAGACATACATTACCAAATTATGATCCTTTCGGGGACACCGAAACAACACCAGGCGTTGCGTCGGGTGCAAACGTTGGGGATGCCAGAGAGAGACCATGTCTATACCCTTAATAATATAGGATGGGTAGGTAATGGTAGTATGTTTAGTATTGAATGTTGTATTCAAGTTAAAGAAATTGTTGTATGTACTTGTAATGCTCGCATGAACGCACCTAATCTATCATTGAGGGCGGTAGTACGCCCATTACGGGGGTTTGAGCAGATTGTGCAGCTAAACCAAACCCACTGGTGTGTGACATCCGATCTGCGTCACCTATCAATGGGTACCCGGCTCTGTGCTACTAATATTAGTTATTGCTTATATGTAAATTATACTGTGACTTTAGGCAGCCATGTTATACATCCCTTACCCCCTCAGCTGATTAGGTATCAGGACCAGCAAGCTCAGGCATTTTTGCACACAATAGACCATAAACCCTTATATCAAACAATTAAGAAAATAACCGAGGCTCTAACTGAAATTCAACATGAAGCAGTGTTAGCTGAGGTACATGCTAAAATGCCTACTGATTTGGCTAAAATAAATCTGTCCCGGACATCTGAAGATTGTGAGTTTGGTAAAGGTGGACCTGACTGGTTTGGGTGGTGAAACATCTCGGGTAGGATTGCATCCTTAGGCTCATTTGTGTGCCTGATTATTGTACTCATCTTATTCTGGAGAATGCGGAGGAACATGCGCACCACCATACAACGAGAGAGCAGACATCTACAACATCAACCCCTGAGACCTGCACCCATCTACCAAAATGCTTTGAGCATTTAAGACATTAGGTCCCCAACAAGTGCTAGTAACCTCTGGCGGGGACCCGAAGATCAGATTCTATGGTCTAGCTGACCTATGGTCATGGACCATAAGGGGGGACTGAAGGAACCAAATATTATAACTTGATCAACCAACGATCATTTGGGTGCGGTTTTACAATGTTTAGTGAGGAATTTGTGAAAGGAGGGGGGGAAGGGTAGAATGTTTCAGTACACCATTAGGTTGGGTCAGATGTCCAGGGGCAGTGGGGGGATGGTAGAAGAAGGGCAATGCCTGCTTGCTTGCTAGGTCATAAATTCCAGGTTGAAGTGAACATAACAACCGCAACGGAGGGGGCAATCATGCCCCACAGCTATCCTCTATTGGTTGAGTATATGAGTTTAGGGGGTAGGGATGGATGAATTGTCTGCTGAGTGCCAAATCCTGATAGGAGCAGGGAATTTTATGTAGAAACTATATAACCCATGTATGTGCTTTACCCCAGCAGAATACACTAGTTACTGATGAAGTGACTATTATTCTCCGGAGCGCTCTGTATTTTGATGACCACTGCAATAAACCTTTGATGCAACGATCAATGTGATCGATTGTCTCTGATCATTCACCCTCTGCTGGTGATTCGGAGCTGGCGGCAGCCCCAGGCAAAGCTCCTGATGACAGCAGGCAAACCAGAGCCCTGGCAAGGTGATGTGGAGCAGCAGGCAGCTCCTGGCGATGGACGGGGACCCAGCATGCATTCACCCTCTGCTGGTGGACGGGGACCCAGCATGCATTCACCCTCTGCTGGTGGAGGTGGCGGAGGCAGAGGCAGCTCCTGCTGCTTTGCTCCTGGCAGTGGAGGTGGTGGAGGCAGAGGCAGCTCCTGCTGGCATGTAACCTCCTGGCGACGGAGGTGGGAGCGGCGTGTATTCTCCTGGCGACGGAGGTGGGAGCGGCATGTAACCTCCTGGTGACGAAGGTGGGAGCGGCGTGTAGTCTCCTGGCACCGGAGGTGGGAGCGGTGTGTAGTCTCCTGGCACCGGAGGTGGGAGCAACGTGTAGTCTACCCTTGTTACACGGGACTGGTGTGGCTCTCCTTCACTTGCAGGGGTCTGGTGCAGCTCTCCCTCACTTGCGGGGGACTGGTGCGGCACTCCCTCACTTGCAGGGGTAGGTGATGGAGGCAGAGGCAGCATCTGCTCCTCTCCTCCGTGTGGTGACGGTGGGGGAAGTGATACCAGCAGGCTTTCACCCTCTGCTGGTGGACAGGGACCCAGCAGGCATTCACCCTCTGCTGGTGGAGGTGACGGAGGCACAGGCAGCTGCTCCTGACAGTGGAGTCAAAGCCAGCTCCTGCTTCTCTCCTCCGTGTGGTGACAGTGGGGGAAGTGATACCAGCAGGCATTCACCCTCTGCAGCTTCCTCTCGGGCTTTGGATTCCCATGGTCCTACTGTCCGGGCGCTGGACTCTCGCGGTCTAACAATTGCTAATCAATCATTCAATTGGAGTCTCGGTACAACTGCACGTGAATTAATAAAGTGCAATTCCCCGTGCTCGCATATTATTACATTTTACCTGCACGTGAAGTGCTGTGTCTCATCATGCCTATATACAAATATACATTTTAAACTCTCGTGCGCATACCCCATATTACATCCCATGTACCAATGACTATACACCAACCTTAACACACTACACGCGACATACAACACAGAAATACACCCAGGGGCAGGGCAACATTGCCACACACCTGCACTGCTGTTCTGCCTCTTCATAAATCTCTTTTTAATATCACAGACTTAATTTACAAATAAGCCCCACCTACAATTTGCCTATGCATATAATTAAGACTTGACACTCCTTAAAATGCATGGCTAATGAGCAGTGGAGTGCATTGCACGGTGGAGCACATTTTGACTGTTAACATGGCCTTAACTTGCCAAAAGTGTCATGATACATACAGGGCAATTTTAAGGCCGGCATAAAGTTAAAAAAATTAAACATGTCAGAAACTAAGCTTATAGAGCTGAAACAAGACTTGGGTAAGATATAATGCTAGACTTTTATATACATACTAACCTGCTCTTTTACCCAATATAATGCCAAACCTCCTCTCAGCATGCGTTCGCTACTAACATAAAACAAACCTTTCACACACAGCTTTACTGGTGGAAAACACTTAATAGCTATCATAGCTCCCTCGTGAAAGAGCTAGTTTTACAGGTGTTTGATGCAAAACACATTAGCCTGTATATTAAAAAAAAATTATTCAAAAAGAAATATAGCCCTACTATAGTTAAGGAGTTTAATGTTTCTATACTATAATAACTCGTTCAATGGATTTGCATTGAAATTTCAATGTGTGGTCCCTTTGGTTAGATCTTTTGATGTGGGCCAATCTGTGTTTTTTGCTGTTTTTTTTTTGTCAGTCTGCAGGTCCAAAATTGTTTGGAATTTGTGTTTGACAATTTTAGGGTGCAAGGGGACTAGTCCAGAATTGTGCCTTTTGGTGAAAAAATCTTAATCTGTTGACGAATTATAGGGATTTGAAATTTTGGTTCTGAGCATGCAAGAGCTGCAGTTTAGATGTTTAATCTCGAAAAAGGAATTGGCATCATGACAAGTCATTTTTCGCGAGAGTCAAAGTAAAAAAAAAAAAAAAAAAAAAAAACGTAAACTGCCTGAAAATCAAATATCTTTAGTAAACCGTGACGTGTCAGTATGTAATTGGGACTCCATAAGATTGACTGTAATGTTGTCTTTTCATTTTGTGAGTGGGAAATGTGTTTATTTGATCTTATAAACAATCTTTCCCAACAGCTGTTCTGGCGAAAAAGAAGTACTGTGGCGAAAAACGAATTTAGAATGTAATTTCTTTCATGAGTTTATTTTGTTCTCGCGAAAAAATATGTACTCTGGCGAAAAAAAAGTTGTGGAGAGCCACCTCCGACTCCTCGGGAGAGGTTTGCCCGAGACAGACAGCACTTCCCGGGGCAGCAGCATACCTCCCTTAAATTTGAATTGCTGATATCTCAGCCTCTGTTCAAGTTAGAAATACAAGAGACACCTCATTTTGTCCTCTCACTCTACTAAATATGGGACTGGTTTGTTTGTTTTTTCCAGTGAAAACCAAAAAAAAGAACCATTAACCGTCTTGGCTAATAATAAGGGGCGGGCATGAAACTAGATTTTTGAAACTAATTATACTAACATAATTTATTCGTTTTTGTTCATCTAAAATGCTAACAGTGTATTACGTTTCATATATTAAATATTTTAATGGTTATAGTAAAATTAAACGCCCTCGCTTGAAAACTATTACATTTTTACATTTTTTATTTTTTTTTTGCTGAGAGATGTACCGTTATGGCCACAATTTTGCATCATTTTTTTGTTTGTTTTGGATTGAGATAATTAAAAATAATTTAGATTAACAAATTTAGATGCTTTATTTAACATCATTTAACCAAAGAAACTACAAAATAATATCGCAAAATCTACCGGAAGCCATAATAGTTGGGCAGTAGTATATTTAAGGCATGTTGAATTTGTCACATTTTTAAATGTCACATTTTTTCGTTAAGTAAGGAAAACTACAAAGTGGTATGAAAATTCGGTATGTTAACGTAATATTATTCCACATGCTTCATTCTACTCTGTGAAGCAAAATTAAGAGATACAAAACCTTTGGCCATAGCTGTACTGCTGATCCACTTCATTCTAGTATATACATTACAACTGTATATGCAATACTGGCAATATACAATAAACTTAGCCTCGATTTACGATGGTCTGTACTGTATAGCGAGATGTGTTTATTTATTTGACCCTTAATATTAATGTTATAGATTATTACATATGATGTAACTACTGCTTGGAACTTTTTGTCTAAACAAAATCTCCACAATGCACAAACAGCATCCCCAGATCGCTGTCAGCCAAAAGCTAAAATCTGTTTGTTCCACATCGAACAAGCTGAATGTGTTGGAGTGTTCCTGCCTCACAAAATCCCATCAACTTTGAATATTACTAATGGATGGTCAAAATTGGTCAGTAAATCATAGCGTCGACAAGGGGTGGGGATAAGATCTCTAAACACTTTGTGAGAATAGGTGAAGAACTTTCTGTTGTATGGAATTGCAGATGTTCAATGGCATAATACGGTCTTCTACAAAGGAGGAAGGGGTGATGGGCCAGCATTAGCATTCATAGTAACATGGAGAGGGGGAATGGGAGCACTTTAAGAGCAGGACACCCATTCAACAGATGTATGACACAATGCTGTTGTCAACTGCAAAAACAGAAGTGTATGAGGTACATTGTTATGAAACTGTGTTTACATGGGCGAGTGGAATGTGCTGTCATGTCAGTTTGAGAGGGCAGCACCAACAACATGGAACAACCAAGAGTTTTTCAGGGTCATACTGGATGAGCAACAGAATACAGCTTAGCGGGAGAGATGGCCTCACCGTCACAGTTGGGCTGTATACGTTGTGCTGTAGTACCAGTATGTTCTGTATTCTACAGTGTTTCAGGACTATGTTGGCACATAGCACACACATGTGTTCTGTAAATATCCATCCTTATGCAGTGCGGATGGATGTCTCTTGTGTTATCTGCAGAGAGTTATATGTTGTTCTTAACTGATGATGGCTGTCTGTGGTTGCTTGTGTTGCCTTGCCTCTTCTACTGCTTGTAAGGGGGTGGGAGGAATACAGAGTTAGGGTTAATTGAATGACAAAGAAACACTTGTGTAATCAAGTCACCTAACAATATTATACACAAGGTGCATTAAAAGAGGAAAATGTGTTCTGGATGTTACTTTTTATTATAAGTTGTTCTCTTATGGTTTTCATTAGAAAACCACCCATCTGTCTTTATATGTGGGGGTGTTGCTGCATGAAAGAATAGTCTGTTGCATATCCGACTGCGGTAGGACCAGAGTAAGGGTGGATATGTAAAAAGTCAGATGAATGAATCCTGTTTTAAATACCATTATACACAGCTGTAAGAAGTACTAAATTCACACAATTATTGTTTTGAGATTCAGCTTTTATTATGGAGCTTCCCTAAATCCCTTGTTTAGAAAGATACTGGGTATTAATGCTTGTGATAGAATAGCTGTCTGCCTTGTGGGTGCCTGCATTCAGTGCCGAGTGACTGGCAGGAGATCGAGATGGAGGTTGAAGTTGACACGCCTCACAGACTAACAGGCTCCTTCTCCACCCTTACCCCTCAGTGGTGGAACAACCTACCAACTGACATCAGGACTGCTCAGTCCCTGACCACCATCTGTAAACTTCACAACTCTCGACTATGTAATTGCTCTTATTTGAAATCATTTCTCATCCATTCATTGCACTCACTACATGCTCATACTGAACTTTACTTGTATAAGCAAATAGTTTTAATATAAGTTAACTGCTCTTTGTTGAACCCGCTCTTTCATGCAATTATTTACTGTATTCTCTATTTTTTGCTCCTATTTGATTTTGATATTTTGCTACTGATTTTATTGTACTTTACAACTGATCTTATCTGTAACGTAATATTCTGAAATGTGGTATTTTGTAATGTGATACTTTGTACTGTGATTTTTCTAACAATTGTAAGTCACCCTGGATAAGGGCATCTGCTAATAAATAATAATAAAATAATAAATACTAATAACAATAATAAACAGTTAGGGAGGATATGTTACAGACGGATACACGATGGGTTACTGTAACACTTAATTGCTGTGTTGTTGGACCTCCATTACTGAACAAGGGAGTTCAATTATTACCATTGAAAATGCCACAGCAATGCCATTATCACTAATATACTACAACTGTTAAAGTTTTTATTTATTTGCCTTTGTTTGTCTGAAGTAACAATTTCAGTCCAGTGAAACAATTCTCTGTTTGAGAGCAGGGATCATTAGTCAGCAGTGGTTTAGAGTTTCATCAGTAAGCAATGGTTTAGAGTGTCATTAGTCAGCAGTGGTTTAGCGTTTCATCAGTAAGCAGTGGTTTAGTTTCATTAGTCAGCAGTGGTTTAGAGTTTCATCAGTAAGCAGTGGTTTAGAGTGTCATTAGTCAGCAGTGGTTTAGTTTCATTAGTCAGCAGTGGTTTAGAGTGTCATTAGTCAGCAGTGGTTTAGTTTCATTAGTCAGCAGTGGTTTAGAGTGTCATTAGTCAGCAGTGGTTTAGTTGTCATTAGTCAGCAGTGGTTTAGAGTTTCAGCAGTCAGCAGTGGTTTAGAGTGTCATTAGTCAGCAGTGGTTTAGAGTGTCATTAGTCAGCAGTGGTTTAGTTTCATTAGTCAGCAGTGGTTTAGAGTGTCATTAGTCAGCAGTGGTTTAGAGTGTCATTAGTCAACAGTGGTTTAGAGTTTAATTAGTCAGCAGTGGTTTAGTTTCATTAGTCAGCAGTGGTTTAGAGTTTCATTAGTCAGCAGTGGTTTAGTTTCATTAGTCAGCAGTGGTTTAGTTTCATTAGTCAGCAGTGGTTTAGAGTGTCATTAGTCAGCAGTGGTTTAGAGTGTCATTAGTCAACAGTGGTTTAGAGTGTCATTAGTCAACAGTGGTTTAGAGTTTAATTAGTCAGCAGTGGTTTAGAGTTCAAACAATTAGAAAGCTTATATTGTATTGTAGAAAATTAAACTGTTCTTCTTAATGTAAAGCAGATACAAATCTTGTCATGTACAAGTTCTACTTGTTGAAGCAAGTTTTCTTACTATGAAATGTAGCTCCCTTTCAAACTTCCAACTTTCAGAACAGCAGCGTAGCGTAATAGCTGTTGAGCTTACCACCAAAGAGCTTGTATTTGTTGTTCATTCTTTTATTACCATACTGTGTAACATTTACAGTGTGCATCACAAACAAATTGACACTAAAAAACTAACACAAAAAACAGCAGTATTGTAAAAGCACATGCACTTACACAAGTGGGGAAATATATGCAGGTATAATTTTCTGTTATAAGTATTAGCCCAGAATCAACTAATTAGGGTTATATATCATTAGTTATTTATATCTAAATGTTATAACCATCATTCATTAATGTTTTATTTAGAAATTGTATTATTGTATTCAAAATGCATCTAAAATGACACACAGTCAGATAGGTAAAGTGTACTATCCCTAACCCTAACAGTTAAAAAATCTTATACCTAACCCTAATAATCCCACCACAACAGGAAACTAGATGTGAAATCTAAACATTATTGATATTCAGAGTCTTTGGTAGCGGTCCTTCGGATAGTGGTGTGGAACAGTCATCAAATTTCATGTGATGGGAGAATAGCAGGGTTTCCTTGCCAAGGCTCACAGTGTAGTGCCACTGCTGCAAAGTGACTAGTGATTGTGAACAGTTATAGAGGTGATGCAGTGCAGGAGTAATCACAAACAATTGTAATCCAGTTTGGAAAGTGGTTTTAATTATAATCCAGGTTTGGCGACCAAATAATAAATCCCAGCAATGCACAACGATGGGTATTGCACAAAGATAACAATAGGGTTACAGTCCCAAACAATAATCACAGACGTATCTGCCCCCAGTCCTGGGTGCATGTGGTCGTGCTCGTGGTGGGTGATAAACAATGTTATTTCGTGACTGCAGTAATGATCTGGCTTGTGCTGGACCAAGACGACAGCTCCGGATACGTTTTAGCTGTCTGGTGGTTCAATAAACACAAACAGTAACTAACAGACAATACAAACAAACACAACACTCAGGAATATTCTTTTATGTTCTCTTTTTATTTCTCCGTCACTACTGCAGCTCTCTCAGTCCTTCCAGGTTAAAGCGCAAACCCAAGCGAAGAAAAGATTACTGATTCTCCGGCCCCTTTATGCTATTACGCATGACCCCTTGGTAAATGATTGCAGCTGCTTTTATTGCCTGCAGCTACTACCTCGTTTACCCTCCAGGTCAATACATTCCTGCAACGGCGTCTCGCCTTCATCCAGGCTGACCAACCCTGGAAATGAATTGTCAGGCCAGCCTGTTTCAGGACTTTTCCTTTCGCTATTCTGTGCCCTCACAGGTCGGGAGGGAGATTTCCAACCAGAACTCATTATATTTCCGTCACAGCCACACATAGATTTTTTGGCCGGGTTCCAGTTGAAAAGTTATGGATTCTTCATCATTTGTTGCTTCAATCCAGACTTATTTTTCTGTGTTGAGACTTTTTCTACCATATTCAGCAGAGAGTGAAAACTGAAACATACAAATCCCTAAAGTAAAGTCTGTTTTCACTTTCTAGTTGTGCTCGGTGCTTGACATCTTTTCCTTGTTATACCTCACCTTCTTGGTGATCTTCTCAGTCCAAATTATAGGTGTAACAGAATCATTGGCTATGCTTTTAATTTTTTTCCCATGAAGAGCAGACTGGACCGTGATTAACTGCCAATCCACCAGGCAGGAAGTTGGTCACATCAGGATGAAGTGAAAAGGTTTCAGCCTTGTCATTTTGATTCAGGTGGCTATATGAATAGTACAACTAGACTCCCCAATTGTCACTAGGCTTGAGAAACAGGAATTCATAGGTTGAACCCCAGAAATGCAAACCACTGCTTGCATGAAGGGCATATTCAACAGCATAAGTATCGTCGTTCATGTTGTACGTTTCATGGTAAGTGTCTTTGTCATCAAAAATGATGTAGAAATATCCACTGACAGACAGGTAATGATCGCCTCCTTGACAGTTGGGGTGGAGTGTGTGTACTACGGCATCACTATCAGTGTTTAGTTTGGTAACTCGTCAGTAGGTATTGTCTTTGATGATGTAACAGTATCCATCCTTGTCAGCCAGATAGTGGTCACTGCCTTTGCATGCAGGATGTAGACTATACACAGTAAGATTGCTTCCTTTATTAAAGTTGGATGATTCCAAGTAGCAGCCAAGGTCTGAACGAATAATGTAGGCGTGGTAACTCCCACCACAAAAATCGACCCCTGGAGCTGTCTTTTTAGGAACTAGTTTGGCCATTGTCTTCTACACTGCAAAATATGAAAGAATAACCATTACTTATTGTGGTATGTCCATGTTGTTAAAAAGTCAAAACAGCATTAAATATAAGTTGCTGTTTAGTTTAGTTTTATTTTTTCCTCAT
This sequence comes from Polyodon spathula, assembly GCF_017654505.1. Classification (NCBI taxonomy): domain Eukaryota; kingdom Metazoa; phylum Chordata; class Actinopteri; order Acipenseriformes; family Polyodontidae; genus Polyodon; species Polyodon spathula. Next base: position 16,500,242 of record NC_054551.1, on the reverse strand, counting down.
CCATCATATTGGCTTACTCTCAAAATCCTTTTAGAATGCTGCAATTGGTCTGGCATTAATCTCCTCCTATAATTAAAGTGATTCGAGCTGATACCTGCCAGTCAGGAGACAGGGCAGCAGGCTGTGATAGTGGATATGTACTTGCTCGTTATTGTCTATTTGAATAGTGGAAGAAAGAAAAACATTTTGGTTACAGTAAAAAAAAAAAAAAAGTGAATATGCTTTATTAAACTGTGAATATACAATCTAGCATACTGTTTGAAATCTATGTTTTCTTTTTTAACATTAAAGAGTAAGTAGTGGGGTTCCGAAAAATGAAACGTTATGTGTCCCCGCGTGGAGCTACAATGGTTTAAATAATGTTACTGTGTTCCTCTTTTCACTGTTAACATCCTGACAACTTTTTACTCTTATAACTTTAAATTCTGTTCTTTTTAAAATGACAGCTCTACTGCACAGGGGTTTGAGATATGTTCTCTAAATTATGGCAGGAAAAGCAATAAAAACATAACAAGTGCTCTGGCTGTTCTGTTCTGTACCACTTCATGGATCGTTATTGCTTTGCCACCTGTTTGACAATGTGGGCAATAATCCTTACACTATCAGTCCACTAGATCTCACGGTTTGCAAACAGCTTGAAAACAGATGTTAAAGTTGTCAGTGTAAAAAGTTGTCAGGATGTTAAGAATGACAAGAACAATTAAAGGTACTTTATTTAAACAGTTGCTGGCTAATGGGTCTTAGCTTTACTTACACTTTTTGTCTTTTCAAATGTCCACTTCTAATACCCAAGAAGAAAGATAACATGGATAGCATGGTCATGTGATCTTGTTCAGCCAATCAAGCCATTTTATAAATTGGGATGTAAACTTATACAACAGCAAAACGCTTCTAAAATCTCTATTAAATTAAATGATATACCTTGGAAGTATTACAAATTACATGTGTCAAGGTAATCTTATATATAATATTATTATCTAGACTACTACAATATAATATGTGAAGCTTAATATGAATGCTGTGATTGACTTATAACAGGTTTATAGGCTTCTAACATGTAGGGTTTCACAACCTCTGCCTCATTCACTGAGCTGATTATCATACCACCAGTGCATCATTTACACAACAGAGAATTCCACTAGTACCCAGAATAACATCATGTGATAGAGAGAAAGAATCGTTGTTGCAAATCTCCCACCCAACGAGAAAGGATGTCGTGTAAGGACGGTGGTATACTGCCTCCTAGATGGACCGCCTTGATGGTAGGTGGAAACCGGTAGGTAACCATATTAGGAGGGGTGCAATTACCCAGAACAACTCCATTGCAAGCAGCTGCGGGACGGCCCTCTATTGGAGAAACCATGGCGACAGCTTGTTTGCAGGGAGGAGTGAATGGGTACAAAGGGGAAGCAGCTACGTCGGTACGCTGCCTTGCGCCGAGAACGTAACTACCGGCCAGAGGATTGCATTTGTTTTGTTACGTGTTTGTTTTGTTTTGTCATTTGCAGAGGGGTATGGAGCCAGTGGCTGCAGCCACAGAGCCAGCCCACATGACCAGAGCAGTACCCTCACCACATGACACCAGCACCACCTGGCAGATTAAGAGAACACTTTCGTGCAAGGGATTGTTGTGGAGCATCATCTTTTTGTTGTGGATTGCAAACCAGCCGTGTTCCCCCTGATCCCATTGCTGGTAGGGGGGTTGGTTCTTTATGTTCTTTTATTTAAATACAGACATTCTCTTTGGAAAAGTAACTGTTTGGACATTGTTTTATTCACCACACCACTCGCACAGTTGACAGTTGGTGACCAGAAGTGGGATCCAGGATGTTCGCGGCCACATTGGGAGCGATGTTGGAGGCACAGGAACGAAGACACCAGGAGGAAATGGCGACCATGATGGAAAGGATGCATGCCATGTTCCTGGAAGCCAATTGGGGGAGGGAACCGGAAACCAAACCAACGGTGCCCTTTCCAAAGGTAAGGGTGGTGAAGATGTCACTGGAGGATGAGCCCGAGGCCTATCTGGTAGCTTTCGAGAGGCAGGCAACTGCAGCACAGTGGCCTCGGAGTGGTGGGCCACCCAGCTGGGACCCAATTTGATTGGGGAAGCCCAGGCGTACTACCAAGCCCTGACTAGATATCACAGAGGAGACACACTGTCACCGGTTCCGTGAATACCAACAACCCCCCAGGACTGCGAACTCGCGCGGTGGCGCAACAACTTGCGGACCACGTGACCTGGTCGCTCTTACCCAGCACCAACAATGCAGAGAAGATTACAGAGCTGATAGCGATTGAGCAGTTCATAAAAGTGCTGGGGCCAGACACCCAGAAGTGGGTCAGCCACCACCGTCCCACCACGCTGAACGTAATGGTCACATTGGCTGAAGGGTTCAAGGATGCCCTGCCCACCCCTCTAGTGGTTACTACATCTGCCTCTGCCTCCAACAAGCTCTGACTGGCGGCACCACCACCACGCCTCACCCCCACTACCCACGGACCAGCACTGCAATGTCACCCCATGGGCAGCCTCCCTTTAAACACAATGGAGATTGAGGGTGACGCCCAGCAGGATAAGAGCAGAGCACCCCTCCCCACTGTTGAATTGGAAGCGGGACACGCAAGCTCCGTGGACGCCCTTTTGCCCCACTTGTTCCTGGTACCATGAGGTCGGCCACCTCGCCAGGAATTGCCCGGCGGCTATGGAATGTGGTGTGACCTCCCATTTTGTCCTGACAGCACCAGGTAAGTCCAGGGGTAATGACTGGGACGCGCCTTGTATTGTTAATGTACGGCTCGGTGAAGTACTCACGCATTAGTGGACTCAGGATGTAGGCAAACTTTAATTAGAAAAGCTCTATTGGCGGGGGTACCTTGGTGGTCACGCGGGGTTGTGGTCATTTCCTGAATCCATGGGGATAACAAGGACTACCCCCTCACTAAATTAGATTTGACGATTGGATGTGATACCAGCCGCGTAATCGTGGCTGTGGCAGAAAAGTTGCCATATCCAGTTATTTTGGGTCGAGACTGGCCACATTTTTATACTATGATTAACAAAATTGTAAAGCCAGTCTCTGGTAGGACCTTAGGAGCAGCAGGGGAAACTATTGGGGATATTTTTCCACTGCACACTGATTTCTTCCATTCCCAATTTCGCCCAAGAAAAACAAAAAGGGTTCAAAAGTCCCGGATTTAAACAAAACAAAGCTAAAAATAAAGTTTGCCACACAAGGCGAGCACTAGCCTCATTAAAAGTCCCACTCTAGTAACTTCTCCCTGCACAAACTAAATACATTTAGGAGGGATTAAAATCCCCTAAATGAATCCCTCCCATAAACACACTGGTGCTCGTCATGCTTTTGGTTCCCACTCCCTGCTGTCCACACACAAAACAAAACACAGTGGGAAAAACAGCCAAGAAATAAAAGGTGGCCAAGAACGGGCCGAGCACTGCTACCAGGAAAAGAGAGGTCCTGCTCCAGGTCCCGCTCCAGGAACCTTCTCCCTACACAAACTAAATACACTTTGGTGAGATGAATCCCACATAAACATTACAGTTATCCCAGTTACACACGGTGATAACTTCCAAACAAAGAACCCTGGTATAGACGCAGTTGCTCTTGGTCCTAAGGATCCCTGTTCCACATGCAGTGGTCCTCAGGTTTGGTTCACTCATCCTGATTAAACATACAGTCCTGCTGCTTTCCGATTGTTAACACAGCATGGAACATCACAGAACAAAGGACTGGCTTTCCAGCCCCTTTTTAAAGGCATGTGGCCAGAGTTGATTGATCATCAATTCCTTAATCAACATCTGGCCACATGCTGCACATCAGATTTCAATTAGGCAGGGAGGGAAGTCTAACATCCCAGCCCTGTCATATCTAGCACACACTTCATTTTTTACAAAATTTAACAAATGTTATTTTTAAACCAAACAAAACTATATTTTATTTATAAACCCAACCAGAAGCATACTATTTACAGAGGCAGGTCTCAGCCCTGCCACAGGACCACATTTGTCTTAAAGTATTTGTAGCTGACAATATAATTCCATACATCTGAGCCATTTTGCACTTCCATTTGCTGCATATGTCTCAAATGTGCAGTTTTAAAAGAAACACATGTTATAGCTAAAAGTTAACAAGGGAGGCAGCTGACTGGTTATTGACAGGAAAACAGCCATTGAAAGGGTGGGGACAATTTCACTCTCCAGGTGAAATGACTCAGGAAGTACAAGACATTCAAGAGCATGGCTTCCAAACAGTTTTCTTGAACCTAGTGTAGTACCAGGTACCACTCTAAGGAGGGCTTCAGAATGATACATTTCCATATGGAGAACAAATCAAACTGCTACAGCAGCAACTTTGACATGGACACACAGAACCTCTTTGCGGATCCAATTCATCAATATGGCATGGTGTGTTTGTTTTTTCCAAAGCACATTCGTGTTCATACTCATCCTGTATCTTGTAACAATCTGGACAAGTGATTTGTGTTGATCTGGCAGAAATCCAAGTACATATTCAATTCTCTATCTATGCAAATGTATTTCCTTGTTCCAAGATTTTTAGAACACAAAACTTTAAAAATATTATTATGAAAACATTTTAGTATTCAGAGTGCAGTAGTGCTTCGAACATTGACGTCTTGTACACTTTCAACAGTAACAATAGGCTTTACTTAATGCTATCTGCTAGACTGTCAATATCAATGATTATTATTTGTAGCTAAAAGTAATCAGATTCAATACATATGTTTTTGGAAGTAATTGTAAGCATGAAGATGAAGTCCAGGTTATTTTTAAACTTGTTCTGTATGTATTCTACAAATTATTTCATACAAACATAGCACTCATTGCAAATGAATGGTAGCATGTTTAATATCAGAAAAAAAAAACTATTCAGATTTCCCTAATGAGGGTGTCAGTTGTTTTTGATTTGCAAACCCTTTTTGCCTCATATTCAGCACATTGTAGATTGGTTGGAGCAAACCCATTAGTCCAGTCCTGGTTTTCATCAGAATACTCCTCCCGAATCTCATAACCCCACGAATACAGCACTACAGCTAAAAATACAGTCCTTCCTCTTATACACAAACATGCAAACACAATTGTAGTAAAAGTGATTGGTGAATTCACTTCATATTGTAAGCTCTTGGCTAATTTAATGGTGTTCAGGTGGGGAATTGACTGTAAACACACTGCAAAACAATATAGGTTAATATAATATAGGTTATCTGAGAGCTGTATTCAAATGATTCTCTCTCTGTCTGCTGGTTCTACTCTTCAGTTAAGAAGGGTATACAGTACGACACTGACATCTACAGATGTGCTCATGCAAAGGGGAATTCTGTGTGTGGCTAGACATTGTATGATACAGGCTTGAACACACAGACGTTGTATGATACAGGCTTGAACACACAGACATTGTATGATACAGGCTTGAATACACAGACATTGTATGACACAGGCTTGAAAACACAGACATTGTATGACACAGGATTGAACACACAGACATTGCATGACACAGGCTTGAACACACAGACATTGTATGATACAGGCTTGAACACACAGACATTGTATGATACAGGCTTGAATACACAGACATTGTATGACACAGGCTTGAAAACACAGACATTGTATGACACAGGATTGAACACACAGACATTGCATGACACAGGCTTGAACACACAGACATTGTATGATACAGGCTTGAACACACAGACATTGTATGATACAGGCTTGAACACACAGACATTGTATGATACAGGCTTGAACACACAGACATTGTATGATACAGGCTTGAACATGCAGTCATCCTTCCTCTTGTAAATTGGGGCCTGAAGGGAGTTTGCAGTTTTGCATGTTGAACACTGTTGGATCGGGTGTAGTTTGTATATTATAGTTCGGGTTCGGGTCGGGTCGGGTCAGTGAGTTATCAGTGAGTGGATTATGGTGTTTTAAATTTTAAGTGAGTATTTTTTTCATCCTCTGGTAATAAGTTATTCCTAAAACTCACTTCCTGATTCACGATTTTTGAAAAACCACTCGCCATGCACCATAGGTTCTTTGAGAAATGACCTCTCTTAATATCATCTAAAAAACCTGCTTATTCGTTTTGTGCAGCCTGTCAGATGCTGCATGGTCAGGCTTTACTAAGTAGCCACAGGATATGATTAATTTCCAACGCAACTAACAACCAATAATCATCTTGGCTGATAAACTGACATTTTGTGCAGCCTGTCAAGTGCTGCGTGGCCGGACTTAATGTGATACAGTTCAGTTTACACCGTCATCACCAAATTGTAACAGCCAGTCTTATACAAATGCACACAAAAAAAACCACACCAAGAGCAATGCCTAATTGACAGCTCTCATCAGCCGACAATTCATGCCTTTTTTTAGATAATGACACAAACTGTTTCATTCCAGTTCCACTACGAGAGGAATGCTGCTCACGTTATCTAGATGACATCTATTGCTATGCAAAGACATTTGAAGACTATGAGTCAACAGTACAAAGAGTGTTACAGTGCCTGCAAAGAAATGGTGTTAAACTGAGAGCAGTGAAGTGTGAGCTTTTCAAGCGAGAAGTCAGGTATGTATTGTTGGTATTCTAATGGATCCAAAAGACATTAAAGCAGTTACCAGTTTGGGAGAAAAGAAACCTGCCACAGTCGGAGAAGTTAGAAAACTACTTGGATTTTTGAGTTACTACCGCTCCTACATACAAGATGTTTCAAGAATTACAAAACCATTGCATGATCTCCTTCAAGTCAGAGGGGAAGGGATGCTGAATGAACTCAGCTCACCATCAAAGAAGAAACATCAGCTCAAGAAGTTGCGTCAGATAGGCCAGTTATCTTCAAGAACACCTGTGACACGGACAGAAGACCATCAAGCTGTTCTAAGCCAATTAATAGATGCACTGATTTGACCTCTAGTTCTTGTATACCCAGACTTCAGTTTGCCGTTTGTCTTACACACTAATGCGTCAGAAAAAAGGACTTGGAGCCGTTCTTTACCAGAAACAGAAGGGGAAACTTTGGATACGGCTCTAGGACGTTAACAGCAGCTGAACAGAATTATCATCTCCATTCTGGAAAACTGGAATTCCTGGCTCTAAAATGGGCTGTATGTGAAAAGTTCAGGGATTGCTTGTTCTTCTATGCTTCTAGCTTTACCATTTACACAGACAACGATCCATTGGCCTGCATCATGAGTGCTGCAAAACTGAATGCAGTTGGACACCACTGGGTTGGAGAACTCACTGAACTCAGATTTGACATAAAATACAGACCAGGTAAAGCTAACATAGATGCAGATACTCTTTCAAGACTTCCATTGACTATTGACAGGTACATAACTGAGTGCATAGAAGAACTCACTACCAGCAATACCACCAAGAGAGGAAAGCACAGCTCATAAATGTGACCATTAGGAAGATAATTAAATTCAAAGAGAGAAATCAGCTACCAACCAGTAGGGAAAGAGAGCTCATGGACATAACCACAAAAAGACTGATGCAAGAGTAGTCAAAACTTGAAATTGAGAAGGGAATCTTATACAGGAAGAGCAATATGAGAAAACAGTTAATTATCCCTGAAGAATTTAAGCTGATGGTCCTCAAGAATCTTCACGATGACATGGGACATGTTGGAACAGAAAAAGTGATGAATCTCATAAGTGAGATTGAGGTTCTACTAGCCTTTTATGAAGTCAGACATAGAGAAATATGTAACAAAAAATATCAATGCATTAAACAAAAGAAGCCGACAACACATGTAAGAGCTCCAGCATCTCTCCAGCAGTTCGCCTTTGGAAATAGCGTCTATTGATTGTCTTCATTTAGACCGTAACAAAGAATATAAGAACATAAGAAAGTTTACAAATGAGAGGAGGCCATTCGACCCATTTTTCTCGTTTGGTTGTTAGTAGCTTATAGATCCAAGAATCTCATCAAGCAGCTTTCTGAAGGTTCCCAAGGTGTCAGCTTCAACAAGATGACTGGGGAGTTGGTTCCAGACCCTCACAATTCTCTATGTAAAAAAGTGCCTCCTATTTTCTGTTCTGAATGCCCCTTTGTCTAATCTCCATTTGTGACCCCTGGTCCTTGTTTCTTTTTTCAGGTCAAAAAAGTCCCTTGGGTCGACATTGTCAATAGTACAATAGAATTTTGAAAGCTTGAATCAGGTCGCCGCATAGTATTCTTTGATCAAGATTGAATAGATTCAATTCTTTTAGCCTGTCTGCATATGACATGCCTTTTAAACCTGGAATAATTCTGGTCGCTCTTCTTTGCACTCTTTCTAGAGCAGCAATATCCTTTTTGTAGCGAGGTGACCAGAACTGAACACAATATTTTAGATGAGCTCTTACTAATGCTTTGTAGTATAATAGTTTTAACATTACATCCCTTGATTTGAATTCAACACTTTTCACAATCTATCCGTGCATCTTGTTGGCCTTTTTTTATAGATTCCCCACATTGTCTAGATGAAGACACTTCTGAGTCAACATAAAGTCTTTTTCATAGATCCCTTCTTCAATTTCAGCATCTCCCATATATATGATATTTATAATTCACATTTTTATTTCCTGTGTGCAGTACCTTACACGTTTCTCTACTAAATGTCATTTGCCATGTGTCTGCCCAGTTCTGAATCTTGTCTAGATCATTTTGAATGACCTTTGCTGTTGCAACAGTGTTTGCCACTCCTCCTATTTTTGTGTCGTCTGCAAATTTAACAAGTTTGCTTACTATATTGGAATCTAAATCATTAATGTAGATTAGGAATAGCACAGGTCCTAATACTTATCCCTGTGGTACACCACTGGTTACCTCACTCCATTTGGAGGTTTCTCCTCTAATCAGTACTTTCTGTTTTCTACATGTTAATCACTACTAATCCATGCACATGCATTTCCTTGAATCCCTACTGTGGTCAGTTTGAGAATTATTCTTTTATGCAGGACTTTGTCAAAAGCTTTCTGGAAATCTAAATAAACCATGTCATATGCTTTGCAATTATCCATTGTCAATGTTGCATCCTCAAAAAAATCAAGCAGGTTAGTTAGACACGATCACCCTTCTCTAAAACCATGCTGGCTGTCTCCCAGGATACTGCTACCATATAGGTAATTTTCCATTTTGGATCTTATTAAAGTTTCCATAAGTTTACATATAATAGAAGTCAGACTTATTGGTCTGTAGTTACCCGGTTCAGTTTTGTTTCCATTTTTGTGGATGTTTGCAATTCTCTAGTCTGTCAGTACAACCCCTGTGTCAAGAGACTGTTGCATGATCTTGGTTAGCGGTTTGTAAATAACTTCTTTCATTTCTTTGAGTACTATTGGGAGGATCATCCGGCCCAGGGGATTTGTTTATTTTAAGAACTCCTAGTTCCTTTAAAATTGCCTTAGTTATGCTAAAGTTATTTAAAACTGGATAGGAACAGGTTGACATGTGGGGCATGTTGTCCATATCCTCCTTTGTAAAAACCTGTGAAAAGTAATAAGTTCATATTTTTTTTTTTTTTTTCTTCGTCTATGATTTTGCCATTTGTATGTCTTAGACATTTAACCTCCTCTTTGAATGTTCTCTTGCTGTTATAATATTGGAAACATATTTTGGAATTGGTTTTAGCCCCCTTAGCAATGTTCATTTCTATTTCTCTCTTGGCCTTTCTAACTTCCTTTTTGACTTGCGTTTGCAGTTCCGTGTACTCTTTCTGTGTACTTTGTTTTTGGTCCCTTTTAAATGCTCTGTAAAGTGCCTTTTTTCACTGAATATTTTTTTAAATTGATCTATTAAACCATTTTGGCATTTTTGTTTTAGATTTAGATTTGTCTACTTTTGGGATGTAATTGTTTTGCACCTCTAGTACTACATTTTTAAAAAACAGCCATCCTTTTTCTGTGGATGTTTTCTCTATTTTACTCCAATCTACTTCTGTTAGTCTCTGTTTCATACCTTCATAGTTTGCTTTTCTAAAATTGTAAACCTTAGCTTTAGTCATTACTTTTGGGGTTTTAAAAAACACTTCAAATGAGACCATGTTGTGGTCTGAGTTTGCCAGTGGTTCTCTGACCTCTGTTTTAGTTATTCTGTGTTCGTTATTTGAAAAGACTAAATCAAGACATGCCTTCCCTCTAGTCAGTGCCTTAACAAATTGCATTAGGATACAGTCATTTGTTATTTCCACCATTTCAATTCCATCTGTCGTGCTCCCCACCAGGTTTTCCCATTTTATATGGGGGAAGTTGAAATCCCCCATTAGTATGGCTTCTCCTTTGCTACACGCATTTCTAATGTCATTGTATAACAGATTATTGTGCTCACCGTCTGAATCTGGCGGTCTATAGCATGCTCCTATTATTATGCCCTTTGAATTTTTGTCCGTTATTCTGACCCATATTGATTCGGTTTTGTTTTCTTTGTCCAGGTTTAACACCTGGGCTTCAAGACTGTTTCTTATCTATAGCGCTACTCTTCCTCCTCTTCTGTCCTGCCTGTCTTTCCTATACAGTGTATACCCACAAATATTATATTCGTCACCATCACACTCAGACAACCAAGTTTCTGTAACACCTATCACATCATAGTTACCTGTTAGTGCAGTAGCTTCAAGTTCTAACATTTTGTTTCTGATACTTTTAGCATTTAGATAAATACATTTAATGGTTGTCTTACCTGAGTTGTTGTTCTTGTTTTGATGCGGTCTCCCTTCTGTTTTTTTGTTGATTTCTCCCCCCTTCCTTTCTAGTTTAAATGCTTCTGAACCTCCTCGAGGATCTTTTCTCCAAGTAGATTGGTTCCCTTTTTATTTAAGTGCAGTCCATCCCGTCCAGATAGTCCCATATAGACAGTCCTTGTTGTAGAATGTGGTCCAATGTTCAAGATATCTGTATGCTGCTTTGCAAGCTGCTGGTATTATCCCAGAAAATACCACAGTTTTTGTCTTGTCTTTTAATTTCCTTCCTAGCTCTCTGAATTTGTTTTGCAATGTTTGTACCGATGTGGACAACTACTACCGGGTCATCTCCTGTTTGTTTTAGGAGCCTGTTTACGTTCTCAGTGATGTGCGTGACAGAGGCTACTGGAATGCAACACACTGTTGGACTATGGGGGTCTAAACTGCAGACTGACTTGCTCTGTTTCTTAATATGGAGTCCCCAACAATCCTGACCTCCCTTCTTTTTGCTGTCTGGCAACCACTGTTAATATGGTCCTGGATGTTGTTCCTTTCATTCTCTTGATGTTGGTTTTGATCATCTAAATTTTGAAGTGGCTCAAATTTGTTGTATTTTTTTATTTTTGGTGGTTGTGTTTGACAAAGTTTCTTTTTTTCCCTGCTTCTGCCTACCTGAACTCAGATGTTTTGACCTTTTCTATCTCCCTGGTGGCTTTTAGTCTGTTAGGGGTGCAGACCTCCAATGAATTGTGGGTCTGCCAGCTCCTCAAGATTCTGTTGCTGGATCATTTCTTGCAGCTCCATTTCTAGCATACTTACGACTTTAAGCAAGTCCTGGATCATGCGGCACTTTACATACAAAGGGGGTTACGAATATGTGCTTGTACTAGTAGACCATTTCACGAGATATGTGCAAGCATATACAACAAAGGATAAATTGGGGAAAACCACAGCTAACAGGATTTTCAATGATTTTATCCCAATGTTTAGTTATCCTGTGAGATTACATCATGATCAAGAGTGTGAATTTGAGAACAAATTAATCAGAAGGCTTGATCAGTTATCTGGGGTTGGACACTCATGCACCACACCCTACCACCCTCAGTATAACCAAGCCGAAAGATTTAGTAGGACCCTGTTGCAGATGCTGAGAACACTGGAAGAAAAATAGAAGAGTAACTGGAAAGATCATCTCACACATGCATATAACGCACAAGCCATGAAGCGACTGGATATTCACCACACTACTTATTGTATGGAAGACACCCACATTTACCAATTGATTTAATCTTTGGTCTGAAAAGGGGAGAAGAATCATAGACACCAGAAGGATATGCAAAGAAATGGGCGCAGTGTATGACTGAAGCATACAGAATCGCCACTGAAAACAGTAGGCAGTCATCCTTGAAAGGGAAGAAGTACTATGAGCAACACTTGACAAGAATAGCACTATAGTCTGGAGATAGGGTAATTGTATGAAAACTAGGAGAAAACGGGGGATCAGGAAACTTAAGATCATACTGGGAGAAAACTATATACAAGGTCAGAGAACATATCAAAGAAAGACATGTATATAAAGTTCAGCCAGAGTCCGGGGAACTACGATCACGAGTATTGCATCGCAATCTTCTGATGCTGGTGAATGACTTACCTGTGGAGGTCCCTGTTAAAGAAACACCCAGAACCTGTAAAAAACAGAACAACAAAGCACCAGACTTGTAGTAGAGAAGAAAGTGCATCTTCATCATTTGACTGTGATTCTGACTGTGAAGGGGAATGTTCCCAGCAACATACCTCTAGCAGCATTTCAATAGAGAGCTACCGAGACAGAACCAAAATTAAATGGAACAAGTTGATGACTACATTCAAGATTCTTTTCTTTCCTGAAGCTTTGATCCAATGGCTAAGAATACTGGAAATGGAATAAACTTGCCCGAAGCAGAGAGAATGCATTGCCAATAGTGAACAGCAAAACAGAATCGAACAGAATCAGAAGAGGAAGAAGATGAGTATCTAGGTCAGAGGGAAATATTGATGCAAGAAACTCATGAAGAACATAGAACTAGTCCACAACCAGAAAATGAAATAAGGAGAACACCTAGGGATGGGAGACTATGACAAATCTTTACCTATAATAGGTTAGGGCAACCATCCTTCCATACACCAACAGTAATACATGCCTATGACATAATTAATACCCTATTGAGTATTTTGTTACAGTCGACTGGTCCCTATGTTGGTAGCTTTCTAAAAAGAAAGCACATGGTTGTTTATTGCAATAATTTATGCTTTGCTACAAGAAAAAAGGATATGCTGAATGTATCAAGGTAAAATGTCGGGAGACATTTTATTTTTGTAGGGTAGTGTGTAGCACCTACAAGATTTAAGTAGAAGTACTTACCTTTTTAATCCTGTGTAATATATGTAAAATGCATATTGTTTGTGTAAATTAAAGTCCTGTAGTCTAGGAAGAAGCCTGTTGGTGGTGCCATTCAAGAGAGACAGATATAGATCTGCGTTGTTACTTGCTCTTCAGAACGTCACTGACCACTGAAGTGAAAGCAACAACACTGACTCTGTCTTTCTTAACTGTTGTATTCAGGTTAATATATGATAGGTTTATTATATTTTTTATAAAGCAATAACTTTATTAGGACTACTTTAAAGATATAAAACTTCTTTTATTGTCTAATTATGCCTCACAAAGCTTATAGAAATAGATGTAAATGCTGTGTAACTGTGAATATATCTCAGAGCTACATGACCACATGTTTAATGCACAACGTGGATAGAAATAACTCAAATAATATTGCATAAATTGTTACCAAAAGTGAAAACTAAATGTTTCTCTCTGAAATATGCACTAATGCAACACACCTTTTTCTTTCTGTAACTATGTATTTTATTTTGAATTGTGCAATTAAAGAGAACTTCACTGACCACTGAAGTGAAAGCAGCAACACTGACTGTCTTTCTTACTCTGCCACGGGACTCGACAGTGATATCGAGCAGCTGTAAAACAATATACAATGAAAACTCATAAACATCATGCACATAACCCCTATACGTGCAATAGACAACAACAACTCATAAACATCATGCACATAACCCCTATACAGTGCAATACACAACAACAACTCATAAACATCATGCAAATAACCCCTTGTGGCAGGATGGCTTTGCAGGGGTGACGTCAGAACCAGGAACAGAAACCAAAACACTCTTGCTGGCGATGAAAACTGAGCCGTGGCACTCAGTTTATTTATTAAATAATAATACAAACAAAAGATTTAAACAAAACACGCAACTGAAAATAAAGGGCGTGTTGGCCAAAGTAAATAGACAGACCGTCCGCCACACCCCTATACAGTGCAATACAGAACAACAACTCATAAACATCATACACATAACTCCTATACAGTGCAATACACAATGAAAACTCATAAACATCATGCACATTACCCCTATACAGTGCAATACACACCTGCCAATGAAAACACATAAACTGTACTTTCTTACACCTTTGTTCTCTTTTTTTATCTGTTAATTGTGAAATTGCTACAGTCAGCACTCACATATCCAACCCTATAAAATGTTGACTTCAGTGACGGTTAAACGCGTGTGACGCATATCTGATTATTTCATTTTGGCCCATCCCAACCCTATCAAAAGTACATATCTTTAAGAACCGTGTTTTGAAATAAGTAGGCTTCCATTTAGATGTACTGTATTAGTTATGTTGGTACAGTACTATATTTTTAACAGAATAAGTATTTTAAGTTTCCAGAATTAAAACAGTATCCAAAGTGAGAATTAAAAATAGAAGAATATAGTGCTCGATATGGCCCTAATGTCACAGCTCACTTGCAAATGAAAATGCACAAAAACAACTAAGGATCACAGATAAAATTAAAATAAAAAATACATTACAGTATCTAAAACTGTTTAATGATTAACTGTTACATTACCCTAGCTTGTCTCTTTTGCTTTGTTTTTGCTGCATTTTCATCAGGTGAAATTGGAGGAAGCGCTGTGTAACTGCAAAATATAAGACAGACTGATTTGGCATTAGAAAGAGTTAAAAAAAAAAAAAAGTGGGCTGTGACAGATATTCAGATCAATTGTAACATTGAAGTGATGAACTTTGTATCAGAAAACTGCTGACGGAGTCAGAAATCGCGCGTGACGCGTAAGTGCCTTAATTTGTTACATATATATAATGGCGGTAAAACCCGACTGAAGTTTCTGGGTAATGGATATCCGAGTGCTGACTGTATAGCAACTTTACTTACTCTGACCAGTTTAGTGGCAAAATGAAATGTACAAGAATCTATTCAAATGTACTCCTTTGTGTTCTAATGTGTCAATGTCTGTACCAGGATGAAAATGCAAATGCTGAGTTATTGATAGTCCTGACAGATCCACAAAGAGATGAAAACCAGAGAAATACAGAACAAATAGAGAAACAACATTCCACCTAATTCCTTCATATTCTCTTAAACATACTGCAGAACAAATCACATGTACTGCAGACATATCATTGGTTCATAATTTAACATCTGAAGGTAACATTAAGTAGTCCATGATAAATACTAACCTGGGTCTGTTGTACATCCATTATTTTTAATTAAATAGTTTTGCTGCTCTTAAAGAGGTTTTTCTCAATTGTTTTGCCATATCAGAGAGATCTACTCATATATTCCCACTTCAAAGCAAAATAAAAAAATAATAAGTACATCAGTAAAATGTGTGTTACCTGTTAGTTTCAAGTAGCTGTGAAAGTATCTGGGATCTGTTGCTCACAATGAAAATAACCAGTAGCCCAAATGCTGTCACCTTGTCCGTGAAGGAAAAGGACACTCAGAGTTATAAATCATTTATAGTTACAAATATAAAATATGAAAAAACTTATTTTCGCATCACTTAGTAAACAGATTTTTAAGCCTTCCTGCTTGTATGAGTTTGCAGATACACCTCACTATTGCACAAACTATTGCTAATATTCCATAAACCATTAAAGTTGGTGACTTCATTATTTATTAGTGAAATCTCAGGCAAAATCTATTTGCACCCTTCTCTTGGACTTGTGACCACTTTGAGATATTGCCTTCTTACTTGGTACACAGCTGTATTCTGTGATTCTCACGGCCGACATGCTAGAAGAATGAACCCTTTATATTTGCTGACCATGACATTGACCCAGAGCTGGAGTCGAGTGTCACTGGTCTTCAAGTCCAAGTGGACTTTGAGTCGAGTCGAGTCCCAAGCTCCAAGGTCTCAAGTTCTTGTTGAGTCGAGTCCCAAGCTCCAAGGTCTCGAGCTTGAGTCGATTTAGACACACATACATATATATATATATATATATATATATATATATTATATATATATATATATATATATATATTGAACGAGGGCGATCTTTATTAATAATACTACGATATTCAAATCCTGCAATATTTTATTACATGACTTATGATATTTTAGAAGTATTGCATAACGTATTTTCAACGTAATAAAAGTCACCTGTATGTAGCAGCGTGACATACATCGTCGCACACACCGATTGTCTAAACAGGGAGTTGGAAGGTCAGGGAGTACTGTACCAGCGAATCAGGAGTGTCTATTGGTTGTTAAGGGTCTGGAAAATGCTGGTGTGGCAGTTTAATCCAAGAGTGTGACGTAAATGTTTTTCTGCACCAAAAATTACCTTAGAATATCAATTTGATTTCTCTAAAAACTACAATATATCATACTCGGTTATTTTTTTCTCACTGTAACTTGCTTGTTTGTAATTCCTCTGCAAGAGAAACCGAAACTAAATCTTCTCATAGATAGTACACACATTGTTTTTATTTGTACTGGATTGTGTACAGGAATTACAATTGAACTAAAAACCAAACAACAAAACCCCCTTTAAGAACTTCAGAAGGACTGCTGTTCTGTATGTAGTTTATCTTGGATTTTCTTTCAGAACTGTACTACCATAAAATAAAATGTGCTTACTATGTGTTTGTACATTAGTTTGTAATGTACATGCTAGATTGTGGCTCCTGTCTCTTCGGGGGTGTTACATGTACATAGTCAATGTTGCGTATTTATTTGTTTACTGTGTGTGTTTTTTTAGGGAGAAAAAAATACCTTAATGTTTCTTTATTGATAGCGCCGTTTATTCGAGGGCGGCCTCTATTATAAAGCTGATCTATGACTGCGGCATCAATACAAGGGTGTCTTTAATTCGAGGGTGGTGCCAAATTGACGTAATACGGTACACACACACACACACACACACACACATATATATATATATATATATATATATATTAGATATTTATATAGCATCGTGTAATCAACAAACTACAAAATTATATCGCAAAAGTCTACCAGAAGCCATAATAGCAGTACAGTATTTCGTGTTAGATTTCGAATTGTCACATTTTTCAATTTACGGTATGTAATTCAATATGCTAACGTAGCATTATTCAGCAAGTTTCATTTTACTTTATAAAAAAAAATTAGTTTAATTCTATAGGGTGATGCAACACTTTTGGCAATAGCTGTACATAGGGTGACCACCTTTTCAAAATGCAAAAATGGGACCACTGCTATTTTTTTGTTGTAAGGGGGGGGGGGGGGGTTGTATATTTACATATTTTATACTGTATATTTAATAACAATATTTCAAAATTAAATATCAACTTGTCAATTTTGAATACTTCTTATTATCATTTTCACCTCAAAACTTGCTGAATCATTTGCATTTTTCCTAATCCACGTGCATGGCCATTACAACCCATTCCTCTCTGAATCTGCACAGGTGCTTACTTTTTTTCTTTGGTGGAGTAGGCCTGTGGCGAAGTGATTAACAGTGTGCATTCATTTAACCATTATTACATTTCTCAGCTTTTTATTGAATAAACAGAGCAGTTCATTGCTATTTACCAGATGTAGCATTAAACATAAAAAAGATATACAGTGGCTTGCAAAAGTAATCAGACCACTGACCAATTCTCTCATATTACTGAATTACAAATGGTACATTGAAATTTCATTCTGTTTGATATTTTATTTTAAAACACTGAAACTCAGAATCAATTACTGTAAGGTGACATTGGTTTTATGTTGGGAAATATTTTTAAGAAAAACAAAAAACTGAAATATCTTGCTTGCATAAGTATTCAACCCCTGTGCTGTGGAAGCTCCCAGTTTGCACCGATGAAAGAAATTGCCCTAATGAGGACACAAGTACCTTACCATTGGCCTCCACCTGTGAACTATTAAAGTTGCTGTCACATTTTCTGGATAAAAACCCCACTGTTGAAGGATCATTGGTAAGGCTGTGAATTTGAAGGAAAATGAAGAGCAAAGAGCATTCTACAGAAGTTAGAGATAAAGTAATACAAATGCATAGATTAGGGAAAAGGTACAAAATAATATCCAAGTGTTTGGATATCCCAGTGAATACAGATGGATCAATAATCAGGAAGTGGAAGCTGCATCACACCACCCAGGCACTGCCAAGAAAAGGCCGTCCCTCAAAACTCAGCGCTCATACAAGAAGGAGACTTGTGAGAGAAGCCACAGACAGGCCAACAATCACTTTGAAGGAGCTACAGAGTTCAATGGCTGGGAGTGGAGTAATGGTGCACCAGTCAACCATATCAAGAGCTCTGCATAACACTGGCCTGTATGGGAGGGTGGCAAGAAAGAAGCCGTTACTCAAAAAGTACCATCTGAAAGCACGTCTGGAGTTTGCCAGAAAGCATGAGAGTGACCCAGCTGCGATGTGGGAAAAGGTTTTGTGGTCAGATGAGACCAAGATAGAGCTTTTTGGCCAAAACTCAAAGCGCTATGTGTGGCGCAAACCTAACACTGCCCATGCCTCAAGACACACCATCCCTACAGTGAAGTATGGTGGTGGCAGCATCATGCTGTGGGGATGCTTCTCATCAGCAGGGACTGGGCATCTTGTTACAATTGAAGGAAGAATGGATGGAGCAAAATACAGGAAAATACTGCAAGAGAATCTGCTTCAGTCCGCTAAAAAACTGAAGCTTGGGAGGAAATTCACCTTTCAGCAGGACAATGATCCCAAGCACAAGGCCAAAGCAACATTGGAGTGGCTCAAGAAATAAAAGGTGAATGTCCTACAGTGGCCCAGTCAAAGTCCTGATCTCAATCCCATTGAGAATCTGTGGCACTATTTGAAAATTGCGGTCCACAAGCGTCGTCCAACCAACCTGAACAACCTGGAGCAAATCTGCCAAGAAGAATGGGCCAAAATCACTCCGACACTGTGTGCAAAGCTGGTACATACTTACCCCAAAAGACTTAAAGCTGTTATTGCAGCGAAAGGTGGCTCTACCAAATATTAATGTGTGGGGGTTGAATACTTATGCAAGCAAGATATTCAGTTTTTTATTTTTCTTAAAAATATTTCCCAACATAAAACCAATGTCACCTTACAATAATTGATTTTGAGTTTAAGTGTTTTAAAAAAAAAAAAAATCAAACAGAATGAAATTTCAATGTACCATTTGTAATTCAGTAATATGAGAGAATTGGTCAGGGGTCTGAATACTTTTGCAAGGCACTGTATATATATATATATATATATATATATATATATATATATATATATATATATATATATATATATATATATATCAGAATTATAATATATAAATAATATATTTCAGAAATATTAATCTGCTATTTTAATTTTTCGATATCTTACTGTATTAAGCTTATGAAATACATTGCCTCAAAGATTATTATTATTATCATTATTATTGCAGTACAGTACACTGTATGAAGATCAACAAACAATATTGCTGCTGGGACAAAGGGAGAGATACAAGCGACATTATTTTAAATCTAGTTTTAAATCATTGTTAAGAATTGAAAGAATTTAAAGTGCTGATCTTTTTATGCTGACCTCTCTTTTGTTATGGACGAATGAAGCTGTTGAACAGGCCCTGATAGAGCAGCAGATGGAAACTACAAAGCTCTGGCAGAAGGGCGTGCCCCTTGAATTATAACTGGTTTATTCTTTCTTGTAAATATATTGTCCATGAAGGCACCGGTGGTTGAAATTGCTTCCTATTTTCCAGACTAGTTGAAGTTCATAATGTGCTTGTGAGTGGAGTTAGACAGAGCCCCTAGTGACACAGAGGTAAGAACTGGGCTAATGTTTACACTGCACTGTATTGCCCAGTAGTAGACACCTGTTGATTAAGAACAGATTATTACTAATTACAGTTTCCATTGCACACTACCAGTGGGAATGTCTTAGATGCCATGAATGTCAATGTGTTGTGTGTGATGTCTCTAACTGAATAAGAAGTGTTGTTTCAAGTTTTCATAGGTCTTTTACCACATTCAAGAATCAGGAGTTAATCAAAGATTGGAGTAAATTATTTGAAAATATGGCCTGTCAGCTTGTGCAGGTGGGCCCGAGAACCAAAATGTAGCGTTTCTGTCTTTTCAGGCTGTTCTTACAATAAAAGATGCCCTACATGACATATAAGCATATTAGAAATCACAAAAGCAAAGATTATACCAGGAAAAAGCAGTGCATAGTTAATAATAACCCATATTGGTCTAACCCGGAGGCAGAATAAATCATTAGGCACAGCTATGAGAGAGCAGTGGAAAGTGTAGAAATAGACCATGCCCAGAGTTTGTGTTTATAGTTCCTTTTGATTGTTGGCAGCTTGGAGCCCTAAGCGTCCGGTGAGTTATTTTAGCTGCTATGGTCATCAACATTTCCTGGCTGGTATCAAAGTGTTTCCACACGACCACCAAGAGGTACATATTGAGACAAAAACACAGCTAACCACTTAAAGGACTGACAATACTGACCATAATATATATATATATATATATATATATATATATATATATATATATATACAGTGCCTATAGAAAGTCTACACCCCCTTTCAAATTTTTCACCTTTTGTTGCCTTACAGCCTAGAATTAAAATGCATTAAAATATATATTATTTTCATTTATCTACACATCCTACCCTACAACTTCCAAGTGCAAAAAATATTCTGGAAATTTGTAGAAAATTAATTAAATATAAAAACTGAAATAGCTTGGTTGAGCAAGTGTCCCTCACTCTTGTAATAGCAATCCTACATTTGCTCAGGTGTAACCAGTTGCCTTCAAAATCACACACCAAGTTAATTAGCCTCCACCTGTGTTAAATTGTAGTGTTTCACATGATTTCAGGATAAATTCAACAGTTCCTGTAGGTTCTCTCTGCTGGGTAGTGCATTTTAAAGAGAAGACTCAAGCATGAGCACCAAGGCGCTTTCAAAAGAACTCTGGGACAAAGTTGTTGAAAGGCACAGATCAGGGTATGTGTATAAAAAAAATCAAAGGCCTGAATATCCCTTGGAGCACGGTCAAGACGATTATTAAGAAGTGGAAGGTGTATGGCACCACCAAGACCCTGCCTAGATCAGGCTGTCCCAGCAAACTGGATGACTGAGCTAGGAGACTGATCAGAGAGGCTACCAAGAGGCCAATGGCAACTTTGCAAGAGCTACAGGCTTTCATGGCCAAGACTGGTCAAAGTATGCATGTGACAGCAATATTCCAGCACTCCACAAATCTGGCCTGTATGGTAGGGTGGCAAGAAGAAAGCCATTACTCAAGAAAGCCCACCTTAAATCCCATTTGAAGTATGCAAAACAACATTTAGGAGATTCTGTAGCCATGTGGCAAAAAGTGTTGTGGTCTGACAAAACAAAAATGGAAGTTTTTGGCCTAAACGCAAAGCGTTATGTTTGGCGCAAACCCAACACAGCACATCACCTAAAGACCACCATCCCTACTGTGAAGCATGGTGGTGGCTGCATCAATTTATGGGGATGTTTCTCATTGGCAGGGACTGGGGCACTTGTCAGGATAGAAGGGAAAAAGAATGGAGCAAAGTACAGAGAATTCCTTTAGGAAAACCTGCTGCCCTCTGCAAGAAAGCTGAAACTGGGACAGAAGTTCACCTTTCAGTAGAGACGTACATTTTTTGGACTAATTCTGAGGACATTCATGTTTCAAACATGTGGGCTAGTATTGAACAGAACCAACACATGATATTATCAACAATCGCTGTAGTGCAGAATTAAAACAGTGACTTTGTGTTACAGTAAACCCCTTTTAATATCAGTTCAAAGAGACTGATTATGAGTTTCCTTGATAGGGAGTTTATAAATATGGGTTTAACAATTTGTTGTGTTTGTTTCTTTACATGATATATTGAATGATATCAGAGAAATGTATAGTTTCTACTGTGAAACAAGACCAATAGCACAACATAGCTTATTGCAAGAAAAATGAAGAATAAAATGTGCTTTTCAGGTGGCATGAAGACATACTCTCCCTGTCTCATTATATTTTTGTCTTTTAATAAAATAGTTAATCATTAAATGATCACTGAACCTCTTATGCACCATTCAAGTAGTCCATCAGGACCATGACCACCATGTATCATTACACATATTGAATCACGACGTTATTCATTTAGTCCTTTATTATACATGTCAAACAGGTTGTACTTTTTAAGCATCAAAAAGCTGTAAACATACAAATAGCAGTGTTATGTATACTGTATTCTGCAACAATGTTACTCTATATTGAACTTTAAACAGCAATGCAGTGGAAATCCATTGTGTACCTGATGACTACAAACCACAAGGGGGATTTGAACTGCATTGACATCATAATGCTGATAATAAGAGGACATAAAAGGTGGAATAAGTAGGGTGTACACAGTTCAACAATTTTCTGACCTGTTTCATTTATGAAGTTTGGTTTCCAATTCTTGTTTTGTTTCAGTTATCTTTATGTACTTGTGGCAGTGTGGAATGATTAATTAAGGCTTCAGCCACAGGTGTATAAATAAGGTGATGATGTGTGGTGAAATATTTAGTGTGTTATTGGTAATGTTGATGAAGGTATGTGGTGTGTGTTATTGGTAATGTTGGTGAAGGTATGTGGTGTGTGTTATTGGTAATGTTGGTGAAGGTATGTGATGTGTGTTATTGGTAATGTTGGTGAAGGTATGTGGTGTGTGTTATTGGTAATGTTGGTGAAGGTATGTGATGTGTGTTATTGGTAATGTTGGTGAAGGTATGTGGTGTGTGTTATTGGTAATGTTGATGAAGGTATGTGGTGTGTGTTATTGGTAATGTTGGTGAAGGTATGTGTTGTGTGTTATTGGTAATGTTGGTGAAGGTATGTGATGTGTGTTATTGGTAATGTTGATGAAGGTATGTGGTGTGTGTTATTGGTAATGTTGGTGAAGGTATGTGGTGTGTGTTATTGGTAATGTTGATGAAGGTATGTGGTGTGTGTTATTGGTAATGTTGGTGAAGGTATGTGGTGTGTGTTATTGGTAATGTTGATGAAGGTATGTGGTGTGTGTTATTGGTAATGTTGATGAAGGTATGTGGTGTGTGTTATTGGTAATGTTGATGAAGGAATGTGTTGTGTGTTATTGGTAATGTTGATGAAGGTATGTGATGTGTGTTATTGGTAATGTTGGTGAAGGTATGTGGTGTGTGTTATTGGTAATGTTGATGAAGGTATGTGGTGTGTGTTATTGGTAATGTTGGTGAAGGTATGTGTATTGGTAATGTTGATGAAGGTATGTGGTGTGTGTTATTGGTAATGTTGGTGAAGGTATGTGTTGTGTGTTATTGGTAATGTTGGTGAAGGTATGTGGTGTGTGTTATTGGTAATGTTGATGAAGGTATGTGGTGTGTGTTATTGGTAATGTTGATGAAGGTATGTGATGTGTGTTATTGGTAATGTTGATGAAGGAATGTGTGTGTGTTATTGGTAATGTTGGTGAAGGTATGTGATGTGTGTTATTGGTAATGTTGATGAAGATATGTGGTGTGTGTTATTGGTAATGTTGATGAAGGTATGTGGTGTGTGTTATTGGTAATGTTGATGAAGGTATGTGGTGTGTGTTATTGGTAATGTTGATGAAGGTATGTGGTGTGTGTTATTGGTAATGTTGGTGAAGGTATGTGGTGTGTGTTATTGGTAATGTTGATGAAGGTATGTGGTGTGTTATTGGTAATGTTGATGAAGATATGTGGTGTGTGTTATTGGTAATGTTGGTGAAGGTATGTGGTGTGTGTTATTGGTAATGTTGATGAAGATATGTGGTGTGTGTTATTGGTAATGTTGATGAAGGTATGTGGTGTGTTTATTGGTAATGTTGGTGAAGGTATGTGATGTGTGTTATTGGTAATGTTGATGAAGATATGTGGTGTGTGTTATTGGTAATGTTGATGAAGGAATGTGGTGTGTTATTGGTAATGTTGGTAAAGGTATATGGTAGTCTGTTTCATTTGTTAATGTGTTTTTGTACGTTTTATGTTTTGTTAATATTATTATTATTATTATTATTATTATTATTATTATTAAACATGCACACCAGCACTTAAACCTGCATTCTCTGTCTGAGTCTCTTCCTGCTTACAACAGCCTTTCCACAGTAATGGATATTTATTTTTTAAAAGTTTGAGCTCAGCATGGCTCATAACAATTTCTACTGAAGAACATTACTAATGCTTTCAGTTCCCCCTACAAGGGTTTTTTTACTTTATCAATGTTAGACTAAGGGTAAGAGAGTTAGACTCATTTGATTACTAGTCTCACCTTTAACACTCGTGTGAGCTTCTCTAAAAAAAAAAACCCATCAGACTCAATGCATCTTGTGAGCAGAGGCAATTCTAAACTAGTGCATCACAACACAACTGTCAGCAGGTGTAGAACGTGAGACTAATCAAATTAAATGTATTCTCCCATTGAGGCTGCAAAAATCCCTTATATGGATCTAACTGGAGGCATCTAGTAAAGGTGTCTAGTTGATATTGCTGTGAACATTGCTGAAATCAAAAGGTTTTCATTACAAACGTAAACAAGACAATAACTGAAAACACCATGAATGATATGTGGGTGAGAACATTTAATTTTGTCCCCCTATTTATTTTACATTTTACAGTAGTGATATTAAAGAGGTTTAACTTGTGTAAAATGGTGCACTAGTGTCTCAGTGCTGGGAGTGAACAGACAAATCTCTCCTTCCTCATATTGCAGCTTCTTAAGATCCACCTCTTCTTATCCTGCATCAGGACACACCTGGGGACAGCGCCCCCTTCAGCTGACTGGCTCCTCTGCTTCAGCTTTGTAAATGATACAGGTCTACCGTTGGTCCACACCCATCTCCCAGGCTCACCCTGGTCTGTCAGTCCTGAAACAAAACCATAATCCTATCAAGGGCAGGCAAAAAACACTATACAATACAGTACACCCTCCCTGTAATGCCCTTCATTATAACGAACCTTCGGCTACAACGAATCTGGCCCCTGGAACCCAAATAAAAAAATAAAAAAGATAATATAAACACACACTACCAACATCCCGGTCTGTATGCACATGGTGCCACCTCACAGTGAAGTCATCTCTTTTGTCTTAATAAAAAGCGCACACTGTGAAACTATACACCCAAATGAAAATCATTTTCTGTTGCAAGAAAGCTGGAAACTATATTGATCATTTGAAAAAACAAAGGAGTAACGCAGGCTCTGTCGTGAATACAGGTTGTCAAAAAGCACTTTTTTGGCTTGTTCACAATGATGTGTCAAAGCAAAATTGATTAAAGAAAAAAACAACCAAAAAAAAACTAAACTTGAAGATCTGACGAACTTTTCATGTCAAACTTTTCATATCAGGATGATTTGGAATAAAAGCTCCGTTTGGGATTTTTGCATGTTGGATTAAGATTTGGTGCACCTTCATGTCAGATTGATTTTGAATAAATGTTCAGCTTCAATTTGGGATTTGTGCTTTCTGTACTGCGTCTTATTTATTTAACGAATGATAAAGCAAAGGCAGAATACTGCATACATGAGATGAACAGGTACGTGTAATTCTACTTGTATTCACAATTTCATCTCATTAACTTAATTCAACAGTTTATCGTTCAGTTTGATTGTCCTTTTGCTATAATGAACCTCTAGATATAACGAACAAAAGGCTTGGACCCTAACAGGTTCGTTATAACGAGTGTGTACTGTATATGCAGCTCAGTACACAATATTTGCAGCTGCTTCAATGTGTTTACTTCAGCAAAGCCCCCTCATCTGGCATTATAGAAAGTATGCACCATCCTTCGTCTTGACAAGGCAACATTGCATTTCAATTTACAGTTTTAAAAATGTCTAAATTCTACATTAAAAATTGTGATATTATTGTATGATTATCCAAAATGTAAAGTTCATTGTGTGAACAAAATAATTCCAAAAAATATTGCCTTCACTTCATAGATGTCATATTTTTGGATCCTGAGGGATTACTAAAGAAGGCTTTTACATTCTCCTTCTCAGTACTGTAACCAATATTTTCTTTTCTATGACTTGTGTGTTTTCAGTGATCTGACAGAAGTGCAGTAATTAAATATCTTCATGGTCAGTAATACTAAAAAAGAAACAGTATAATACAATGGGAGAAACATTTATAATACAAAATCCACTGAAAAAGACTTTGTCAAAATATTTGCGCATTTTTTGTTTTGTACTACAGTAAAAAATAATGGGTCATCAGAACTGCTGAGTTACAGTAGTAAAAGATCAAGCAGCTTTAAATATCATTTGTCACTGCTTTTATATCCCCCTTAATATTCTATGATAGTATTGGTCATTCCGAGAGGTTCTGGGTGCTGCTGCTCCCAGTTTGTATTATGTTTCTCTAAATCTAGCTTTACCTGGCTTTCAGCTTATCTGGCCTTCTCTCAAATCATGTGACAATGGCTCTTCAATTGTGCTACCCCACCTACTCTACATATATATGGACAGACAGTAGATGGTGTGGACATATTGTTGGACACATTGATTCTCCAGAGAGTAGATGCTGCGGACAGAGTGCTGAAACTTAGGATTCTCTAGAGAGTAAATGCTGAGGACAGATTGCCAACACTTAGGATTCTCCAGAGAGAAGATTTTGCGGACAGAGTGCTGACACTTACGATTCTCCAGAGAGTAAATGCTGTGGACAGAGTGCTGACACTTAGGATTCTCCAGAGAGAAGATTTTGCGGACAAAGTGTTGACACTTAGGATTATCCAGAGAGAAGATGCTGCGAACAGCGTGCTGACACTTGGGATTCTCCAGAAAGTAAATGCTACAGACAGAGTGCTGACACTTAGGATTCCCCAGAGAGTAAATGCTGCGGACAGAGTGCTGACACTTGGGATTCTCCAGAAAGTAAATGCTACAGACAGAGTGCTGACAC
This sequence comes from Polyodon spathula, assembly GCF_017654505.1. NCBI lineage: Eukaryota > Metazoa > Chordata > Actinopteri > Acipenseriformes > Polyodontidae > Polyodon > Polyodon spathula. The sequence goes on along the minus strand of NC_054551.1, from coordinate 16,473,227 downwards.
TTAGGATTCTCCACAGAGTATATGCTGCGGACAGAGTGCTGACACTTGGGATTCTCCAGAAAGTAAATGCTGCCAGAGAAGTTCAAATCCAGGTAAATTTATAGGTAAATTCAAACGAGCTGTGAAGCTCTTGTACTCACTCTTCCTTAAGTGTGTCTTGGTGGCTTGGTTTGATATTGTTAGCTTCTTAATTAGAAGTCACACAAAACACTCTTACAATGGACTTGCAGGCCCTTTTAGCTTCAAAATACATACCAATCCAGAATGGCAGCTTTCCAGCAAACTTCCACAGCCACTTGATCTCTTTCTCGGAATGAACACTGACGAGGTGACTTTGGAACCTGAAAGACCAAAAAAATTGAATGTAGTCCTTTGTTAATAAAATAAATCATTAGGGGATCACATTTTTTAATTTGTAATGTCCAATTATGTTCCCTTCCACAGCAATTCCCCACAACTACTCAGGAGACCTGAAGGTCTGTGGATGTCCTATGATCCCACGACCAAGCCAATGACCTCTTTACAAACAATAGCAAGAGAGCCGATATCGGTGAGTTACCGGCCTTAGCGGGAGAAAAGCCAACGCTGCAGGTGTCTGCTTTACCTCACCTGTCACCTAACCCTAACCCTGACTATATTACCACGTTTACCTAGCTACTTTTAAACTGACTCTGCAGTGTAAACATGGCTGTCCCAGGTCTAACCCATGTCCAGCTGTTCTAAAAGTGGCCAGCTCCAGAGGGGCTTCAGCAAAGGCTTTGGTCTGTTTTTTGCTCTACTGTGAACGCAGAGGTCGCTGAGGTTTGCCACATACACTTGCCCCCCAACTATAAAATTGTTGAATCGTTCCAGTTTTGCTGTTGTATTTTTTTTTTTTTAAGTACAAAACACTAACAGTGTTCTCAGCAAGCTAACAGCAGGGGCATTTATTGGGTTGTATTAGAGACATTGAATATAAAAACAATGTTATTCATTATGTGTTGAATAATTCTGGTTATGTGTACATCACCTGTTTAAATGATAATAGCTGATCTATTTTTTCTAAGCTGGCTTTTTGTACATTTAATATGTTTTGATTAGATGTAGAAAGAAAACAATGAGTTGTTAAGATATGTAGATTTAAGTAGATTGTAGACTTTTTTTTTTTTAATTGTATCATCGATAGCACTGTGATGTGATGTTAGTATATGGTGAACAAACTGAAGTTCTGGGGGGAGAATGGACACAACTGGAAATCGCAATTCGATATGATGTCACCGAGTGTGCACTACAGTTCAAGGGATATGCGCGTGCATATGAGGCCAAAGACAGGTCTCAGGTATAAGTGTAATGGCACTAAAGGACTCATTATGAACATCATGCAGCCACACTCTATGCAGAACTGCCTTTACCAGCCACTTGAGGACCCAAAAATAAGTTACTGACTGTCAGTAATAGGGTTGTGTGACAGGCTGGCAAGCGGATACAGGCCCAGAGACAGACTGCAGTTCAAAAATAATATTTTTATTAACAAATAAACACAAATTAAAAGGGCACAAGGGCCAAAACAAAAGAATTTAAACACAAATAACAAAACACAAAGCAAAACTAACAAAATAAAGGTTTCCAGGTTGGGCGATGCCTTCACTGGACCATAAAATTCAAAAAACAAAACTGCAAACCAAACAACAAGAACAACAAGAACAACAAGAACAACAAGAACAACAAGAACAACAAACTTCCACAAACTTCCTCCTCTCCCTAATGGGAAGCTGAGGCCTCCTTTTATGTCAGGTGGCTGGGTGCTGATTGATCGTTAATTACTTCAATCAACCCTCAGCCATCTGAACACAATAAACCTAGGCAGGTAAGGGAATTTAACCCCATCCCTGCCAATGTATACAGGGCAGAGCTACAGGTTGTTATTGAATAAATACACTTTGATATTTATGAAACTGGTTATGAAACTAACAGCGGTGTGGAAATGACTTCTTTAAAGAAGGGGTTTTATGAATTGAGCCCTTTGTCACATGATGCTACAGGTCCTATTTCCAAAGCATTTACTCCTTTACTTACCTTATTTTTTGCGATATGAAAATTCAACAGTACAGAACTGAAAAACAATGTGTGCTTAAGAGACCTTCAATTACATTAGCTAGATGTTTGATACTGGTTTTGTAAAGTGAATAGGCATTTTTCTCCTTTTAAAAAGTGAGGAGTTAATTAAAAACTGCCTACTGAAAATCTATGCCTTTTACTGTACTTACAAGACAAAAAAACATGCGCTAACACTAATGGTAGAAAATGTGTCTGGTTGCCCTTACATTAGTCTGCAGTCCATCTCAGCTCTCTCCCAGGTGGCTAAATACGAAGGGCTCAGGCTGTAGCAGTGCTTCCCATGGAGCGTCCAGCCAGGCGGGCAGCTGGAGTTATCAACACTCTGAGACAATGACAGAGGCATTCAATACACAGGAGAGCAGAGTTATCAATACTGAGACAATGAGAGAGGCATTCATTACACAGGACAGCTGAGTTATCAACACTGAGACAATGAGAGAGGCATCCATTACACAGGAGAGCAGAGTTATCAACACTGAGACAATGACAGAGACATTCATTACACAGGAGAGCAGAATTATCAACACTGAGACAATGACAGAGACATTAATTACACAGGAGAGCAGAATTATCAACACTGCCACCAAGTGTTGTTCCTGTATACAACAGATTTGTCCATAAAGAGACACTGGGTGGATCCACTGGGGCCACTGGGCATGAAAACATATTTATTTATTTATTTAATATAATTATCATTTCATTTTAGTCCTCCCTCCACTGAGAGAGAAAACAATGGCTCTATTAAAAAAAGCAAAAAACAGACAGAAAAAAGTGTCTGAGAGAAATAACCACTAAGAAAGAAAGAGTGTGAGAAAGAACCACTAAGAAGAAAGAGTGAGAGAAAAAACACTGAGAGAAAAAAAACACTAAGGGTGAGAGAAATAACCACTAAGAACGAGTGAGAGAAATAAACACAAAGAGTGAGAGAAATAACCACTAAGAAAAAAGTGAAAGAACCACTAACAGAGTGAGAGATAGAAGCACTAAGAAGAAAGTGAGAGAAAGAACCACTAACAAAGAGAGTGAGAGAAATAACCACTAACTGAGAAGAAAGAGTGAAAGAACCAATAACTAAGAAGAAAGAATGAGAGAAAGAACCACTAACTAAGAAGGAAGTGTTTAAGGGAGAAAGAACCACTGACTAAGGAGAACGTTGCAATCAGTGTGTGGTAAAACATGATTTAAGATAATCAAGATCATCGTAATATTTTTTTAATGATCATTGAAAATGTAATTATTGTCCAAACTTATTCTCTATCTGTCTTTACTAGGTGAGCCCCTGATTGCCCCAATGGTTTTTGGAGTTTCTGTCCAGACCGGATGCTTACTGTGCTCAAGATTGCTGGTGCGCTATTGTACGTAGGGGGCGAGTCCCCCTGTGGAATCTCTCCTCTCCTGTTGAGATGGAGAGAGGAGGGCTGCCAGGACCAGTTGTGTGGGACATGCAGGTCTGTCTGGAAGGAGCTGGGCTGCACTGGGACTGTCACTCTCTTCTCTTCCACTCTCAATGGAATAATCCCGTGGAACTAAACAAAGAGATACAAAGACGACACAGCGATGTCTGAATTGGAAATCAGTCTACACTGCCTGATCACTGTTAGGACTACCTGGTTGGATTTAGCATTGCCCTGATGTGTTCCCCTAGTTTATATGAAAGACAATCAAAACACTTCTGTAATCTACTAGACAGTACTGGGTACCTAAGTCTATAGAACTGTACAGGAAAGGAAATAATTAGGTTATGCTTTATTTTAATGGGCACTTTTTTCTGTTTAATAACTATAACTAGCTTACAAACAGTACTGGTTAGTAATACTGAATATAGTAACTTACAAATTATTCAGCAAGTATTAGATTCTTAGGGATTATAAACTCCAAGTCAATAAAACCATGAAATGGGTTACATTGGTATAAAAGCACTTTTAAGAATTTTACTGTGTGGCAAAGTGCCCCGCCCATGGGCTATTTATTTGTGTTGTATGTAATGTGTTGTGTGTTAATGTTGGTGTATAGTCATTGGTACACATGATATAAATGGGTCTGTGGAACACGAGTTGTTTAAAATGTATGTTTGTATTTAGGCACGAGGATTGCACAGCACTTCACGTGCAGGTAAAATGTAATAATATGTGAGCACGGGGAATTGGACTTTATTAATTCAGGTGCAGTTGTACTGAGACTCCAATTCTCGGTACAGCTGCATAAAAGCAGCATGTTTTCACTCACTCGGGGTTGTGTGTTCAGTGAGTAGAGAACAGGTGTGGAGAGGAGAGAATTTAAAATGATAACTAAACAAAGTAAATATATAACCGTTGTTTTGACTCACTGTGTTTGTCTGTTAGTCCACTGTTTGTTTAAGTGTTAGTCCATTTTGTTTGTCTATTTATTTTGGCGTCATAAGTGCCATCTCCTGTTTTGGTGTCAGTGTTTTGTTACAACCTTTTTATTTTCTGTCTGTTTACCTATTAAATGCTGAGAGCAACCAAGTGGTCAGCTTCACCAAACTCCACCTCTCTCTGTTTATTTTGGGTTGGTTCCTGTTTCTGGTCTGACGTCACCGACTACAGCCGTCTTTGTGACATACTGTAATAATGTTTTGCAAATGAGACCAGGTTTTCTATTATTATACTGTTTTTATTATTTATATACTGCAGTGTTCTAAAATGCTGAACCCCCATAGAATAAAGGCAGCCAGACACAGGACACAATGTGACAAGTGGATACATGCGACAATGCCACATATTAACAGAATATTACGTTAATATCATCACCGTGGTTCCCTCAAATAGAAATGCATCCATTACCTAATGGGTATTTACCTCCTAAAGACCGTGAAACCTTCTATACCAAAGCTGCTTGCAGAGCCTGTGTTGCAGTCATGCCTGCCCCCGAGGGCATAAAAGGACTGCACGTACAGATCTCAGCGTAATTATTTCTTCAAGCCTGCTGCAATCATTATTGCAGTGACCTTGAAGGTTAATGGTTACATTTCTATTTCAAGGAACCAGGGTTATGATAATAACCTAACATTCCATTTCAAGTATGAAATGTAACCATTACCTAATGAGTGGGAGTACCAAAGATGTGGCAAGGGAAAAAATGACAGAGCAACTGGAATACTACAAGGCTAAGCCGAAGGCTACCTTGTGCATTACCATTAAGAACCTCAGTAACAAGTAGCTAGGGCTAAAAAATTGAGGGAGATACTCAGCACTATGTCTATGTTGTAAGGGTGACACAAATCCAGGGTTTTGTGGATCCACGACATGCCCCTGGTGGAATGGGCAGTGAGCTTTTCTGGAGGGGGCAAGTTGGCTCGTCCTAACTGTGTCCATTTGGAATGCCTCTGTTTAGACAGGGCTTGAGCCTCCAGTGAGGAACAATATCCTTCATAGGCGGCCACAGCTAACAAGCTATTTAAAAAATTGTCCCACCATGAAGTAAGCTACTGGGGAGACGAGTCAACATTGACATGGCAAGGTGAAATAGCTGCCATATAGGGATTTCCCCCTTGTCAAACAGGTCCTATAAAAATTGTAGTATAACTGCCATGGGACGGGTCGAAACCCCGAGGCAGGCACCATGTGTGAAAGATGCCCCACTTGTACCCATACTGGGAATGTGTGGATGCGGCTCTGGCATTTTTCATGGTGTCAATAACCTTACTGGACAGATCCAGATGGCTTAAATGCAGCCGATCAAGGGCCAAACCCAGAGCTGTAGGCTCTATGGGGTCGGGATACCATAAGGTTGCCCGTGCCTGACTGAGCAAGTCGTGGTGCTTGGGGAGTCTCCAGACCCAGCGGGAGCATTTTCTCCAGACACAGCGGAAGCATTGTGAGTGGTGGGAAGGCATATAACAGTTATCTTGGCTACAGGTGTGCTAATGAACCCTAGTGCCCCCCTGCCATTCCACACAGCACCCCAGCCCAGGATGGACGCGTCTGTGGTGATGACCTCCCTTCTTCCTGTCTGGTGACGTCTGGTCACAGTGCACCTCTGTGCTGACCTGAACACCCCCAACCTTCTGCAAGCCCTGCGCTCTTCTCCTCATACCTACAGTATGTGAGTCACTGTGTACCTAAGTGCTGGCCTGAGCAACTCCCAGCCTTCTGCAAGCCCTGAGCTCTTCTCCTCATAGCAACAGTATGTGAGTCACCTGGCCTGAGCACCCCCAGCCTTTTGCAAGTCCTGAGCTCTTCTCCTCATAGCTACAGTATGTGAGTCACAGTGCACTTCAGTGCTGACCTGAGCACCCCCAGCCTTCTGCTCAGTCTCGGCTTTCTCCAACTCCAGAAACCACTATAACCTGGTTACTGACTTGACAACATTTTGTGATCTATAAGCTACCTGCATTGGACGAGCACTGATGATCCGAATACTCTTATGTTCTTACGTTCCTAGTTTTAAGAGCCTAACACAGAAACACTCACAGTCCATACTGTCTCCTCATTTTTCCTCTCAACCCCCGAAGGACGAACCTGTAAGGCAAATATGAAAAATCACTGCCAACCTCACTTTAGAATTGATTTGTGGTTTATCAGCATGCAGGTAACCCAGTCAGGGATTATAAGCAGTTATTTCTGAAAGCTTTACAAACAATAGAAAGTTGTATGAATTTACAAAAACATTTTACCATGCTTGGTTAATCTCTTCATCCCACAATGGAGAAATTCTTGCCAGATTTTGAAATTTACCCTAGTTTACAAAATAGCATTGAAAGTGGTCTGCCAGCACACAGAACTCAATAATAAATTAAAAGCATAATGCTATTGCAGCTTCACTCTTGTGCTTTATCATAACAGCACCCCCAGTGCAATTCCACCTGTATTATCACCCACCCTTTTGCTGCTGCCGACTACTTGGAGATGTTTCCTCGTCTGTGGTCTGGGAACCTCCTCTTGGACCACGCCCCCGCTGTAGTCCAGATAGTGGTCAGTCTGGGGGACGTCCCCCCTGAGTGGAGAAGCATAGCGCTCCCATGGCTCCTCCCTCTTGGAGCTGGACCCCTTCTCTGGATGAGAGACTGAGCTCCCACCGTTCGAGGGCCTGTCAACCGCTGGGATAAAAGACATCTCAGCATTGCCGCCTGGATGTAGCTCCTCAGGGTTGCAGCTACCTAAGAGCAACAGAAAAAGGGGGCGCAATACCGTTGGAACAAAATTCAATTTTAGAGTGGAAAATCATCTGATTAATTTATCAAAAACTGAACTGGTCAGTGGGAAGATAAACTGCTTTATAAAAATGGGAAATATTTGATGAATTATTTAAAAAAAAGGTAACTTGCTCAATTGTAAATAATTTGTTTTTGTACCATTTAGGCTATACAGTATGACATATGAAAATATTTAAATATATACATATTTAAAATTGTATATATGTATATAATATTAATCACATTTTATTTGTTCATTAAATGAATATTATACTTGAAAATTTGAATTAAAAAAAAAAAAAAAGGGAATTTATTCTGACAAACACAGATAAAACCAAAAATAAAATATATACGTTTTCTTTGGTCTATTACTACATTCGATGGCACCTGTTTATTGTAATCTAGTTTTGGTCCCAAAGTTTAAGGCTTGGTCTCCATGAGGAATTCTCATGATTAGCTGAGCTGGATGGTTTGGCGGAATGCTCAGGCTAGCAATCTGACTCCAGTTCACTCTTAGTGTGATTCGTAAACAAAAAAAAAATGAAGAGTAAAAAAAATAACCCAGAACAACTCAGAATGATTACAGACAACATAAAAAATGAAGAGGAGGATGAACATTACAGAATGACATTTATGCCTTGTTCCCACATTCAAAAAATCCCAAACTACTTGAATATAGTTCAGGTCTCAAATTGTCCAGTTTGGTTTCCACATACCTGAACCTATATGATTTGAAACTGGTTTATTTGGGTTCAAAGCCATATCTCATACTATTTGGATCCAGAATGAAACTGTCCGATTTCAAGGGGGTGTTTCTGAAATAGCCAAGTCATTATAACGAAACTGACATGAGCTATAGCGGTTTAAAAAACAAAACAGAAAAAGCCCTTGTGTTTAGCCAACTCCATCCACAGCTATACACATACCACATTACTTCGAAATAAGGCCGCCCTCGAATTAACTTCTCACTCCGCCGCACTCGAATAAACGCTGCTCCCAATAAAGAAACTTAATGGTATTTATTTTTATTTCCCCCTGCTCAAAAAAGAAAGAAACTTGCAACTCTGGCTATGTGCACAATCCACCATGTAATACAAACTAATGTACACACACCTTAGTAAGCAAATGTTATTTTATGGAACAGTTCCGACAGACAACCCAAGATGAACTACTTACAGCACAGCAGTCCTTAACGTCTTTTAATTTTTTTTTTTTTTTTTTTTTTAATTATCCAGCAGAGTTTAGTGCCAGCACAGCAGGGGATAAAACAATGACTGTCTGTTTACCTCATCCTCAGCTTGGATGGTGAAAACTTAAACTCAGAAGAACTTAGAACTTAGCACTATCCAAAAGCTGGCCGAAGATAGGGGGTAGGGGGTTTAGTGGTTTTCTTTTTTATTCATTGGAATTTTACTCATTCATGTACAATTATATATAAAAAAGTTCTTACTATCTATGAGAAGATTTAGTTTCAGTTTCTCTTACAGAGAAATTACAAACAAGAAGTTAAATTGCAGTAAGAAAAAAAATAACCGAGTAGGATATATTTTAGCTTTAACAGAAATCAAACCAAGATAATATTTTTCGTTAAGAAAAACAACTGCATCACACTCAACTACCGTTCTCTCTCCTCTTCTTGCCCCTCCCCATAGCAACCAATACACACTCCTGATTCGTTGGTACAGTATTCCTCTAACCTCCCAACTCCCACCTAATAGGCTCTCGTTAACTGCCAGTAAATGTACTGTATTCAAGCCCCCAAAACACCTAAGAGTATAGTGATGCAGATCGGAGTCTCTCATGACACTGCTTCTGAAATCTTGACTTAAATCATATAATAAAATACTGCAGCGTTTGTAAAGCATAGTATTATTAATAAAGGCTGCCCTCGTATAATCACCGTCCTCATTTAAGGGCCACACCCATTTTGATCATTTCAAATAAACGCAGCAGCGCCAAATTGAAGCAATACGGTATTTAAAACCTGCAAAGTTAAGTAATTTCTTTAAAATGTCAGGAAAAGGTAACACACTGGAATTACGATGAAACAGTTGCTTTGCTAAATATATGGACAGAGCAAGGTATTCAGTCAGAGCTTGACAATTATGTACGAAACAGCAAAGTGTTTATAAAAATATCTTTGCTTCTGAAAGTACAGGGCTTCACAAGAATTCCAGATCAATGCAGATACTGGCTAAAAAAAATTATCCATGGCTATAAAAAGTTACAGTGATGATTATTATATGAGACTGATAGTGAGATAAGTAGCCTACTGTTTTTCACTTTTAAAAAAATTTACAACACGACTCCACGCACATGTATAGATTTCAAATTGTTCGTGGGAATGCTGGTCAGCCAGTTAACCGAACCTGACTATTTGGAACCGGATCATTTGAAACCAGAACTTTTTTTTAGGCAGTACCCTGGAAATAAGGCATTATATACAAAAATAACATGAAACCTCAATGGCAATAAAGGAAGCCACATTTAACATGGGTCATAAACCAGCTGGAGAATACATTTGGAGCTTTCGCCAGGAGAAAAGGAGAATTTCTCTTATAAAAATCATGCTCCCACCTGCAGCAATGCTGGTTTTCTGTTCCTTCACTCATTTCAATCATAAACTGGATATGCTGCTATGTTTGAAAGAAAAATGATCTTTCTCCTGGCAAACAGTCCTGATTAAAAGTTGAACTCAGAACCATAGAAAACATCATAAAGAGGCGAGGGAAAGGTGTAAAATTAAGCTACTTTAATGAATGACCTGTTATTTTAACTACACAGAAAATAAGGATAAATAAAATAGATACCTCCTCTGGGGTCTATGATCTCCACAGTGGCTTTGTCCTTCTGACCCAAAATTGCATTTTTTGGGACTCTTAGTTGTATCTTAAACTTTTCATTGTTCTCTTCCAAACCATCATCCTTCAGAAATATGTTCCACGTCTTTGTTGAAACACCTGCATTGAGAAGGAAACTGCGTTGAATAGCTTGCAGCTGAATATGCAAAGGCAGGTCTTGAACTTGATTTTTCTGAAAAAGAAAATGCTTCTGAAATTAACATTAGTTTAGCCATTAATAAAAAAAAAACAATAACAAGAAAACAGGTAATATAAGAAATGTGTGAACCAGAAGTGGCTGTTTTTCCTATGAAGGGTATCTAATTAAATGGGACAAAATCTGATTTTTTAATTTTTTTATGCCCCTAGTGTTTTTTCATATCCCTAGTGTTTATGTCCTGGTGTTTTGTATGTTATTATTATACCTGGTATGCTAGTGCATGCATTTGTAAAAAAAAAAAAAAAAAAAAAAAATAACAAACCTGTCTTTGCTAAATTTGAAATACTTATTTAGGTATCAATACAATTTAGGATTTTGTAAACTTCAATTGGCTTCCCTCTTCCTGTAGGCTGGAGAGATTTAATTATTGTAACCTGTCCTCAAAACTCATGCCACTGAGTCCTGGGATCAGCCTAGTTGCCCTTCTTTGTACCTTTCCTAGACTTACATGTATATTCCACACATTATGGCATTTTTAACTGACCTGGATCGAACTGAATCAAGCTGGCTGAGCTGTGAGTGAAGTCCCTGCCCACTTTAGCAGAATCTTCCTGAACCTGCAAAAGGTGAAAGCAAAGTGAAATGTGGGCCCCCAGGGGCAGGATACTTGCAGTAACATCAACGCTATTCCAGGGGCAGGATACCTGCAGGAACATCAATGCTATTCCAGGGGCAGGATACCTGCAGGAACATCAAAGCTATTCCAGGGGCAGGATACCTGCAGTAACATCAATGCTATTCCAGGGGGCTCAGGAGCAGGATACCTACAGGAACATCAACACTATTCCAGGGGCAGGATACCTGCAGTAACATCAACGCTATTCCAGGGGCAGGATACCTGCAGTAACATCAACGCTATTCCAGGGGCAGGATACCTGCAGTAACATCAACGCTATTCCAGGGGCAGGATACCTGCAGTAACATCAACGCTATTCCAGGGGCAGGATACCTGCAGTAACATCAACGCTATTCCAGGGGCAGGATACCTGCAGTAACATCAACGCTATTCCAGGGGCAGGATACCTGCAGTAACATCAACGCTATTCCAGGGGCAGGATACCTGCAGTAACATCAACGCTATTCCAGGGGCAGGATACCTGCAGTAACATCAACGCTATTCCAGGGGCAGGATACCTGCAGTAACATCAACGCTATTCCAGGGGCAGGATACCTGCAGTAACATCAACGCTATTCCAGGGGCAGGATACCTGCAGTAACATCAACGCTATTCCAGGGGCAGGATACCTGCAGTAACATCAACGCTATTCCAGGGGCAGGATACCTGCAGTAACATCAACGCTATTCCAGGGGCAGGATACCTGCAGTAACATCAACGCTATTCCAGGGGCAGGATACCTGCAGTAACATCAACGCTATTCCAGGGGCAGGATACCTGCAGTAACATCAACGCTATTCCAGGGGCAGGATACCTGCAGTAACATCAACGCTATTCCAGGGGCAGGATACCTGCAGTAACATCAACGCTATTCCAGGGGCAGGATACCTGCAGTAACATCAACGCTATTCCAGGGGCAGGATACGTGCAGTAACATCAACGCTATTCCAGGGGCAGGATACCTGCAGTAACATCAACGCTATTCCAGGGGCAGGATACCTGCAGTAACATCAACGCTATTCCAGGGGCAGGATACCTGCAGTAACATCAACGCTATTCCAGGGGCAGGATACCTGCAGTAACATCAACGCTATTCCAGGGGCAGGATACCTGCAGTAACATCAACGCTATTCCAGGGGCAGGATACCTGCAGTAACATCAACGCTATTCCAGGGGCAGGATACCTGCAGTAACATCAACGCTATTCCAGGGGCAGGATACCTGCAGTAACATCAACACTATTCCAGGGGCAGGATACCTGCAGTAACATCAATGCTATTCCAGGGGGCACTACTGTACGCAAACTGCCTGATATTAAAAACGAATTTTAAAAGGCAGCTTGCTATGGCGATTCAATGTCACAGTTCTTTAATGTATTCTTTTTCTTGTTTAGATCCACTTTGTGTCACTTTCTGCTTCAATCGTCACATCCTGGTGACTCAGGAGTTCCAACAGAGCTCTCAGAATACTTCAGTGCCATCATTGCTGTTTCCCCCTACAACTCTAACCACAGTGGATGGAAGAAATACTCTGGGGAAAATGTGATGTTTCTTATTTCCACTGTCATTGCACTTTTTTTACACTTAGTACCTGTTCTCACATTCAATTTATCAGGAAGGAAAACCAAGTACTGTACTTCAGTTAAACTTTTAATTTGTCTGGGGATAAGTCACCGAAACATTGTTTCACCGTTTGATACCCTAAAATGTGTGTTCAGAAAAGTGCATATTTATAATGTAACAGTTGTAAAACTGGACAGGGGCATTATCGTGTTTGTATACCAATAGACAATTACTCTCAGTATCTCCACAGATGCACAGGTTAACGGCAATAGTAAATTATTTTCCAGTGGTCAACATAAGAAAACATCTTTTTGATATACTGTACATATGTGTAAATGATCTGGATCTGACAGCACTGGTTTTTATGTTATCCTTGCACCCGTGTTTTGGATTTTATGAGCAATCTGATGTTGTGTGTTTGTGAAACGCTTTATCAAACATTTTAATTGCACGGTGTACTGTAAAGGACATTTTTTACCATGGCACAGCCGGAACACAAATGCTCCATGTGCATGGCAGTCAAAAGATTAAAGACTCTAATAAACAGTTTTGTGTCTATAAGACTGAGTTGCAAACATATCACTGTATTACCTGAATGCCTATGTATGAGGGATCTTCACTGTTCCCACTCCGGACCACTTGAATGGAGAGGGTGCCCACGTTCTCACAAACACGAAAACACTGAGCTGCCAGTTCAATCCTGGACCACGTCAACTCCATCCTGCACAGGGAATCCAACAAACACTCACCATACACTGCATCAGAAAAAAGGACTGGAGAGGTCCTTCAAGGTGTGATTCTAAACGAAGGCTAGGACCTCACAGTTGCAACCATTATATGCCTAGCATTGAGTAAACTTAATTTTCTTAAAAATATAGATCACATTTAGAATATCCGTTACTCCCTCACCGCAGCAGGTCCCTACAACAGCTCAGAAGAACTGAAGGTCAGTGAGTGACCTCTGATCACACGATCAAATCAATTGCCTCATTAAGGCCGGGACACACATGCATGGCGCGATGCTGGCCACTATCAGATGGCATTTTACCGCCAATATCACTGGCAATGTTACTGAATGGTGCTGCACAGACCACAGTGATATGATGTTTCTGTGTGGTGCCGCTCAAATCAAATCCAGATCGTGTTTGCTAGCTGCCGCGCAGTACCATTGGTGGATTAATGAATCACAACCAAGTGGTGATAACCTGTGCTTGACAGGAAAAATCATGAATGACAAACTGTTGTCTACGGAGGTATCCCGGCCCCCTGAACTGTTTGATCCCTCCCATATTTCCTATAAGGACAGCAGGTTAGTTTATACATTGCTCCTGATAAGCATCCTTCCTGTAGCCTATTTACTAAACAGTACATATAAATTTCAATTCCCTCACAGTATCAAATGATACCGTTATCACTTTTTGTCTTTATAGCATTTCTGTACTTCACTACTATTTTTGCTAAATAACTGGCTGAGACAGTAAAAAGGTATATTTTTTTATCACTTCTGTGATAGTAGGCTACTTTCTGTCAGCAATGTATTGTACGCTTCTTTGCCGAGTTCATCACTCTTTTCATACAAGTACATACAGATTGAAACAAACCAGTGTTTTTATTTAGTAGATTATATGGGAGGCATTCCAACTATGGCCAAAAGTTTGGAATCACCCTATAGAATTTAGTAATTTTACTTCATAAAGTCAAATGAAACCTGCTGAATAATGTAACGTTTACATATTAAATTACATATCGCCCTGTAGTTTTTCATCTGAAACAAAAACACATTGGAAATGAAAAAAAAAACGCTGTTCAATAGTTTGCCGGGCGGTAAATTTCACCTCTATAGTGGAGTTTCACCGGTCAACACAAGCCAAAAAAAAAAAAAAACAAAAAAACATTGTGGCATCCTTGCCCAGAACAAAGCAAATAGGCACAACTGTAAAAGCAGTGGGGGTCAAGGTTACCCCAGCTGTTTCTACTAACTTGGCTTGTTTATGATGTTTCCACTTTAAATGGCTGGGCATGTTTGATAACTTGGTGTTTTTGTTTGGTAAATGTAAATAGTAGCCTAGCCTTCTGAAAGAGTTAAGATGTGAATTTGTGTGCGTAATGGTTATGCAGTTGGAGTGAAAGTATGACTACTTAAGGTTAAAAATATATATATATATATGTGTGTGTGTGTGTGTGTGTGTGTGTGTGTATATATATGCACGTTAAAGTTATCTGTGCAAAAGTATGTGTGTTAAATGAAAGTGTCATAAAAAATGTGTTTGTTACTGTGACAGGGTGAAGCCTGTCTGTGTGTGTGTTTGTGGTGTTTACAGTGGATTTGAGTGAGTCTGCAGGATCTGTGAGTAAATGAGTTTGTGTGAGGAATGTGTGGAATGTGCCAGGACTAATGAGGTGTTAATGTTAATTAATCAAACTGAACAGACAACAAGTCCTGCAACAAAGCAATTGTCTGTCATTATAATATATTTTTTAATGTGAAAGTATATACTTTCGTACTGCTGGAAATACAAAAATCTTTTAGACAGTGATTGTATGTTGAACAAGACAAACCTGTGACAAACTCATTTTATATTAATGTAATAAGTATTTATTTTTGTTTCATATAGTATTAAATGGCAGTGTTTATATGATAGTGAAAAATAAATAAATTAATATCTAAATATTTGATATTTTGTTTGTATTGATTTATGTATTGATTTATTTCAATATTTACTAATGTTTTATTTTTAGAAACTATATAGGCTATACTTCAGCATAGCTAATTCTTAGAAATATGCACGTTCTTTTTTGTGCAGTGGGGACCACAAATAGCGTTACTCTCATCAACCAGCATTGAGAGGAACCGTACTTCCTTGCGCCAATAGGGGCCGCAGTGAGCGTTACTCTGACAGGAAACCAATTCTTTTCTGAACTCAAAGTCAGAATCTCAGAATGATGATGATGATGGTCATGATGATGATGATGAAGACGACTGACTCAAAAAATCTCCAAAATATAAGTCCATGCGAATTCTCACCTGGCTGACTTCATCTTTCAAGATACTGCTTATTTCAACTAATAGTGTAGCACTGACAGTATAATACAAAATGCTTGCAAACTGAAGGTTATAGTTTCAAATCCCATGCATGTCAGACCTTTTTTTTACATATATATAAAAATATATATATTTTGCAGGCAAATGTTCCATTTTAAAACAGATATAAATCATATAATATATAAATGATACAGACGTCAAAATAAATGTTTTCCCTAGTATATTTCCATGTTGAAAAAGTTAATTGTCATTAAACTCGGATGTCCTGTAATATGCATATGCATGGATAAAAGTGTGAGGAGTCTGCAAAAATCTGCAAAAAAAACATTGGGAGAAAAAGAAGGAGGAGAAGGACATTTCTACCTTACTTTGGCGACTTATTTCTGTTAACTGTATGACAGTGTGACAGAAACAGAATGATTCTTGGTTATAAATCTCCATCCCAACCTGTGAGGGCACTATTTAAAGGGAGTGCCCTGGACTGGACGGCCAGACAATTCATTCCCAGGGTTAGGCGGAAGTTGGCCATCTAGAAAGGGAGCAGAGCTATGGCACACTAAATCATCAACCTGAAAGGGAAGCGATGTGGCAGCCCCGGACTGGAGGAGTGGTTGCAATCATTAACCAAGGGGGCGTGATTGATGATATATAAGGGGACGTAGCGAGGTGATCTATTCCTTTGTTATGGTTAACGCTGAACCGGAAGGAGAACCATATTGTCTATTGTGAGTATTTTGTTTGTTTTGTAGTGTCTAATTATACTTTGTTGCTGTTATTAGATGGCTAACACTATCAGGAGCTGTCACTATAGGCCAGCACAAAACCCGAACAATACTGCACCTGTTTTACAATAAATTGTATTTGCACCACAAGCACTATAGAACTCAATTTTGACCGTGTTTGTATATTGTGTGTGTCTTAAATATTGTGTTTATTATTTCGGGACTGAACCCTGTGGGGTTTTTCTCAGCAATACGCATCGCTGGCTATTACCAGTTAACATTATTATTTACTGTTGTCAAGTGACTTTGGATTACAAATAAACCATCATTTCACCAATAACATTACTGTTGTCATTCTCTTGAGCACTGCATCACCTCTACACCTACACACTGCAAACCACTTTACCAGAGACAGGTATTGAGTTTATTTTCTATATTTCACCTAAGAGTTTTGGGAACTACAAAATAAGAAATGGTGCTTTTGGCTGATTTACTTTTGTTGCGCCAACACACTGAAAACACATAAACTATCCTTGCTGGAATGGATAGAGAGTCTGGCGGTTCTGGTGCTGATAACGTTGTGCAAGGAACTACCCCTCCTATCAGTATACCTAACAAAGAACTGAAAACTATTTAAAACATAGAGCATTTTCACAGGAAGTCATTCAGAGATATCTTACACTGATTTAGACATATCTCTAAATGAGCAGAAAGGTATTTTGAGATATCTCTAAATGACAGTTTGGCATACCATGCTAGCAAAACATTATTTAAAAATATCTGGAATTCAATTTGAGATATCTCTGTTTCATTTTTAGATATATCAAAATGAAATTACAATATTTTCAAAATGGCTTATTTACAGCTATCTCAAATTAATTTAAAGAGATATCTCTAAATGATCATTTATCTTGCCATAAACCTAGCACCAGATATAAGATAATCATGGTCTGGCTTTCGCAAGTCTCTTCATTCACAGAAATGAGGTGTTGTTCTCAGTGTGATGCAAGCCTCAGCTGAGAATGATTACACCTGGTAAGAGAAGGTCCCACTTACACTTCTGGCAGCATGGCATTGCCCGCAGGGTCTGAGACTTTGAACTCAAAGCTGTCTCCAGTGACCTCGATTGACGGGTTGATGACATAGCGGATAGAACGCAGATTCAAGTCCTTCTGGGTAAAGCGGCCCTTGATGTACTCCCCTGCAATGATGAAGACAATCCAGTCTCAGTAACACAATGTACTCCCCTGCAATGATCAACACCATCTGGTGTCAGTAACAGACTGTAGCATCCAGTCTCAGTAACAAACTCTACTCCCTTGCAATGATCTTTACCATCCAGTCTCAGTAACAGACTGTACTCCCCTGCAATGATCTTTACCATCCAGTCTCAGTAACAGACTGTACTCGCCATGGGTCAGTCTCGCCTTTCTGGAATGACGATGGGCTGGCAGGTTCTATAGCATTCAATTCAGCTGATTATTGGGGAAAGTGATTACAATGAAACTGGACCATGTGAAACGTGCTGGCAGTTGCAGACCTGTGATGGCATTCTCCAGGTACCCGGAATGGGGCGGTCTCAGGATTGTGAAGTCCAGCTCCTCGTCTTTGCTGTCCTGGTCCGTGGCTTTGAGAGAGCGTGCTGTGATGTAGATCACAAACCTGCCATCCTTCAGGCCCTCCACTGTGCTAGGTCTCCGTTTGGTAACAATGCGGGGGGAGGACTTGTCAATGTGATCCACCTAAAACACCAGCAAACAAAGAAGAGAAATACTACAGTATGCCAAGTGTGGTCTTGCCACTTCATTATACAACATAATCTTAACCTTCATTATCCTTCCAAACCTTGGCCAACAGGGCTAAAAGGCTGTCTTTTCAAGTCGCAAAAACTCCATCATCGTTAATGCTAACAGTTTCTAAATCAATTTTCTTACCGTGCACTTAACCACTGTTAAGATCTTTTGGTTGTTTGCCTGTTTATCCTGAATTAGTATAAAACAGTTTATAAAACAAGCAAAGATTTTCAACACAAGAAATGGGGTCAGTATTGCCAGTATTGCCAATGCTAAATAGAAGCATCAGTTAACATTTATAGTAAATGCTAACATTTGAAATGTGCAATTCTATTTTTAAATGATAATGAACTGTAGAGAACCTGCCTAAATGCTTCACAGGTGTTGTGCAGCCACTTTCAAATTGTAAATGTAATCTAGGAACAATTAGACAATCAAGCCATATGCACAGTTAATAATTCCCAGAATTGCTTATTAAATTGTTTATTAAAAATGACCTGTTGGCCAGACAATGCTGCATTGTGCTAATTTTAATACAGTCCTGTTGATGGAACCCATATTATAAAGTCTATGCAAACACACTTAAACACACTTATTATCTAGTTTAAAAATAGTTGCTAAAAACCGCATTTACAGTAAACATTTGTGGGCAATGAATTGCCTCTGATTTGATCTACAAGTTAAATTCCTTTAACTGGTAGATTTAAAGATATACCACTAATAGCCACCAGGGGGCAGCCTCACATTGTGCTATCATAAATGCCAACACAACTAAATAATGGAACATCAATGGCTAAACTTGCACACTAATATACAGGCACTTTTCATGGTCACTTAAGGCCCAATTTTGTGAAAAGGCAAAGGTAACCTTCCTGTGTGGAATTAAACAATTCTTACAGCATAAAAATTACTTTTGTACTTCAAAAATTAAAATGTAATTCCAACACAATATTTTACTTAAAATAAGCTAAGAATCCCTTTTTTAGTTATCCCCAGGCCTGTATAAATTTAACTCAAATGCTAACCCTATTGTAATGCTCTAGTTAGACCCCACCTAGAATACTGTGTCGAGTTCAGGTCACTTCACTACAAGGAATACATCACTGCACTCGAAAAGGTACAGAGGAGGGCATCTAATTCCAGGACTCAATGGTGGTGATGGGGATTGCTGTGCTTTCTTTTTAACTGGAAATTCCTGCTTTTCATTCAGTGGTCAGCATCTAGTTGCTAATTTCTGTAGTGGAAGGCTGCTATATGTATATATGTCCCGAGACGCAAGCTTTAAGTCTGTATTACAAAGTGTGACGACATTGTTTGAATTCATTCCTGTGTCTTAAAGGGAGCTGATAAAGTTAATCCAGGCCAACACTTAAGGAACAGTACACCTAATCACTGTTAGAGTAGCCTGAAGTACTTTGGTATGTTTAACATACACATTCAGAATTGAAATAATCTGTAAAACATGTATAATGCTTTCTATATGCATATAGCTCACAAGAAAACACCAGTAGTCTGCCCCTCAGTTGTTAAAACTTTAAACTAAGACGTCAACTCATCCAACTGACAAATGGCTCCCCTCCAAAGGACTGGGAGAAGTTTCCAGTTTTCACTTTTTTCACCTGTGCTGCTGACTGTTTCATCCTCTGAGAAACACCTTCCTGCAGTTGGCCAAGACATCAGCTGCTCCAGGGACAACGCAGAATTTCTAAGTGGGGCTGTCGCTGGGGGAGGCCCAGGACAACACACCAGGCAACCTGGCCATGAATATTGTTTTCAAAAGCAGCTACCTGAATCGGGCAACAATTTACAACCCTTCTCCAGGTTATTTGTCAGATTGCTAAATCAAGGTGACTTTTTGCATCTACTTTTTGGAAAAAAAGTTTTTCATTGTATTTAAAAAAGAAAAAAAAACACCCAGTCGATTTAAATATTACAATATTTTGTATTTCTTAGCAACCATAGATGATGATAGTTTCTCATTGGGTCTGGACTACTAACATGACCCAACCACACTCTTCCAAAAAAACACAAAAAACTAATTGAAGAGCAAGGGGAGGGGGACTTAATTATGGTGGGGTTTAGCACCAATTTTCAAAATGATTTTCACAGCTGATAAGAGAATAATGAATGGGGTTGTGCATGATATAAAATAATGAATATTTATGTTGTGTATGATATAAAATAATGAATATATATATATTATAGTGGGCTTTCATAAGCACTGTTTCATGCTCACCCTTCCAACAACCCCTACAACAACTAGCCATGGACATGGTATTGTTCCAAATCAATAGCCTGTGAGTAGAGTTAGAGTTAGATTTGGCAACTGGTAGGTTAACAAGATGAGAGAAGTGTGCCTTTGTATTGGGGCCACACCTTAAGGGAGCTGGCTACAGAATAATTAAGATACATTGCCTTCTGAGCTTGTGCCAAGACAATCCCTCCTGCTTTCACACCTTCCCTCCCTCTCTGCAGATTTAATGTGGAAGCACTTGTCATATTAACACTTAGTGACAAACTCTTTTAATTACTCTATTCCAGTTGCTTTCAGCCAGTCACTTTCACATGTGTGGACCTTCATACAAAGACGGTTGCTGGCATTGTGATTTTGTTGGTTTACTTGTTTTTTGTTTTTCTTTAATTTGGGATCTTTTTAAGTACAATGCTACAGATAAAAACAAACGTGAACTGTTACTGTATGCAAATTTCCTGAATTAAAGTACACAAATCTAGTAAAGAATTTAATGATTGTAAATAAATAAGTTAATTTGTACAGTTGACACTCATGACCACTGGGTGGGCAAGAAGACCGGAAGGAGAAGATGTTTTATAAGGGTCAACTTTACATATTAACTTATTATAAATTGTGAAGACAATCCGTAATAATTTAACAGTATACACTGGTAATCAGCTGCAGTACCATGTACAATATTTCTTGCAAGCACATTTTATTGCCAGTGCTAATAAAGCTTATGGTGTGCTAATGTATCTTTCAGGTAATATTATTGTATAGTATTCTGTAGATGTATTCGTCAAATTAAAAAGAAAAAGATACCTACCTTTATAGTAAACACTACAGGCTCCTTTCTTAGTTGTCCGTACAGCAGAAACCCTTCGTTGGTCCCATCAGACACTGTGAAGGTGAACTGGTCAATTTCCGCCTGGCCTCCGTTGTGTTGGTAGGTCAGGTCCAAGTCATTCACGTCTGTCTGGGTGAAGCAGCCCATGGGCAGGGCCTTCCCCTTCAGAAAGAGCCTCCCGTGTCGGGGCTGCTGGGTAATGGAATAGGTCAGGTTGCCCACCACAGTGTCAGGGTCTGTGAGTTCAAGAACCTCTGAAGTAATGGTCACCATGGCGCCCTCCAGTAGCTGCAGGCCCT
The DNA here is from genome assembly GCF_017654505.1 of Polyodon spathula. Taxonomy (NCBI): domain Eukaryota; kingdom Metazoa; phylum Chordata; class Actinopteri; order Acipenseriformes; family Polyodontidae; genus Polyodon; species Polyodon spathula. The sequence goes on along the minus strand of NC_054551.1, from coordinate 16,451,800 downwards.
TGTTGCTAAGCAATGTAGGCGGGATGCGGTCCGTGTGCTCAATGACAAACTTCATAGATCCGTTTTTGGTTGTCAGTCCATTGCTAACCACAAAGCTGTTCATAAACAAAAGAGAAAACACAAATTAAACAAATATATTAAAAATACCACATGCATGATTTTTCATTACAAAACCTTACAACAAGCAACTTTGTACTGTCATGAAATACCAGATAACTAATATATTCTTATGCTTTAGGTTCACTTTTATCAAGTAAAAAATGGCATCAGTGACCAGTGGAACAGAATTCAGATAAGAGGCAATCTGAATGAGACTTCCCCTAAACTGAATACTCATGGTGGCTGTTGATCACCTCCACTTAGCTATTTCTGATCAGATAATCTTCAAACTTGACTAAACACAGCAACAACCAATATACCCCACACACCCAGCAAGAACAGCACGTGAGAGGTTTTATACATCACTGAACACAAGCTACGAGAAGGACAGTCCACCTACACTAAAGTTTTACCAGGTGGCCAGCACTGAATGGTAACGTGTCCCTCCAAACCAGTGTAAATACTATACTTTGTTAACCACTGTACCTATGCAGGTCTTCAGTCAGGAGTGGAGGGGCTACTGAGAGCCATTATGTATTACACCAGGCCACTTTTATGGCTTGAGGAAAAAACTACTTTGAACAAATGAATCCAGTCCAGTACTACTGCAGTGGCATGTGGCATCACCACATTCACATTGATTGATTGGCAGTCCCCATTGCAGAAACCTTTGTTGGGGTAAAATGATTTACATAATGTTGTTTCAGCACGGGTTTCATTTTTCTGTCTCTTATGGTGTGCTAATGTACCTTCCTTTGGAACACTGCAGGTGGATTCATAATGTTGCACCCTGCAGTATCACAGGGGCTATGAAGAACATGAGCAGAAGATAAGAAGACGTAAGAGTGAGAGGAGGCCATTCAGACCATCAATGCTCGTCCAGTTCCTATTAGTTAATTCATTTGTCAAGTTGGGTTGTAAAGCGTCCCAACGATTCAGTATCAACGATATGGTAAAGTTTTGATGAGAGCATTCTCAGAGAAGTCTCAGCTGTGCCTTGTCATAACCTTTGTTTTGTACTCGACACTTTGACTGCATGAACAGCTGTGGCCAAAAGTTTTGCATATGAGACAATCAATGAATTTTGTTTCATGAATTTGAATGAAACCTGTTGAATAATGTTATGCTATATTGAATTACATATGGCTTTGTAGTTTTCCATATACTTAACAGAAAAATTTAAAAAGGTGACTTTTCTAAATCTAACATAAAATAATGTTTACTATTATGGCTTCCAGACTTTTGCAATATCATTTTGTAGTTTCTTTGATTACATGATGTTAAATAAAATATCTAAATTACGTTCATATAGTTTTTGTTTTATAATTATGTCTCAATCCTAAAATCCTAGGTGATGCAAAACTTTTGGCCAGAGCTGTATTTACCCCAGCATTGTGTTTGTCTTTTTGATTGCTTCCCCACACTGGTTTCTGACAGTGATGAGTCTATTATAACACCAAGGTTGTTGTATAGACCTGAGACTTGGATTGCATACTATTCACCTAATGACATTCTTGATTTGTATCCAATATGTATGCCTGACAGTTAGCTTGGCTACTTTCCTGTTACGTATTTGATTACTGTCCTCTCTTCAAATATATGCAAATCACATGCATGAGAAAGCCGTCTCGCAAGTGTAGCACTCCATTTTATAGAAATGATAATCTAGGTGGTGGGGCATTTATACAACCCCAATCAAACCTCTCCAGTGAATATTTTGGTATGCTGAAAAGAACCATGCACACTTCAGAAATAGTATTTTATTGTTGTACCCTGAATATTATCAATTTACTACCAAGCAGAACAACATTTTCTGTTTATCATGTTACCCCTGTAATGCCAATGGTGGCCCAGTTCACTGTAGCAGTACTGTACTGGTTTTCCTTATTAACACTGCATGTATAATTAGAATTGCATTTGAACCCAAGCATTTCTGCTTGAAAATAATTAAATATAATAAATAATGAATATAATAATACTCCATATATTCTCCAGTATGCAATCATGTTTCTCCACTGATTCAAGATCTGCAAAGGTACAGGCATATGGAGTCACCAGCCACTAGAGTTTGGCACCACCGTGGACAGCATGCTGATTGTTTACTTGTTTTGGAGCAATCCGTGGCCATTCCGCAACATGGAACAAATGGTAAATGTTGCCTAAACTTTCTAAACAGAGTATCCTTCACATGACATGTATTCAGTAACATTCAGTGGCTCTCAAAAGTATTGGACTTTTCCACATTTTATTGTGTTACAACATGGAATCAAAATTGATTTAATTAGGAGTTTTTGCCACTGATGAACACAAAAAAAAGTCCATAATGTAAAAGTGAAAAATAAAATCTACAAATTGTTCTAAAGGCCAAGAGATGGTTAGACTGACAGACAGACTGTTGGAAAAGCAGACAGACGGAGAGATAGGTATCTAGAGAAACAGATAGACAGAGACAGACACAAAGTTGCAGTAGATTTACAGAACTATAGACAGAGATCCACAGTCAGAAAGACAGTTAGACAGACAGATAGATAAACAAGACAGGTAGAAAGACAGACAGACAGGTAGATAAGCAAGACAGGTAGACAGACACATGGTCTGAAGTCTCCCAGTCATCTTTATTGCTGTCTCTTCTATTGAGTGTGTGAGGCCAGGCTTCACCTCAAAGTCAAGACAGATTAGGGGGTAGGTGGGGGAGGAACAGATGGTGGAAACACAGCAATGACCAAAACATCATCATCAACAACAACAACAACAACAACAACAACAACGGCAAATAAGAGAGGAAGCCGTTTCAGAAATCCCCTGCACTCAGCAGCACCTTCCTTCCCCAGTGAAAGCGGGGAAGAAAAGTAAGGAGGAGCTGTGAGAGAGCTGGCACGGACATCAGGCAACAGAAGGGACGAGACAGAAACTGGCACCAGTTCTACATGGCGGGGGGAGTGAGCCACTGGAAGTGCAGTAAACAGCATCAGAAGGAAGATGAATTTAGAAAGAATTATGGCAGGCTGCTCTTCTTTTATGGGACGCTCCCTTATTTTGGATCTGTCTCCTGGGAGAGATTATTCACCTGTTTGTTTTTAATTTTATTTCCATATTTCCAAAATAACAGACCACTGGTGGCCATATGACTGAATTGCAGAATTTCTACCAACTATAACTTGGTGATTGTAGCTAATACAATTATTCCATACATCATACCTGTTGTGTACTTCAGTTCATTATGTAGGCCTCAAATATGGGGTGCCATGTGTAAAATAAAAAGCATTAATAATTAATAATAATTTTCCAGATTTAGCCTAAATCTTGTATTTTTTCCCCAGATTTATAAATGTGAAAATATATATATATATTTTTTAAAGGTGTACATTCAGATATATTTTATAAATATAGTTACAAGATTTAACATTTAGCTAAATATTTAACTGGCCAGCTAAATGTGGAGTTTGTATGCAAATGAGCTCCGCTCACTTTGTGCTTTCACGCAAATTGATTGGCTCTTGTAATGCTAATCGAGAAATATGCAAATTTCAGCATTATAAGAGCCAATCAAATTATATATATATATATATATATATATATATATATATATATATATATATATATATATATATATATATATATATTCACAACATTTATAAATCTGGGGAAAAAAATACAAGATTTAAGTTAAATCTGGAAAAACACATGGCACCCCATATTCAAACACATGTTATAGTAAAGTCATGTTTACTATAAAACATTATATATAGTACTACACTTGGTTAAATAAATCTCTGTTTGCAAGCCATGCTTTCAATTACTGTTGCACTTGCTTGGTCATTTAACCTGGACAGTGAAACCGTCCCACCCATTTACTGGCTTCTTACCTCTCGTTAGTCAAGCAGCTTTTTCCTGTATTAGCCGAATTGGTTTTTCGAACTTTGACCCAGAAGACTAATAACGTGAAATGACCCAGGAAGTGTAACAGAAGCTGAGAAGCTGTTTTAAACAGAAAATACACTGTGGAACACAGACTGTAATATTATATTTCTTTAAAAACTGAACATTTGGAACAAATGAATCTAATGGAAGTACAACACAGGTAAGACTGATGGAATCATTGTGTTACCTATGATTACTTTAATGGCTCTGCCTAATGAAATAATTCCATCAATTATGTGTTGAGCAGTGAGCCAGTTTGTATTCCTGACTTGTCTGTTACCGTGTAAAATCATCTTATTGGCTGAAAGGCATGTCAGTCATAAGAGGAAGCAATGAATTTGTTAATAACAGAAAGGAAAATGTTGACAATTTCACTCTCCAAGTGACCTAAGAAGTGTAAAGTAAAAAAGATTAAGATTAATATTAAAAAGATTAAAAATATTAATAGTATAATTATTATTATGTATTTTTTTAATTATGACATCATATTAATAATAAGATATATAGATATATATATATATATAGATATATAGAGTATTCTCTCTCTCTCTCTCTCTCTCTCTCTCTCTCTCTCTCTCTCTATATATATATATATATATATATATATATATATATATATATATATATATATATATATATATATATTGTTATATATTTGTTTATTGCTCTCAGTAAGAACATATGTGATCTACACTGCAAAGTTGTTGACAATTCCACTCTCTGGGTTACCTAGGAAGTGCAAGACTACTTTCAGGTTTTATGGAACCAGATATAAATCTGTGTCCTTCTTTCTTTCAGGACTGCACATACTTTATGTGATCTATATTGTGAAAAAATATGACTGGCAGGTGAGATTTGTGGTTATAACCCCTTTAAAATATATACAGTAGACTCCTGTTAATCTGTGTTTCAATAATTCAGGCTCAAATCGGTCCCAATCTGCACTGATTATTGTGGGTCTACTGTATAACATTGTCTTAACACACAATTTGGGTTGTTTCAGGATTCCATGAAACAGAATCCCAGTAGCACTGCTTCAGCGTAACAGTAGAAATGTTGACCTAATTACAACCCATCAACGTGACCTATATCCGCAAGAAAGCAAAGAACCAAAAGGTTTTCGTCAAAAGGAGAGTAAGAGACTGATTTACATGCATATGCTTTGAAACCATGACCCTGGAGTGCAGGGTGAGTAATTTAGGCATGGTCGGAACCTTGTTTGCTGATTGGGTATTTGGCCTATGCTCTCCCACAGGGTTATGGGGAAATATTGTCTGTGGTTCATTACATCACATAGTCCCTACTGGGCAGGTGCCCAACGAAACCAGACAAAAACCAGGCTGATTGGGTTGAGAGTACTGGATAGAGGCCTGTTAATGCCTATTAATCATTCTCAAGGAACTTTGGTGAAATGCATTTTTTAGTTTACAAGTACCACTGGCTCTATTTCTATATTATAGGAGTGTTGTCTTTTTTCACTTTCCTTTTGCTTCACTTTGTTGTCCTCCTGTCTGTCCAAAGTCGTAAGAAGACATTCCTATACCACCAGAGACATGGTCAAGTGTATAAATGAACTTAAACACAATACACCACTGGGTGAACAAATACTCCTGTACTACCAGGACATGGTCAATTGTATTACTTAACTTAGACTGAATACAGCACTGGGTGTACAATCAGGGACCTGGAGCCCACCTCTTTCTCCCTCTTCTCACCTGAAGGAGTCTGCTAGTGTCTCGTGGCTGTTGTCGTGCACATAGCACACTTTTTGGGCCGCCACGTCCAATTGGCTGAAGCCTGCGATAGGCACACCGGGATAACTGATGTACTCGATGTGACCATGCGCAGGTGGCACTGAGATGGCGTACATTAGCTCCTCGGCTTTGTCAGTGCCATCTGTTGCCAGGAGAACATCTGTCGTCAAGGTCACCCTGTCACCCTCTGTTAGAGTTACAGGTCTGGTGAGAAGAACAATGTCACCTTGGAAAGTAAAGTGAGATACAAGAGATTAGTGACTCTGAATTGTGACACTTGACAACATTGAGTGTAGATTATAGCTTCTTTATAGAAATTGAAAGCTGCAGTATCTGCAGTAATGATGTCTTTTTTTTTATTTCTTTTTTTTTCTTTTTCACAATTATTTTTTCATTAATTTCCGATTTTGTCCGATATCCAATTATTATTCAACCTGGCTCACCGCTGCAACCCCTGAACTAACTTAGGAGAGATGAGGACGAGCACTCGCTTCCTCCGAAATGAGTGCCGTCAGACATCAGCTTTTTTTGCTCTGCAAGACTGCTGTGCAGCCATCTCAGAATTTACAGCGTTGGAGGACCAAGCAGTTTTGAATTGTGATGCCTGTTCACACCAACCACAGGGGTGGCTGGTGTGTGGTGAGCCAAGGACTCCCCAGCCGACCTAACCCCTCCCTGGCCAGGCAGCGATTGGACAATTACACTGTAAATTTTTATGAACAGTGAAATAATTATGATATTTCGAAGGATTAGGATGGGATCATCTGGAAAACAAAAAGTCACACCAATATTCTAGCTTTTTTAGGGTAAAAGGCATCAGATTTTACCAGTTTCCGTAACACTGAAAATATGAATTTGCTAGCTGAAATGTTCTATAAGGCAAGAGCTGTTGTAGTAGCCGCATCATTACTTCCCTTCACCTCTTATTTACATGAGCCAGATTCAAACTCGGCCCTCCAGTGGCAGTCATGAGATTGGAGTTAACTAGCCCACTGTATTACCTATCCACCAGTTCACAGCTAGGAGCTTTTATGTCAAGCTTGCTGGCCATAAAATTGGTAGGAGTAGATATGAGTTAAAAAGATAATACTGAACCAATTTCCTTACATATGGAAGCCTGTATAATAGAGACGAGATATAAAATGTATGTTACTGTTTTTCTGTATAAATATGGCAATGCTATAGGGAATCATTAAACACTGTAGATGGAAAGATAGATGCTTAAAAAATGTATTTTATTGAGACAAAACTCAGCTACTAGGAATCGGTTGAGCTTACAGATAGATGAGCCAAACAGCTTCCTCTCATTAATAATTTCTTATGTTCTTAATCGTGTATTGTCTTGTAGGTTGTTTGCTGTACTCAGAAACACAGTGCACAGTGGTCTTTGAATTGTTTAGGTTGTTTGCTGTACTCAGAAACACAGGGCACAGCGGTCTTTGTGTTCCCTGCTGCGGTCACTGGGATACAGATTCCATAACCAGTTGGGCCCCTTCTGTCATCCAGCTCTTGAATCATGACAAGCAAAGCAACAGATATGACAGGCTTCAATAGAGGGCTGCTGGTGCTTCAGTATTCAAGACTGCAAAACTATTGTTGCAGATTTTCACCTTCATCATCTTTGAAGGATTGGAAGTGTAGGAATAGTCATGTGTGCCTTGTAGACATTTAACCTGCACTGGTAACCCTTACGGAGAGGACAGTTTTCTGCAGGACAGTCTCATGTAACCTGCACTAGTAAACCTTATTGGCAGTGTTTTGCAGGACAGTCTCATGTAACCTGCACTGGTAAACTTTATTGACAGTGTTCCGCAGGACAGTCTCATGTAACATGCACTGGTGAAGCTTACGGACAGGTAGTCTCATTTTCTGTGTAGTACAATAGCAGGTGTTTCAGTTCCACATCTTACAGGCCCCAAAGTGGATGGAAATGCAGGGTTTGAGGTTTTCATTTATTCATGGTGAGTTTGGATTATTCCCGGCTGAGTCAGCACTCTCATCTTTTCCATTTTAACTAAGATTAACCAGATTAACTAAGGTACTGTACTGGTTCACTGCACTATTCCAGAATCCACTGGGAAGGATGTGAATAAAGCATGAGTCAGAACAAAACATAAGAAAGAGAGGCTTCAGGAGGAATAATCCTTTCATTGCACCCAGTAAGAACTGCTAATATTGATTAGGTTAATGGTAGGGTTGAGGCTAGGGTAATAATTATTGTGAAATTTAAGGGCTAGTATAAGTGTTTTGCATTATTCTCTAATGTTGCTTCTATGCAAATCATTATTTGCTATACCATTATGTTCCTTAAATCAGTGAGGGATGCTACTAGCAGCAAAACTGACTACAGTGAAGAAATCTCCAAGCAGTTCAAAGCACTGTGTCAGGTCATATGTATCAGCGCCTAAGGCTAAATACTCGGTGGTATTGAAAAGTGACAGCAAGCATGTCGTGGTTCAGTGCTTGCACGTCCTGCAAAGCGAACATGCCCAAGGAGGATGGGCACTCTCTGTGTGTGCGGTGCTTGGGTATCCAGTGCGCTACTTTGGCCCGCAGGGATAAGACCTTTTGCTTTTCAGCCCTAGGTGCTTCACAATAGGCTGATAGGGCCACGGGGGCGGAGGCTCTGTTGTCGACCCCTCATAGCTCCTCCCCATCTCCACAAGTGAAGTGGATTAAGCGCTCAAGGCAGCCGAAGGACATAATGGACCTCAAGGCACTGATGGCCCAGATCCTGGAGTTATGGGGAGTTAACACCGCCTGGGGATAGTATGCCATCGCCTGGGGAGGCCTGCTTGCCATCACCCAGGGAGGTCTGCTCGCCGTATCTTGTATTTGTTTTTTATTATTATTATTATTATTATTATTATTATTATTATTATTATTATTATTATTATTATTATTTATGATTTCCATTACATGAGAGTAGATGTTAAAACTTCATGCTAATTTGAACTCGGCTCTCGCCAAGATACGCACCAACTAAGACACAGCTTTATATCAGCTTTGCTTTCTTTCTATTGTGCTTGAGATCGCCAGCCAGAATCTTTCCGTCTCAACCAAAGCCAGTTGTTGCTCCTCTCTACTGCTTCAGATAAGTTCTTCACTGTGCAACGCAACTCTTGGCCATTGAACCTAACATCCCTGTGAAACCGGGTTGTAGAGTGTGCCACAAATCCTCAACTACCCACCTCCACTGTATTTTATAATGATGACGAAAAGCCAGTGTTTTGATTTATTATGTTTCGCAGGACGAGTGAGGTGCCGTCCTCCATTATTTGTTATTTTAAAAAAACTTTCTGAGAATACGTTACTGTCAACTACTGATTATTGAACTAGCTGACAGTCATGCAGAATTAATAAATCTGTGCAAAATGCGATGAGGGATAAGAAAATTAATAGCTAGTTAATCCCTTGGTCACCACTATAAAGACCTGCTGCTTTGGCTGCACGAGGTTGGTTGTTCAGAGTGGAGAACAGGAAAGAGAAGAAATTAAATAAAATATAAACAAATGCTACTCGTGCGGGAGGACTCACACGATACTTGTTTTGGGGTTCGTCCCATGTCTGTTTTGGCACCCATTCCATTTTGTTTTTTTCAAGTGTTTTGTGTTTAAACCTTTTGTTCATTTATAATAAACCAGCTCATCAGCACATTTACCATTCACTAAACAGTCTGTGTCCATTCTCTTCCTGGTCTGATGTCACCATCAGTCATCCTGATCACAGGGCCATTTCCCTTTCCAGGTGAAATGACTGAAGAAGTAAAAGACAGTCTGAAAGCATGGCTTGTGTAACAGGGCAGAAACCGGCGACCCTGCGCACAGGAAGCAAGCATCTAAACCACAATGCAAAAGAGCTTTTAATCTCCTCTCATCTCACCAACAGGGGACTGCACAGAATCCATAATGGCAGTGTATCACGCAACACTGCCCAAGTTTTCTTTAACTTAGTGTAGTACCAGATATCACATTTTCAAAGGAAAACACATGTTTACTATAGCATGTGTTTCTTTTAAGATTGCACTTTTTAGACCTATATAATGAATGTATGTGCATGACAGGGGCATTTTATTGAACAATTTTGTTAAGTATAATACTTTAATGTAGTGTTTCTAATAATTATGGTAAAGCATATGACTAAATTTCTCATAGATATAGACTATGTGAACATCAATTTCAGTTTGAATTCTGCCAAATATAACTGTGTTGAGACTCCATCAAACAAGGCTTTTTTAATCTAACCCCCAGTGTGCTGTATAAGGCCCTGCCCTCTTGCCCTCCTTCCCCTCTGCCTTGTCCCCTGCCCTGCTGCCACCCTGCCCTCCTGCCCCCTGCCCTGTTACCACCCTGCGGGACAGGACACCCCTCTACCTTTGTGGATGTTGCGCAGGGAGATATAAAAGCTCTGGGGAGGGGACTGGTTCGCCAGGTCTGTCAGGTAGAAGCGGAAGCTGTCGTGGCCCTTGGAGCCCAGGATGGTGGTGTGTAGGTACCACAGCCGGTTCATATCCACCTCCTCCTGGGTGAAGTTCATACCCGGGTACAGGGGCACCCAGCCTGAAGGCATCTACAAAACAAAAACTCAACACTGAACAGACCAGTCTCTCATTCATTCAGGACAACCTCCACAACTGGAGACCAGGACTGGGGGACACAGCTTAGGACAGAGGGTAGGAGTAGTGAGCATGTGGAATGGCCATATTGTATTTGCTGAGCTACTGGGATCTTTTAAGAACAGACCAGGCACATTTCTGAGATCAGACAGCTGCTAGGATCACACAGCACTGCCCGTTACACTAGCAGCCCTAAGTGAAAATCCTGACCTTTAATTGGAGTTGTCCGAACGCTGGGCTGGAGTTAATGATGTAGAGGAGGCTCTCTCTGGGAGTGTCCTTGTCTTCAGCCTCCAACAGCACACTGGAGATCACCTTGTTTTCTGCCACATCCACCTCCAGACCAGCATTCCTGAAGCAGCAGCAGACAGAGCAGACAGCTGAGACAAGAATGAGTGAGCAGCCGGGACCACCTGCACAGGCTTCTCCATGTAAAATATCCTCTTGCTACACCAGTGCCCACTCACTCACTTTAATTATGTACAGTATACTCTACTGTGAGTCCCAATAATCTAGGATACACATATTTATACAAACATCAGATAACATTTTCATATTCTATGCTGCTGAGTGGTTTTAATTTATTTTTTACTTCACTGCATTCATTTAAATCCAACAACTGTTTTACCATACATTTCTGAGCTTAACAATGCTTAACTATACTTTACCATGCTTGTACAATGCTTTGGTACACTTTGATGTGTTTTTACTAATCACTTTTATAAGGGTAAGCAAATGCATATCTTAGACATTCTCAACCCAGCTGTTTAGTTAAGTTTTAAACATACTTTCTTTTCCACACATTGTATTTAAAAATAATAGTCCACGAGCATTCATAAAGTGTTGAGTTTATTTCACGCATGATGACGGCTGTAAACAAGCCACAAGTCCTTTCTGCCTTTTCATTCATGGAATAAGTACTTCTGTTATTCTGAGTGGCAGTATACCTAAGGTAGTACCAATACATAACTAGTCAATAATTAAAGGAGCAATATTCACTTCCTGTACTGTCTTTGTGTGACAATATGTGACCTACAGCACATGAAGTAGGTACCAGGAATAATTATTTTTTGATCTGCAGCGTTGTACTTGACATCAAATTAAAGTAAAAAGACCAAAACATTTGTATTATAATGGAAAGGGGACTCATCTTGAGACGAATTTTAAAGCCTTCGATACAGCTCATTTGGAAAGGGCTGTAAGAAATCAGAGCAAACTCTGTGCTCATCAACAAAATGCAGAAGGACAAGGAACAGGCTTGCAATATCTGCCAAAAATAGGAATTATTTCTGCTTTCATGGCGCTTACAAGACATCTATAGGCTGCGTGCCAGCCAAAGAACTCCTGATCCAAAGAATATGTAAACAGGGGGCTTCACCAAAAGAGCTACTGAAGATAATGTCAAAACTCAGCCTCCCCATGCCTCTCCTAGGTTGAAACCCCTCCCCCCTTGACTTTTTGCTGACCAGCTTGGAATTTGTCCCAGGGCTTAGTTTCTTACTTCAACAGCTGTGGCTTTTCATCGTTGACTGGTACAATGTGGATGTACACTGTCCCCTGGACTATGTGTTTGCCATCTGTCAGCTGAATGGTAAAGCTGTCCTGGAGGGTGTCCGTGTCATCATGCATGTAGATGATCTTCATTCCTGTGGAGGGACAGGCGAAGGCGAGCTAGAGGCACACAACATCTTAAAGATCCAGACGCTACAACTGACATTACACTTTTTTACATTACTATTTCATGATATTTGCAATCTTTCTGAGTGTGCTAAAACCTCTATTATCCAAATTATTATCCGCATAATCAATTACAACTGTGAAATTGTTTGCATACCTTTTCCAGTCAAGAAACCTCCTAAAAGATATTATTCAGCCCCTTTACCTGTAAATATATAGCACGCAGTACTGTACTGTTCTGTAAATATATAGCTGAAGAACATGTTTTCTATGACAACACAGCAGAAGAGCACATCACACCAGCCAGGGTATCAAAGGGGCTGTTTGGATAACAGAGCGTTTGAATAATGAAGGTTTTACAAGTGCAATTGCTTGAATGTTGAGTTATTAGATTTTTTTTAAGACCCATTTTTAAAAGCTCAGCTCTTTTTTAAGTTACCCAAACTTCTAATTTCTCATTTCAGTTTGTGACACAATTTCTATATCCGAGTATATCAGCAGTGTCCCAATAATTAGATTCCTCACTAAATGGGGCCTTTGTCATTTTTACAGCAGGTTTATTTGAGTAATACAAGTCAAATTAATCAATGTCATCATAATGCTGTATTTAAAATATCGTATTTGACAGATGAATAAGATCTTATATGAATAAGATCTGAATAAGAGCTGTATCACTGATAATGACAGATGCTTTCCTCACAGGGCTGTTTATTTGAATGCAGTTACTATTTAAATAGAAAGTGAACTGCGTAATGGAGCAAAGCTCTAAAAATGAATGGGAGTTTTTTTTTTGTGTCTTGAGCCTTTCGGCACACCGTACTTCAATCCCGGCCGCAGCAGCATTGGATTGAGTGTCTGAATGCAGTTACTATTTAAATAGAAAGTGAACTGCGTAATGGAGCAAAGCTCTAAAAATGAATGGGAGTTTTTTTTTTTTTTGATGCTACATATTTCGACATATCAGTATGCAGACCTACCCAATAGAATCGAGCCGATATCCACTCCCTTGTCAGCTCTGAGGTGCCCCGCAAAAGGGATATCAAGCGCCAGCCTCATGATCTCAGTCCGACAAGACGGAGGAACGAATAATTGTGTTACAGGCTGTCCTGTGCCCGCGGCTAGATTTACTCTATACGGTAATTGCCTCTTGACATTGAAGTGTGGATATACTAGCACCTCAGCGCCATCAACATCCTTACCTTCAACAGACCAGGCCTGCCCCCAAGTGTGCAATAATGATGGGTCATTATGTTGGCCCCACACTATGTCCGCGCTTGAGTACCACATGTCCCGTATATTCAGAGAGGCTGGAGTAGCATCTGCCCTAGATGGCCCAGTAACCTTGACCTCTTGGTCACACTGCATTCTGACTCTCTTTGACAAGCATTTGTTACCATCTGAGCACTCTCCCACTAGACCCCAGCTTTGTCTCAGCAATGCTCCCTCCTATTTTGTGGTCCTTCTCTCTATTTATTTTTCTAGGATGGAAAATAGGAGAAAATACTTCTGTTTGAAAAGGAAACACATCACCAATGTGTTCCTTTTTCTTTTTTTTCTGCCATGTTTACATGTGTGGCTGAGACTGCCATTATTTGTATTAATTCTTTGAATGTTGGCCAGTCTCGGCCCAGAATAACTGGATGTTGTAACCTTTCTGCTACCCCTACTACCAGATGATGTTTTATCGGTTCTACCGATAAATATACTTTTAGTATGGGGTATGCCGCTGTGTCTCCATGGATACAGGAGATACATGGATTCATCTGACCTCGTGGCCACCACGACACATCGCCAAAGAGAGCTGTTCTAATCAAGGTTTACTCACATCATGTGTCCATTAATGCGTGGGTTTTCACATTACCTAAAACCACATCAATCATACAAGGCCCATCACGACCATTTTCCCCACGCATACTTATCTCAGGTGTCCAATTAAATGCATCCACGTCACACTCCACAGCAGCGGGGCATGACCTGGCCAGATGTCCCGGTTGGTTGCACATAAAGCAAGTTGGAGGGGACAGAGGGGGCAATGGTTAGATATTTCAGAGGGTTCAGCTGCTCCGAAAGGTGTGAACCGACAGAATCCTGGTCAGGACAGAGACTAGAGAGTCATCAAAATCCTCAGCCAGTTTCATGGCGTCTTCCAGGGTGTTGTGGTTGTGGTGCCGTATCCAGGCTTGGGTATTGACGCTGACCACATGGCAGAATTGTTCCACAACCACTGCTTCCCCCATTTGCAGGTTGGTTTTCTTTTCAGGGGTCAGCCAGTGTACCATGTGGTCACACAAACGCTGCCCAACCACCCTGGGGTGTGTCTCCGTGGACCTTCGGTACTCCCTGAACCGTACCAGCTTGACCAGGTTGTAACTACCAGCGTTGCGGTCATTCATGCCTGAGCCTCCTCGATCAGACAGGGTCCCAGCTGGCTTGCCAACAACTCCCGTGGCGATGACGCGGTGGTAGCCAGCCGCTCAAATACAACCAGGTACGTCTCTGGGTCATCCTCCGCCCACATCTTCATCGCCTGAGCCTTCGGTGCCAGCATCGCTGGTGTTCCTGTAGGGGCTGGTGCTGGGGAAAGCACCAGCCCTACCCGATCAATGTGAGCATTGTAGCGCTCCTCTCTCTTTCTCTCTTCTGTCTCCCATCTGCTATGCAGTGCCTCCAGCAGCTCTGCCAATGTGTTATGATCCATATCCCGTGACTGACACCACGTGGTGGGTGATACAGTTTATTTTTGTGACAGTAGTACAGTGCTGTTCCGGCTTTAGTGCTGGCCATCGGTAACAGCTCTGTAATCGTATTAGCCGTCTAGCGTAGTGTTACAAACAAGATGATTACACATACAGACAAACAAACAAAAAACACTCACGACAGTGTTTCACAATACTCTTAACGGGGTCTCTCAGTTCTCTCCATGTAAACTAATGTGAAGGAATAGATTATGATTTTCCGTCCCCTTTTATGCTGTCACACATGACTCCTTGGTAAACGAGTGCAACCGCCTCTCCAATCTGCAGCTGCCACCTTGTTTCTCTTCCGAGTCAATGCGCTATTGCAACAGAGTCTCGCCCCCTTCCAGGCTGGCCGTCTTCCCTTGACCCATGGGAAAGAACTGTCAGACCACCCTGGCCAAGGAACTCTGTTCTCGCTGCTTAGTGCCCTCACAGGTCGGGAGGGATATTGACAATCAAGAATCTTTGTATTTTTGTCACACATGCGCAGCTAAAACAATTTTTAAATAATTAATGCCTAATGTATTAACTATGTGACCTACCTGTTTATAAACAATTGTGCCGATTTCAAAGTAGCCTATTTTTTATATATTTTTTGGATTTCAAAACTTGAAAGTAAATGATAACGAAAGTTTTCACGAATGTTGTTGCTTTGTGGCTTGTGCTGTTATGTCTGGAATAAACATGAGCAATGTAAATTACATAAAAATGCTTAATGTATTACATATAACGTTATTTTTTTTTTACAGATATTTGTTTATATATTTATTTGATATACAATACACACACAGGATTGGTATTGGATACCAAATTGGACAGCTGACAATATGGCTGTATTATTTGGTATCCCCTGTACATTTCAGGCAGTGGGGCTCCTAGAACTGTCAAACTTGCACAGTGTGTCTACCTATGCCCCGTTATCACACACAAAGGGTTTGATTGATATTGGGTGTAATTACAGAGAGAAACACAGGGGATACCAAATTAGCAGCTGACAATATCTTAGTCTATGGCTTTCTGTTTACTGATGTTTTAATGTTCTGCTATTTTGAATGTTATTCTATCCTGTTCATTTTCTTGAGAGAGAAATATTGTATCATTTAAAAAGATAATTGCTTGAGGATAAACACTGTCCCATGTCACATGGGAAAGATAATTTAAAAGATCAGATGACATGTTCACAGGCTCTGGTTCATTACATAACAATATATAAAATCCACATGTTGTTTGTTGTGTTTCATACTGTCACATCTTCTCATTAAAGCCTCTGTGGGATTTGACATTGTATGTATTGTGTTATTTATTTATTTTTTACTGTATAGTTTTTTAAAATGTTAATGCTTTAAGTCTTAGGAGTATGCAGTGTTTTATTGCAGTATGCAGTGTTTCCTTCATTGCACTAGTTAAATCTTTTTAAAACCATGAGAAAAAAAGCTTGCTGGCCCAGTGTTTGTGCAATGGACTGGCCACATACCAGTCCACTCTCTGTATTGGACTTCCTTAAGGTGTACCAGATCTGTACCGGACTTCCATAGATTTGGATCGGACCACTCACGGAACCACGTCCGGTCCGCATCCCTAATGTATTTGCCACAGCAGCCTGAGAAACCACAGGAGACTCCAGCCCATATGTATAAACGATGGCTGTAACTTCCATCCATTAAAAATAAAATATTGGGCAGGATTTAACACGCAAATTATAAAACTACTGCCCGGTTATTTTACTGGCCAGTAATAGGTTTAGATATGATTTGCCATCACAGATTGTTACCGAGAGATTGTATCTAACCAATTGTCAGAGGTATGCAAATGAGCTGTGTCCCCTACTTAAGACGTCAGTGGCATACACCGTCTGTTTACACCATCGCGTAATGGCTACGGGACATGTCTGGGGGTAGACAGGTTGTCCGAAATATTGAGATGTCAGTTTATTAAAATAAATTGCAGACACAGCTGAGTGAAAGGTTAGGGTCACTATGCTTTTTGATTTAAAATGTCATGATATTTTTATATAGCTTTTATATGCACATGCCTTCCAGAAAAATAACTGTAACCACCACAGAAGTAATTTTTGTCACAGTCCATGATATTTTACTTTTGGTTGAGTGCCTCTCATGGTAGAACACATTTCCTTTCCAGCACACAAGAAAGTATACGGCACTGGAGCATCGCAAGCTCTGGTTATTTGTTTCAAACTTTCGTTTGAATGAAAAATGGCAGCAAGACAGCACCACACTGTTACATTAAAATAGCCTACAATTAATTGTTAAATGGCAGAAAATGTTTTTATTTGTTACTCTATTCTCTCAGTTTGCAAATACCTGCACAACTGATCCACATACAATAATAATACATCTACACTATTTCTCATCACTAAATCCGAGACACATCACAGGTTTATTTTAATAACACTAATGCTTGTTGTGTGTTTAAAACAGCGTTCCTTTTGTGTGTCTAAAGCCTGTATAGCTGACCAAAAACAATTCAATACAATGAGATACAATAAAATACAATGAGATACAATAAAATACAATGTAAATGCTTCTTTCTTTCTGTCTGTCTGTCTCTCTTTTATACTGGGAGAAAAATAATGTAGGTGTTTAAATTATAATCAGTTTGTAGTTCAATTGTGTTTCCAAAATAAACTGAGAGACATGTTTATTATCTGTTTCTTGTAGGTGTTTAATTTTATATTTAATTCTTAAACATTTGGTTTGACAGTGATACAGTACACCATGCAAAAAAATTATTTTAAACTAAAAAGAATAAACACAGCTACATTGAAAAATCCTGCCTGTCACACAGTACAACTCGATTTCATAGTGAAATAAGATTAGAACATGTTACATACTACTTGCAATTTATTTTCAGTTACTAAAATAAAACTTCTTGAACTGTCCCATATCACACGAATATGTATTTTTCAGCAAGTGTGGCCAAAAGTTTAGCACCACCTAGAATTTTTGGATTGATACATAATCAACAAAATAAAAATAAATGAACATAATTTTGATATTTTATTTAACATCATGTAATCAAAGAAACTACACAATTATATAGCAAAAGTCTACCAGAAGCCATGATACAGTATTTCATGATAGATTTCAAAATGTCACATTTTTTTATTTGTCAGTTTTTCATTAAGTATCATTGGAAAAATACAAAGCGGGATGTAATTAAATATTAACATGACTTATTCAGCAGGTTTCATTTGACTTTATGAGCAAAATTAGTTCATTCTATAGGGTGATGCAAAACTTTTGACCAGAGCTGTAAATAGTAAACACACGTAAGTGTTGGGGGACTTATAAAATATAATTTTCTTTAACCCTCATAAGGACACATCGGAAAACTGACTTTCCTGGTAACCTGGGGTCCAATTGGACCCCAGCAATAAAATAACATATACTGTAACTAACAACTGGAGTAAATTAATGTAAATGTGTATATGAACACTTTATTTTGCTTTTCATTTACTTCTAGCCATCATTTTGTATAATGTGTTGTTTATGCTATGCAAAATAAATAAGACGCCCAATGCGCACAGCTATCTCCTAGCAAGTGATGGCACCGCTGTATTCTGGATGCTGTAGTTTATTCTAGGAACATGACACCCGGGCACGTGAGATATCATTGAAAAGCCCCAAGTCTCTTTCATTTGGTGTATTGACTGTGTAGCTTTTTCCATTTTCAAGCTACAGGCACTTAAACACACCTAGCAATTGGCTGAGCACCACAGCACTGGAGCACTGAATGAGGGGTGGTAGAAAGTACACATACAGGCATGCCTGACATCAATGGAAAGCGCAAAGCCTGCGTTTTTAAATGACGCTGAAACCAGAATGCTATCTGTTGAAGCGACCAAGTAATGGGCAACAAATGAAACTTTGAAGCTGACTCGTGTCACATGACTCAAGCCTTAGTTTCGGTTTGCTGTAGTTTTGTGATACATACGATACATTGTTGGAAAGATCTAATTCTGTACTTTTAAACACGTCTTGAACCTATTACGGTGCCTGTGAAATTCACGCAAGAATATTGGACCCGCCAATACCCTACGTCTGGGGTCTATACGGAGCCCAAACCTAAAACAATTTGGGAAATTCAACCAATCTACCTGAACTAGAATTATCCTTTGCATAGTATACCAGGATGGGTGTCTGACAACTACTTAAAAGGAAACAAAAATTAAGTCATAAAATCCACATAATAACTGATACTAAAGCACCATGGGGTCTGAATGGACCAGAGGTTACCTTATGAGGGATAAAATGACTTGAGCTGCCTTTATCGGTAGATGGAATCACATGAAAAATCTCAATATTTCAGATAACATGCATGTCTCCAGACATGTTCCGTAGCCATAACGTGATGGTGTAAAAACTCTGGTTTTAGGTAGGAGACACGGCTCATTTGTATACCTCTTTATTGGTTAAATAAAATTCATCGGTAACAATCCGTGACGGTAAATCACATCTAAATCCATTACTGGCAGGTAAAATAACTGGGCAGTAGTTTTATAAATCGCATGTTAAATACTGCTCGATAATTATTAATATGGCCCAGTATGTTTTATGCATATGGGCCTTAGGTTTTTGTGAATATCAGTGTTTTGTAAATAGGATTTGTGGAACAGGGTGAAGAAAGATGGAGGGGGGAAAACTGGCCACCCTACAGACAGAGATGTTAGGCTGACCAACAGATGTGACCTCAACAAGATGATGCAAACAGTAGGTATGGGGGCTGGTTGTGGCAGCCATCTGTGGGGGGTCGGATACATAGGTGTACTGAATTTCGTACTAGTTAAGACCGAAGTTCCAGCAGCAGTCATATGGAATAGCGATTGGCTGCAGTGAGTTAACAGGGCGGGACTTGGTACATATAAGGGAACCGTGCAGCTGTGTAGGTTGATACAGTTGGGGGAATTTGCTGTGAGAGCAAGCTGAAGCAGAGTAAAAGTAAACCACAGACTTGTAAAGATTGCTGATTGCCTTTCGAGTAATAACACAGCCGAGGGATGGAGAACCACAAGGGTTTGAGCAGAATCTGGAACGGTAGTCAAGAGAAAATGGCAAGATACACCTGCTGGATTGTGAATACGTTTGTGCATTTGATTACTGTAAATGTGTGTGTGTGTGTGTGTGTGTGTGTGTGTGTGTGTGTGTGTTAATACCAGTACAGATTTTGTGTTGTAGTGAAACCCAGGAGTCTACTTATCCTAACTGCATATACCACACACCACCACAGTTTGTTTTAAAAGATACACAGTGTGCTTAGCAATGTATTTGTGGTGCAGTGTCACTTTTCATGACATAACATACAAATACTTGCAGAAGGTTAGCCACATGAATCCAAACTGTACTGAGATATTATTGAGTGGTTCAGACCTTCTCGAAGCTGGTCCAGAGTGAATCTGTGGATGGGCAGGTTATCACGCAGCATCTCCGACCCCATCTGCTTGTAGCGGCTCCTCTGGACTCCATAAATCCCGTTCAGGATAGTTCCATGGATAGGAGGAGCAATGAAAGAGAAATAGAGGGTGTCTGGAGGGGCGTCCAGATCCATAGCATTCAGGACTGAGGGGCTCAACTCCTTCATCCCACCCTCTGTCACCTAGGAGATAAAGCATGTTTCAGACAAGCAAAGGCTCCAGGAAAAATCTCCAAGCATGATGTGCAAAATGAAATACTCTTCTCTCCCATATATCATAGAAGACATACATATTATTTCACATCCTGATTATTGAAGAAAAGGTTCAAGGTTGCTATGACAGTTCAGGCTCGTTAGTGGAGGAAGAGATTTGGTCTCTTTGGTGAAACTAAAGACTGTCTGCTTCTAGTTTATTTCTAGTGTTCTAAAATTGTTGCAGGTTTGTTGCTTAATATATAAAGAAATTTCAGTCTGAATATGTGTTTGCTGGGTGCTGTCTTTGCCTGCTTCGTTCTCTAGTTCCAAGTCTCGAGGCAGGATACAGTTTTGATGTCTTTTTGGCATGCCATTCCCTGAATACAGTTCTCCTCATGGGTGTAGTTTGACACTTACATTTGGGGGGGGCTGAAGTGTAAGGCAGCATAGTATATGGGGGGGGGCCCAGAGGTATGGGGACCCTGGTGGGGGTGTGAGGGTTAAAGCTACTATGATTTTAAGTGTGCAACAGAGCAAATTTGACTTATTAGGAACCTGAAACGACATTCCTAAACACTCCACTCACATAGTTGTTGGCATAGCAGAGTCTTGGATTCAACTTGTATACATAGAACTAATTTATTTACAATTTACTAAAATTACTAACCAACATTCGTAGGTGAAAGTGCAGACAGGTTGCCAGAACACTCGATTCATTGAACACAACTATTTTGAGGAAGGGTATATGCAACTGAAGTGATAAACCAACCGGACACGTGTTGTATTTGCATAATTTTACATTTTATAGGATTTCCCAGAGTGTGTCAACTCACTTTGCAGCTGAGCATGCTAACATTTTTCAAAGAAACATTGTGAAAAAAAATACATGCAACCTTGCATGCAAACAGTTGCCTATAATGGGAGGCTATGGCCAAAAATTTCAAAACAACTAAAACCTAATGTTGCCTTTTAAATTGGCACATTTGTAAGAACACAGTAAGCTTCATTTATTTTATTTTTTTTCATAAATTAAGCTAGAGACGGATGTTGTATCAATAGAAATCTGAATTATTACTGAACTGCTCAAATCAAGAACAAAGCTGCCCAAAATAAGTAAATAAGTACAGTAATTAGTAAAATGTTCAAAACTGTGATCACAGCCAATGTGTACCAGTATGCAATATATTAAAACATATTCAGTTACCCTAATTGCAGTAAACTTCATATTTGATGCATAAGTTGCACTACAGTTCAAACAGGGATGAGTGATTTTATCAAAAATGAAATGTAAAATTTTACTAATTTTACAGTAGTAACTAGTCATGCCGGAGTAGTTGCTTGTAATGACTTTGTATTCACAGTGTAATTACGAGAGTAGCCAAATCACCTTTGTGATGACATCTATTAGACATGAAACACATAAAAATAAAAAAAAATCAAGAATAAGGACATTTGAAAATATGGTGGCGAGAGATTTTCTTCTATTGTGCAAATATAGACATGCTGATTGCTGCCAATTTAGGATTATCAGGCTTGTCAGGAAAACTGGGATTGTCACAGTTCTCAACCCAGATTTTTGGTCCTGGTCGGAAACCATGCAATTTGCCCGGTTTTGCTGTTGTAAATTTTTACCTATTGTAAAGAGTACCGTACAGAACTATAGCAGTGTGATCAGCAGGTTAAGAGGTGAGTAATGCTTAAGAACACAAGTCAAAAATAAAAGAAACAATCTTATGTATTATGTGTGTCACAATCGTCAATAAAAAGAAAACAATGAATTGTTACTATCTGCAATAATTACACCCAGGGTTTAACTTTTAAATTACCATTCGGTTATATGCAGTTATTTTAACTGCTTCGCCACTGAATTGAAGAAAAAAAGTATGTCCAGATTTTTCAATCTGGAAATCTGGTAACCCTATACCAGCTTCTTGAGACAAACAATGTTGACTTTGACACGATTCAGCTTTTATTAACAAGGTACCCAGGCATTTTTTTTTTTCCAATTTCAAATATTAGGTGATTTTTAATTGGCTAATTTATTAGACATGCTATTATTTTTAAATTCGTTGGCTCTTATTTAATTTTCAATGATCTGATATGCCAAATTAGTAAGTGCAATAACAGAATTACACATACTAAATTCAAATGAGCACGTGTACTAAATATTTGAAACTTGTAGTAATAACTTTCCATAGGATTGACAGGAAGGATTGCCTGCAGGTTCGAGACAGGGCTAGTCAAACTTTGCCCATGGTTATCTCCTGTGCTGCATGTCAACTGTGTTATTTTTGTTTAGTTTTTTTTTTTTTTTTTTTTTTGATGACTTGCCTATGCAAAGCCATTTTCCTTAGTTGTATGTAGATTTGTGTTTAACCCTTTGACTGCTATTGGATGTACCTGGTATGTCCTAAAAAATGCTCGCTTAGTTCTGCTGGAAATACCAAGTTACATTTTGAAAAGAATGCTGGATTGCCGGGTCGTGAGAATATCGAGTCGTTGGTTTCAGTTTCAGTAAGAACTTTATTTTTAGCACAACAAGCTGTACATATAACTGAGGATGCTTCAGACTAATTCTGAAGACTGCATCAAGTCCTCTTGGCAGACCACACTACTTTTTTAACATATTATCTTCACTATTTGTTAGGGTCAGAGGTTGCAAGCACATATCCCTGTTGGGGTGCAGGCTTTACCACTGCCTCAGGTCAAGACATAATCTTGTAGTTTTGATGGAACCCAGGTATGACTTCCAGCCCTAGCATTTCTGTCATAAAATTTCTATCCCATTAGTAGTGTGCAGCAGAGTATTTCAGCCCAGTAAGTGGCGTGTTTCTCAGACTGAGTAGCTCCAGGTGAGTATTCGTATTAGCTGCACGGAATTCTTGAACAATCTTTTAACAGTTTGTATTGTTCTTTCAGCCATGCCGTTTGATTGCGGGAAACTTGAACTAGAATGAGTTACTTTGAATTCCCGGCTTCTGGCAAATTGCAGCATCTCTTAGCTTGCAAATGGCACATGGTCAGATATTAATTCTTTAGGTATGCCATGTCTTGCAAACACCACTTTCAGTTTGGCTATGATGTACAGGTCCTTTTGTCGGGCATTCTTAACACCTTGGGATATTTGGAGAAACAGTTTACTATCAATATATATGAATGCCCTTTAAACACAATGATATCTGCAGCTTGATTGCTTGGTAACCGTTCCTGGCAGGAAATGCAGGACTCAACCATCATTTGCACTTCTTTGTTCATGCCCAGCCAATACAATAGTGCTCTAGTCTGTGCCAGCAACCTCTGTATGCCCTGGTGTGCTGTGTGGAGTCTTTTAATCATTTTTGCTCTGATTTCTTCTGGAATGATGATACGTTTATTCACCATCACCAGGTCACCCTCCATATACAGAGTTTCTCTGAGAGGCCAGTAGGACTGGACTCGGAAGGGTGTCTGCTTCTTCTTATCAGGCGAACCCTTGTTGTGCATTTCTTTTAACATGTCAAAGCCTGTGCTAGTGGCTCATTTTAGCTGGTGCAGTATACCTCCACTTATTGCCTCATGTAAACTTACTGAATATATGTCCTTTCGTGGGGTGTACACTATTTGTATATCTTATTTCTGAATTTGTAGTAGCATTCTTTGTAGCCTTGTGGGTGCCTTCCCAATATGTATGGTTATTATAGCTTCTAGGGGCTTGTGGTCTGACTGGACTCTCACAGAAACCCTGCACACGTACTGATGGAACCTCTTTAGTGCATACACTATAGCTAGGAGTTCATTTTCAGTTTGTGCATAATTTCTCTGGATTAGATAGCAATCTGGACGCTATGGGTCTGTTTCCTTGGAGTAGACAAGCAGCCAGCCCATCTTTTGACACATCTGCCTGTATTTCGATCTACTCTTTTGGGTCATAAAACCTTAACACTGGTGCCATCGAGATGACCATTTTTAGCTTCTCTAAGGCTGCCTGTTCGGATGGCCACTGTCATATAATGTCCTTTCTGAGTAGTATCGCATCATTCCTAACAATCTTTGTAAAGCTTTTTTTATCACAGGGCGGTGGCATCTGTGTGATCGCTTCTACCTTAGTCATCAGGCTTAACCTTGTCTGCACTTATGATGTGTCCCATGTACTTTACCTCACTCACTAAGTACTGGATCTTGCCTTTGTTAAATTTCACGTTGAGCTGCATGGATCTGTCCATCACCTGTTTCAGCATGCTGTCATTCTCCTTTTTTGTACCTGCAGCTATTATCATGTTGTCTGCTATCACAAAAACCCCATTAATGTCTCCAAACTGCTCAGAATTGTTCTGTTGGAACACTTCACTGGCTGACTTAACTCCAAATGGTAATCTGTGAAATGTGTACCTTCCCCAAGGGGTATTAAATGTATACAATTCAGCTAGATTCCACATCTAGTTTAATCAGCCAGTACCCATCCTTCTCATCAAGAATGGTGAACACTTTTTTTCCAGTCAGTTTGCACTGTACATCTTCTGGTGTAGGAATGGAGAAGTGTTGCCTCTTAATGGCCTTATTTAAATCTCTCGGGTCCAAGCAAACCCTGAGTGTGCCATTCTTTTTTTCTGTGAACATCAGAATGTTAACCCAAGCTGTCGGTTTTGTGACTTTGTTAATTACTCCAGTCAGCTCTAGTTAATTTAACGTCTCTTTTAGTTTTTCTGTCACTGCATACAGTATTTTTCTACACTTGTGTATTATCGGAGAAACACTAGGTTCTGTATATATGTGGTGTAGGCCAGGAAACTCAACTAGTGCCTCAAACACTGTGTTTGTACTGAGTGAGTGTACTTGCTGAGAGTGTGTCTACTTTTCTTATCAAATCCAGTATTATGCATTGTCTGCTCAGTAGAGCTGTTATAGAAGCACTTGTGATAAAAAAAATAAACTGTAGACTACCTTTCTTGCGTGGTGATTGCACCTTCAGTGTTACTTCTCCCTCTGGCTTGAGCTGTGCAGCACCATAGGTAAGTAAGACACTATCAGTGTACAGTATTTTACATGCAGCTTGCCTTGGAGCTGGTCGGCTATTACTTTTGGCAGAATATTTGCTTACGCACCCTGTCACAAAGACAGCTGTAGTGGGTGACGTCAGACCAGAAACCAGGAAATAAACAACAGAGATGGAGTTTGGTGAAGCTGAGTGAAGGGTCTTTCTGAGGATTTAATAGTCCACAGACAGACAGAAAAAAAAGGTAAGACAAACAAAACACAGGACACTGCACTCATAGCCAAAACAAAAAGACAAACAAAACGGACTACACAGACAAAACACGGTGAGCTTCTATTTTAATTATTATTGTTATTATTATTATTATTATTATTATTATTATTATTATTACAATTACCTCCGTCTCCAATCCCGTTCTCCACTCAATGAACACACAACCCCGAGTGAGTGAAAACATGCTGCTTTTATGCAGCTGTACCGAGACTCGATTGCTAATCAATCATTCAGTTGGAGTTGTGGTACAACTACAAGTGAATTAATAAAGTGCAATTCCCCGTGCTCACATATTATTACTTTTTACTTGCACGTGAAGTGTTGTGCAATCCTCATGCCTAAATACAAATATACATTTTAAACACTTGTGTTACACAGACCCGTTTATATCCCATGTACCAATGACTATACACCAACGTTAACACACAACATTCAACACAAAATACACACAGGGGCGGGCACTTTGCCACACACCCGAATCCAGTTTGAAGTTCACTGACTGTCCCCTAATCTGTAGGTTAACATATCAGCTTTCATTGTATACATCAGGTCTCTGTACCTTTGTTACTATACCAATAAACAATGCATCCACACCTTTGGATTTCCTGTTTATTGGTATGTGATTAGTTTGTGACTTGCACATTTTTGCAAAGTCATTTTTACTGCCACATTTCCGACACTCTGTCATATAAGCAGGGCATTCTTTAGGCCTGTGCATCCTACCGCATCTACCACATGTGTCTTTAGCTTGTGTGTATGCTGCCTGTGTGGCCTGCTGACAGTCTTCCCTAATATGTTTTGTGCTAACATGTCATGTTTTTTGTTTTTCCAGGGAGTGTACAAATACGTCTGCTGAACTGCTGGACATTGCCATTGCCTGTGCTCTAGTTACTTCTTTAGCATGGCATATGTCAATTGCTTTAGCCAAAGACAGGTCTGAATTCTCTAGCAACTTCTCTCTGAGTCATGCTAAAGACTATTTTGTCCCTTAGCATAGGGTCTTCAAATTCTTTAAATTTGCAGTTGCGAGCCCTTTGTTTCAACTCCATTACAAACTTATCAATACCAACATGCTCATTAAACTTGTGTGGCCAGACGCTCAAACAAAGTATTTTTTTCTAGGAGCACAGTAATTTTTAAATGCTTTTAAAACTTCATCAACACAATTTTCATGGTATTATATATTTGAAGAGCTTCTTCTCCAATCGTGTGCAACAGAACTGCAATTCTCTTGACCTCAGACTTTTCATCTAGCCCTGTTGCCGTAAAGTACAATTTTTCCCATTTGCTCCAATTCTCTGCAAGATTACAGGTCAACAATAGCAGTGGAGGCGGTGTGAATTGGTCCACTATGCTCTCAGGTTAAACAGTCCTGAACCAATACCGGGCATACTAAAGAGGGACTGGTGAGCTGCTGCAATGTCCATGGGAGATGACCTGATATATGCCTCCACTGCTGAAGAGGACCAGCGTCCCATGGTTTTAATCAGGTGCTGGTTGACTCTGGCGTGTGCTGCAGAAAAGTGGCTGCTCCAATTCGGAAGGAGTGGGGAGAGCCTGGACCTGGACAGAAGGGTGTTGAGATGGGAAGCAAACCAATGTCTTGTAATGACGATTCTTGAAGACTCGATGAAGAGAGAATCTGAAGGGAGATAAGAGTTCCTGGTGGTGAGGTACTTAATTAGGGCAGAGCTGGGTCAGAGAGGAGAGCCATTTTTTTTAAAAACTGAACGCACTGACCTTGATGTAACAGTCTGTTTTTGAAGTCCTGATGAATAGGACAAAGTGATTTCTGGAGATTTGCGTGAGGTCGGAGCGCTGCAGGCCGATGGCTAGGAAACTGGAGATTGATGGGACTGAAAACTCGGAGCAGCGCAAGAACCCAAAGAAGGCGACGAGGCACAGAGCTTCCATGACGATGTCATCGAAAGGGGTGAAGCAGCCGTGATGAAGGGAGCAGATGAGATGAAGAAGGCTATCCGATGAGATTTAGGGGGTGGACTGGATGAGGAACTGGTGCTGGATACCTGAGAGGTAATTCCTGATAGACGAAGGGGCCAGGTTAAGGGATATATGATAAAGGTGAGGAGGTGCTGAAGGTTAAAGGTGGTGGGAGAGATCCAATTCAGGACACAGAATGTGGTGAAGGAAGACCCGGCAGTAGAATAAGAAGAGCGAGTGGAAGGGGCTAAGGCATTCTCCCTTAAGTTGCGGGCCGATTGGAGGAGTAGTTTGACACTGGGCATGGTTAACTTTTTTCTTTTTTTTAAACTGCAAGGTGTAGTATTCTGTAGTAAAAGTACTACAGCTGGCCAAAGTCCAGTATCTGGGTGCACGGTATGGTTCACAAGACCCCATGGTTAATATGGCTTTACGCTCCAAGTCCATCCATTGTTTTCCCCTTGACGTCCTGGTAACTGTGTTTTGTTCTTGTTTTTTTTTGTTTTGTTTTTTTCCCCTCACCGGTAAATTGACTGGTGCTGTCACAGCAAGTTCATAGGGTGGACTTTGTACCTTTAGGAGTCCTGCAGAGGAAGTGCTTCACAAGAGCAGTTAAACATATACTTAGTTAGACATAGGACATAGTCACAATTCACTGTTTTTCAGTTTTTATTAATTCTGTTTTCTGGTACTTTTAGCTATTTTTTGTATTTATGTAAATCGTGTTTTTTCGGGGCTTTCATTTTTGATATACTGTATGAAATTAGTTTTTTTCGGTTATTTTCCAAAATGCTTGAGCGTTTTTTTTCTGTATGTATAGTAACTTGACAGCGCTTGCACACTTAGGTTGTACCTTCTTTCCTTTGCTGTTTTCCACAACGAAATCCCTATGGTCACGGACACATTCACAAGCCTCCACTCCTGATCGTAATCTCATTTTAAATCTCACAAGCAGAGTCTTCAATAGAAATGTAGGAATGTGCTGTCACTCAGTAGTTGGGGTGGGTTTAAAGTATTCAAAATGAATCAATGATAGATACAGATCAGGAAGGCGGGACATTGCCCAGCAGCACTGGGAAATGTATTTATTATTTACATTATTTTTATCTCCTCTCCCCTCTCAACACACGTTGCAATTGTGTAGGATCAGATTTTATTAGTGCACTTTTATTTATCATGTTATTTTTACTGGGCAGTGGAGGTTATTTCGGGGAGGAATGTCAAGGCGGCGGCTCAGTGCAGATGCTGCTGCTAACCTCCTAACAGAGTCTGGAGATCAGCAGTGGTCAGGAAGAGGAGTCAATGGAAACTGAGCCCGAGTCCCTGACTAAACCCAGTACAGTTGGTGGGCCTGGATTGAGGGGTGGTAGATTTCAGCCATTCTAGCACTGGGTGCCCTCTAACATCACCCAGCCTCAAATACCCCCTTTTTCTGGTGCACCAGGTACCAGTGTGAACACACCTGATTTTACCCCAATTAACTTTTTTCAGTTGTTTATCACTGAAGACATTTTTGAATATTTGGTTAGCTGGCTGATTGCAGGGGCGGTGCTTAGCCCTATTTAAGTAGCGTCTTTTCCCCTGCTCTCCCCCTCTGTCCTGGGGTAGTGTCAACGTGGTGATGTGTTGTGAGTGAGTGTGAGTGCACTTTAATTATTTGATATTTTTCCAGAACCTTGAAGTGGCTGCCTTTCCCCTTTTCCCTTGTTTGTGGATTACTGGAGAAAACTGATCCAAGACAACCGACTGCCCAGGACACTGAGCACACCAGCCGACTCTAAGAAAGGAAACCGAGCAGGGCTGTACAGCTTGGAGGAGCATTTCCTTTGTGTGTTTTTTTTCATTGGTTTACCTTCAGTGTTTGAGACTTTGTTTGTTTACCTTTTTGTTTGTTTTCGCCACATGATGGTGGTATTGTCAGTGGTTAATTTGTTTTGTTTTTTTGAAATTCCCACGGCTATTGCAGCCATTGTATTCATAAAAACTAAAACCCCAGTGTTGGGCGGTGACTCTATCTATGGCTTTTGTGTCATAATTTCCGGTCCTCCAGCGGACTCTACCCATCACCCTCCCACAGTAACCCAAACCAATTTGTATGCCCAAAATATCTGGCACAGCATGAGTACAATCTGGGGCCACACA
Organism: Polyodon spathula; assembly: GCF_017654505.1. NCBI lineage: Eukaryota > Metazoa > Chordata > Actinopteri > Acipenseriformes > Polyodontidae > Polyodon > Polyodon spathula. The sequence continues at coordinate 16,422,043 of NC_054551.1, read as the reverse complement.
GCACCACACAGCTACATTAGAATAGACTTCAATTCATTGTTAAATGGTAAACAAAGTATGTTTTCATTTGTTACTGTATTCCCTCAGTTTCTCATCACTAAATCTGAGCTGCATTAAATGTTTATTTTAATAATGCTGATGCGTTTTGTTATGTGCTTTCCTGTTATGTGTCTAAAGCTTATATACACTGAACGAAAATATAAACGCAACATGTAAAGTGCTGGTCCCATGTTTCATGAGCTGAAATAAAAGATCCGAGAAATTTTCCATATGCACAAAAAGCTTACTTCTGTCAAATGTTGTGCACAAATTTGTTTACATCCCTTTTAGTGAGCATTTCTCCTTTGTCAAGATAATCCATCCACCTGACAGCTGTGGCATATCAAGAAGCTGATTAAACAGCATGATCATTACACAGGTGCACCTTGTGCTGGGGACAATAAAAGGCCACTCTAAAATGTGCAGTTTTGTCACACAACACAATGCCACAGATGTCTTCAGTTTTGAGGGAGCGTGCAATTGGCATGCTGACTGCAGGAATGTCCACCAGAGCTGTTGCCAGAGAATTGAATGTTCATTTCTCTACCATAGACCGCCTCCAACGTCGTTTTACAGAATTTGGCAATACGTCCAACCGGCCTCACAACCGCAGACCATGTGTAACCACGCCAGCCCAGGACCTCTACATTCGGCTTCTTCACCTGCGGGATTGTCTGAGACTATCCACTAGGACAGCTGATGAAACTGTGGGTTTGCACAACCGAAGAATTTCTGCACAAACTGTCAGAAACCGTCTCAGGGAAGCTCATCTGCGTGCTCATCGTCCTCTCTTGACCTGACAGCAGTTCAGCGTCGTAACCGACTTCAGTGGGCAAATGCTAACCTTCGATGGCCACTAGCACGCTAGAGAAGTGTGCTCTTCACGGATGAATCCCGGTTTCAACTGTACCAGGCAGATGGCAGACAGCGTGTATGGCGTCGTGTGGGAAAATGGTTTTTGCTGATGTCAATGTTGTGAACAGAGTGCCCCATGGTGCCCCATAAGCTACGGACAACGAACACAACTGCATTTTATTGATAGCAATTTGAATGCACAGAGATACCGTGACGAGATCCTGAGGCCCATTGTCGTGCCATTCACCTGCCACCATCACCTCATGTTTCAGCATGATAACACTATGTAACACAATTTTTGTTCCTGGGTAGTAAGTGTTATTTCCTAATTGCTTATGCCTCAAAAGTATAGAAAATGGCTATCATTCCCCACAAACTTTGCTTTTGTGACCAGGACAGTGATATTTCAAAATATCACTATTTCCAATGGGAAAACGGGCAAATGTCTTTTCGTTCACATAAAGTCAGAAAAAAACAACATATGAACCCAAATTAACATGTATTTATACTAAAGCAATACAAAAATGACTACAAAAGATTTAGAAGTGAGTAGTTTTTCGAGATTTACGATTATATGGTCACAAAAGCAAAGTTTGTGGGGAATAATAGCCATTTTCGATACTTTTGAGGCATAAGCAATTAGGAAATAACACTTACTACCCAGGAACAAACAAAAAAAAAAAATTGTTACACGGTGTAATGCACGGCACCATGTTGCAAGGATCTGTACACAATTCCTGGAAGCTGAAAATGTCCCAGTTCTTCCATGGCCTGCATACTCGCCAAGCATGTCACCCACTGAGCATATTTGGGATGCTCTGGATTGACGTGTACGACAGCATGTTCCAGTTCCCGTCAATATCCAGCAACTTCGCACAGCCATTGAAGTTGTATTATATTTTTGTTCAGTGTAGAGCTAGCTGACAATGTATTTCAAAACAATGAAATACAATGTAAATGCTTGCTTCTTTCTTTCTTTCTTTCTTTCTTTCTTTTCTTTCTTTCTTTCTTTCTTTCTTTCTTTCGTGACTGCTATTTAGTGTTTTTGTGTTTTCCTAATTACTTACCTTTGACACAGCAAAGTCTATACATGTTTAAAATCATTTATGTGTTTTTGATCAAGATGACGCATAACCCATTTGTAAGTATTCATATTGGGAGAAATTATTTACGTGTTTAAATTATAAATTAAATTATCAGTGTGTTGTTTTATTTGTCTTTCCAATTGTGTAGGGGTTAAATGTCATGTTTAATTCTTAAATATTTTGTTTGACAGTGATACAGTACACCTTACCATGCAAAAAGTTTCTCTTAAACTAAAAATAATAAATACAGCTAGATTGATCCAGAGGATCAAGTCATAGATCAAATCTGCAGGGTCTTTCTGGAAGGATCGACTTCCAATACATCTTCATGTACAGCCCACACAAACACACCAAAGCCTGTCATTTTCTCCACTTAGACAATGAATAGGCTACAATAAACCTGATTTTTATGTTTCCAACCAGTACGTACGCCTATCCTTTTCAGATGAGATAACAATGAAATTTAAAGTATGCATTACAAATAACAAAATACTTTAATTACGTATTATTGGATAATTAAACATAGATGTTTTTATTATTACTATTGGCTTAAATACATGTTCCTAAACACCAAAATTATGTTAGGAAATGATACCGTTAAGACATTCTCCGCCTGGTAATTGAGGCATGTAAATTATTATGCCAGTAAGGTTCAATTAATGCCAGTTTTATGAATCATACTAATATGCTAATGAGAAAATTGTTCTCTAAGGGCACGTTATTCTAATGTCACAATGAGAGATGTTTTTTGACAGTATGCCTCACCCAATGAATTACCGCCATGCTAAACACTATTACTGGCACGATAAAGGAGACGGTAAGTTTTATTCATATGGGCCTAAATGTGATGTTGGTATAATACATTTTATGAAAAATTATTTTTTTTTTTACAACAATAGCTGTATTTTGTGACCAAACAAAAAAAACACAACAACGTGGTACCAATGAAAACTTTGCCTGGGGTATCTGAAAGGGAACATATGGCAATTTTGATGTAAAACAGCAGACTCCCAAAATCACACAATTCCTGTAGCACAGAGCGTCAGAAAGGCCTCAGAAGAAGGTTATAAGAGATGTCTGACTAGCTGCAGACTGATAATGGTACCAGGTTTTATTTTTTTTTATTTTTTGCTTTAAAATATTTATAGTTTCTTATTGATTTAAAGTGTTTCCCGTAGAAAGGTTTTTTAACCATATAATACAATAATTGACAAAGATCGTTTTCTTCTTAATATTAAAAAGTGGCCAATTGAACTCTGAATCTGTCCTGTTTTTCTTTTATCCGGATTATTGCTGGCTGTAATGTTATGAGTACATATGATTTAACATGTTGGATAATATTCCTATAAATATTTTATGCTTAGAGTTACAATATGATCTCTCTGGGATAAGGTAAAGTAATGCATTACTTGTAAACATTGCAGGGTGTTTTGTAACACTAATATACAATATGCCAAAGGTATTAATAATGGATTATAGAGCAAGTCATAAACTATAGTGCTATGCGTACTCAACTGTTAAAAAGGTACAGTTATACGTTATAAAGTAGTCCTTTTTTACCTGCTCTTAAAGATTGAACCTTACTTTGTAAGACCCTGAAAAATAATAATTGAAAGAGGACCAAGCTTGGTTATAAGTTGGTATGGACATAGCTGGTATCTTACCTATTGCTCCTGACTACAGCATTACAAAGGGGGAGCACTGTAATGTTTCTGATATCACACTGGTGGGCATTCACATTTCATGTTATGCTCTTGTCTTTATCTGGTTTGGATTAGTACATGGCAGCTGGGTGACTCACTGTGAGGTTCCCAAGGTGCAGCAGCGGACTCTCATCATTGGTGGGGTTGATGATGACATAGAAAGGCATAGCCATGGACTTGTGGACCCCATCACTAACGGCAACCATGAAGTGATCGGCTGTAGGTTCCAGGCCCTGGTGCTGGGACTGCACGTAGTGGATGTAGCCATGCTTGAGGTGCTGAGTGCTGAAAGAGACTGCACACAGAGCAAGCATTAGAGTGCGCGCTCTATGGAACTGCTTGGAAGGTGCATTGTCTTCATTACCATTGCATACGCAGTGTTGGGGAATAACACATTACATGTAACGTTACTGTAATCTGATTACATTTTTCAGAAAACTTGTAACTGCTGTGGTTATATTTCAGACAGGTAATGGATTACATTTGATGTAAAAAAGTGACATAGTTTTTGTTACATGTAAAGCAAAAAGGACTACAGCTAATGCATAATGTGGAATTTAGAAAGTGCTTCACCAGTGCAAGTCAAACTTTATATGTCACTGTGACAGAAGTACAATGAATCTTGGTAAATCTCCCTCCCGACCTGTGAGGATGTTAAGCAGCAAGGACAGAGTTCTTTGGATGGGCTGGCCAGGTCGAGAAGTCGGTCAGTCTGGAAGAAGGCGAGATTCCGTTGCAAGAACTTATTGACCTGGATAACCATATAGCAGCCGCAGATTTTAAAGGCAGCTGCATTCATTTACCAAGGGGTCATGCGTGACAGCATATAAGGAGAATGGAGAATCGTAATCTGTTCCTTCCTTTGTAGTGAGTAGAACCAGAAGGACAGTGAAAGTATACTGATACTTGATATCGTGAGTATTATGTTTTTGTTTGTTTGTAATTGTCAAGTCTGGTCTTGTATGTTACCAGGTAGGTAACACAGTTCTGAGGCTGTCGCCAGGGGCCAGCATGAAACCGGACAACACTGCACTTTTGTCACAAATAAAAAACTAGCATCCACCACGAGCACTACTGCATGCACCCAGGACTGGTGACTGTGTTTGTATTTTTGTGGGATGGATATTTGTTTTTTATTTTGGACTGTCTGCTCTTGTTATATACCTGTGACAGCAGGAATTACGTGCCCCGTACTGAATGGTTGGGCAGTTTATTCCGGGGGCAGTCGGAAGCTGGCCATTCAGGAAAGGGACGACGTCCCGGTAGCAGGAGTCATTGCTCTAGTACGGTGAGTGAAGTTTCATTCATGAATTGGAGGAGACGTGATTGAACTAGCTATCAGAGGGGGCGGGGCTATGGGTACTTTAGGGGAACGTGATGTCGTGATCGGTTCCTTTTGTTGTGGTTAATGGGAGGAATGGAGAAAGGTGAAACTGAGTGTTTGGTTTGTGCAACTAACTGTCTATGTTTGTCTTTGCCAGATGGCTAATACTAACCTGGGAGTTGCCGCTTCAAGCCAGTATTAAACTCGGACGTCACTGCACCTGAAAACGAGCACACACTCCTGGATCAAGCACTGCTCCTGCACCTAGAGCACGCACTGTTTGGAGATGTATCTGTGTTTGTGTTGTGTCTGTGCTGTTGTAATTATTATTTTGGGACTGCAACCCCCTTGTTTGATGCTGGCAATACCCACTGGTGGATAGAGCCAGCATTATTATTTAAATCTGGTCAAGGAGACCAAAAGGAAAATTAAAAGAAATAACTTGCACTGTGAACTTTGTGCTTGTCCTTGTTGGAGCACCTGCATCACCCTTTCACGACGCACAGCAACCCACACCTTCACACGTGGTGTCAGTATGGAAGATTGACGTTACCTTGCTCACTGTGCTGTTACAGGCATTGGAACAGAGACGGGAGACAGAGAAGAGACAGAGAGAGGAAAGATACACGACGCTGATAGAGAGGGTCGGGCTTGGGAATGCACACCAGGCACCAGCGGTACCCGTGATGGCACCTCCTAAGGCACGGGCGCAGAAGATGATAGCGGAGGATGACCCCGAGGTGTACCTGGTTGCCTTCGAGCGGTTGACCACCACTGTGCGATGGCCAAGGGAGTCCTGGGCCAGTCAATTGGGTCCCTGCCTGAGTGAGGAGGCTCAGGCAGCCTACCAAGCCATGGCTGATGAAGAGGCCAGCAAGTACGACATGGTCAAAGCGGGCCATGCTCCAACGCCTCAACATCACGGGGGAGACTCATCGGATGCATTTCCGGGAATACCGGAGGCCATGGGAGACTTGCCCCAGGGTGGTTGCCCAGAAACTGTGGACCATATGGTGCACTGGCTCAACCCTGCACAAAAGACCAGTGCATAGATGGGCGAGGCAATGGTCTTGGAGCAGTTCTGCCACGTGGTCGGCACAGACACACAGGACTGGGTACGGCGTCACAACCCAAACACCCTGGAGGCTGCCGTCAAGCTGGCAGAGGATTTTGAGGACTCTCGGGCCTCTATCAAGACTGGACTACTGACCCCTCTTCCTCCTCTCACCAGCCGAGGAGCAGCACCCACAGTACCACCAACACCTCCTCCCCTGGGATCCCGACCGGTCAAATCACCTATCTCAATGGGCCGACCCACCTCCTCACCATGGAGGCAGCACTTGGCCCCCAACTGGGGTAAAAATTATCGGTTTTAGGTGCCATGAACCCGGACACATCGCCTGCCTGTGCCCCTCAGTCATGGAGTGCAACGTGGCAGCGTGTAATTGGGCATCTGGATCAGGTAAGGAACGGGGAAATGGTTGAGAGGGGCCTTGTATTATTGATGTAATGGTTGGTAATGTGAGTACCCAGGCTTTAGTGGACTCAGGGTGTGCGCAGACCTTAATTTGATCAGCTCTCTTAGGAGGTGTGCTGTGGCGGCCACAAGGCAAGATGGCAATCTCCTGTATCCACGGGGATACGCCGACATACCTCAACCTAAGAGCATACATGTCGATAGGCAGACACAGCGCTACCTCACAGTGGGGGTGGTGGAAAGGCTACCGCACCCCGTAATTTCTGGGCCGGGACTGGCCACAGTATTGGCAATTAATCAAAAAAGCAGTCCCGACCGCACGCGTAACCATGGCAGACAAAGCAGGGGAAACAATTGGTGAGATTTTCCCCCTGCAAGCTGACCTGTTTTCTTCCATTTTTCATCCTAGGAAAACAAAGAGAGAGAGAAGGATCGAAAAATGGGAAGTTGCATCTCTGAAACGAGGCTGGGGGCTGGTGGGGGAGAGCGCGGATGGTATCAAACGCCACTCGATGGGAGTTGGTACACAGTGTGACCGAGAGGGCGAGGTTACTGGACCCTCCAGGGCAGATGTTACTCCGGCCCCTCTCAATATACTGGACATGTGGGGCTCAAGTGTGGACCTAGTGTGGGATCAGAAAAACGACCCCACACTGGTGCATGCTTGAGGACAGGTCCAGTCTGTTGAAGGTAAGGATGTTGAAGGTGCTGGGGCGCTGGTATATCTGCACTTCATTATCAAGGGGCAATTACTGTATAGGATAAACCCTGCCCCTGGCACAGGACAGCCTGTAACACAATTGATGGTTTCCCTGTCGTGTTGGCCCGAGGTCATGAGGCTGGCGTGTGACATCCCCTTTGCAGGACACTTGGGAACTGACAAGACGAGGGAACGCATATTGGCTCGATTTTACCGGATAGGGCTTCATAATGAAACGTCGAAATATGTAGCCACATGCCCAGACTGCCAGCGAGTAGCGCCAGGTTGAGTGCACCCCGCTCCTTTGGTCCCACTGCCAATCATTTCTACCCCCTTTGAGTGCATTGCAGTGGACACAGTGGGCCCTTTGCTACCTTCTGACTCCAGGTATATGCATATATTAGTGGTGGTGGATTATGCAACGCGATACCCAGAGGCAGTTCTATTGAGATCCACTAGTGCCACTGCAATAGCCAAAGAACTAGTGCAGATTATGTCGAGAGTAGGGATCCCCAAAGAGATACTAACTGATCATGGGACTAACTTTCTGTCTCAAACGCTACAGCAGGTGTATAAAATGTTAAAAATACATCCCATCTGGACATCTGTTTATCATCCACAGTCGGATGGTTTGGTTGAACGTTTTAACTAGACATTATAGCAGATGCGGACACGATTTGTGAACCAAGAGAAGAAACATTGGGCAGCACTCCTTCCCCTACCTCATTTTTGCAGGGAGAGAATTGCCACAGAGTTTGACAGGGTTCTCCCCCTTTGAGATCTTGTATGGCCGACAGCCTCATGGCATCCTCGATCTGTTGAGAGAGGGGTGGGAGGAGCACAAAGGCTCATCCAAAAATGTAGTGCAGCATGTGCTCCTACTCCGTGATCGCCTGGATTTGGTCGGTCTTTTGGCCCAGGACAATCTATAAACGTCTCAGCAACGGCAACAGCAGCATTCCAACCAAAATGCATGGATTCTGACCTTTTGACCAGGATACAAGGTAATGCTGCTTCTTCCCACGTCGGAATCCAAGCTATAGGCTAAATGGCAAAGGGGCCATATGAGGTGATTCGGGCTATAGGGAAAGTCAATTATGAAATTCGGCATCCCGATCACCATAACGAACGTGAAATTTATGTAAAATGTAAATTTATTAAAGACCTGGCAGGCAAGGGATGTCTTATTTATAGCCCCAGGCAAGGCAGAGGATGATTTAGGCCCCTGTAGAAAGACTCGCACTAAAATAATTTCGAGGGGGGAACAATTGGTTTCAGATCAGCAACGGGAGCTGCGTAAGTTTATGGAGTTCAGCAATGTTTTTTCTGACTTGCCCAGCAGAACTAACTTTGAATATGACATTATCTCTCCACCAGGTGTACAGTATGAGAGAGACCTTACCTGATCCCAGAAAGTCGACGTAGTGGCGTTCGCAAAGAGGTATGTGACATGCTCGAACTTGGGGTAATTGAGCCTTCCAAGAGCAAGTGGTGCAGTCCAATTGTCACAGTGGCCAAGAAAGACAGCACCAACCTCTTCTGTGTGGATTTCCAGAAGGTAAACGCTATTGCCAAGTTCGATGCGTACCCTATGCCTCGGGTCGACGAACTTCTAGCTAGACTGGGAAAGGGATACTGGCAGATCCCCTTAACCCACAGTGGACGAACTTGACAATGGATACAGTCTAGGGAAAGATGGATATATCCTTATCCTCTGAGACGAGCATCAACTGGCAATTTCAGAGCCTTAGAAATCGCTTTAATTCAGCGGTAACCCCACTCTAACTAATATGTCATTTTTAACAAGTGTTAAAAGATCTGACATTGAATCTAATATTAGTTATGGGAACTCATTATCTTAGTGGTAAATTGAAATAAATATAATTAGAAAATAAAAAAAAAAAAACAATTGTGTACATTGTTAATATAAACTGAACCGTGTCACAGTCAATGTTATCTGTCTCAAGAAGTCAGCAGTACTCGGCTAACCTATATTTGCCCCATAAAAGAAAATCTCTTGCCACCATGATTTGCAGTTTTCCTTATTTTAGATTTTTTAAAGCATTTTTCATGCCTGAAATTGAAAATATGTCACCCCGAAGTGATTGGCTACTCTTGTAATTACGCTGCATAACTGTAAAATGACCAGCCCCTATATAGGTACTATTATAAAATGACCAGCCCCTACATAGATAATGCGTAGTTCATTTACATTTATTTAGAACACATAGTATGTTATGTATTTTGATTGGTCCAAATCAATACATATACTAAATATTAGAAACGCATACTAAATAACGCATTTTTGACCCGGATGGCCTTTCATACAGCAACATTCACCAGCGTTTGGGGCTGATCTTAGCTGACCGTTTCAGTGCACCAGGAGAACGCCCCACATTGCTCAATGCTCTTCAATGGGGTGCCGGCAGGACACCCGCTCGGTGTCTGCCAATGGAGTTCCGGCAGGACACGCCTTGCTCTGCTCCTTGCCTGCCAATGGGGCGCCTGCAGGACACACCCCCCAATTCACAGCAGCAGTCGTGACAAGCAAGGTAAAGCAAGCAGTGGCTCCAGCAGAGTAAATCCCGCCGCTGGCCTCTGCGACAGTACATATAATATCTCACACAGATCAAATCATTTATGATGGACATTCTGATAATTTTCCCAGCACTAAAAATATTTATAATTTATTATTTTTGGTGTAAAATAATTATACAACCATATAACACTATAATTGACTTTGCTTGCATGATTGTCTGCCTCTTAAAGTAAAATTTGCTTATTTAAATCTGAACCAGACTGGTTTTTGCAGGTGGTACGATTTTAAATGTTATCAATCTATAAGAGTTGACTTGGTTTTTGTGTAATTTACACACATTCAGATGCATTCTCCATGTACATGTTGGTATGTTGTATTTTGTATCCATATACAGTGAATAAATACTGTAACCAGGTATGTTAGTGGTTTGTGGTTTGTAAAGGGGAAGGGGAAGGTGAAGGGGGGGGGGGGGTGCATTGCCTGTGTTGGTACCCATGGGTGTATAATTGTCTACTCTAAAAACAGGAAAAAAAGCTTTTAGTATGCAAGATGGCCATTTAATTGTATCTATTTACGACCAATGAAATCAAAATGACTGATAAGAATATGTCTTCCTTTTCACCCCCCAAAATGAGTTTCTGCACTGGTAACTGCTAAGGAAAGTGTTGCATTGAATGTCGTACCAGACCAGGAACCCGTTTTTTGGTAGGCCAGGGTATGTTACAGTTTGCTATAATCCAAACAATAAAGCAGTAATATAGTCCTGGAACAGTTGCTACTAAATGGAAGGCATCTATCGTGGTGCCTTACCCACGCTGAGGCCGGCATTGCTCTTCTCGTAGCCGGGAGAGGGGAGGGTGTTCTCCAGGTAGCCGTACTGTGGGGGGGTCTCCAGGAGGAAGTGCAGCCCCTCAGGGAAGGTGTCATCATCAGAGGCGATCAGAGAATCAGGCAGCAGACCAGCGGAGGAGCCCTCGTCCACCACAAACATGTCGCCTGGGAAGAGAACAAATTGGTATTCATATATATCATTCATATACAGGTAGTGGACAAATAAATGGAAACACCTGGGTAAATGAGGGACACCAAGTATATTGAAAGCAACGGCTTCCACATAGGTGTGGCTCATATGTTAATTAAGCAAATAACATCCCAGCATGCTTAGGGTCATGTATAAAAATGCTGGACAAGCCTGGTTGCCTACAATTATGGCTAGCATGGCTGCAAGTGGAGACCTAAGTGACTTTGAAAGAGGGGTGATTATTGGGACGAGCAACGTGTCTAAAGTGATGTCGGCATAGGACTCAGAGGGAAAGACATCATCAGCAAAGGGCAACAGGGGGAGGAAGCGGATACTTCAGGATTGTAATATCGGTGCATTAATTCAAAGTGCAAGAGCAAAACAGGCAAGCAACTGCAGATCAATTGAGTGCAAATTTCAACCTGGGATGGGAGCAGCCAGTTTCATCAAAAACAGTCCACCGAGAACTCCACAGAGCGGGATACCATAGTCAGGTTGCAGTGCACAAACTGCTCATCATACCTGGTAATGAACGTTTGTGAGTCCAGTGGTGCAAAAAGCACAGGCAATGGACTACCGAGCAGTGGAGAAATGTGATATGGTCAGATGAATCATCCTTCATCATGTTCTCGACAAATGGACGAGTGCATGTGTGGCGCCAGCCTAAAGAACTCTACAGACCTGAATTACTTGGTTCTAACAGTGAAGGGTTCTGGTAATTTCGTAATGTTGTGGGGTGTATTTTCCTGGCATGGTTTGGGTGCACTCATTCCCATAGAAGGCAAGGTCAACGCTAATCACTACTTAATGGTACTGAGTGATCATCTTCACTCCATGTTGCAGCACTTCTTTCCTGCTGGGGGAGGGGAGGGTGGTATACTGGCCGCACATGGTGGCCCAACGCCCTATTAAGTGACTTGGTGTTTCTATTTTTTTCTCCACTACCTGTGCGTGTGTGAGTGCGTGTATATATATATATATATATATATATATATATATATATATATATATATATAAATATTTTGGTCCATCAATGCTTGTTCCTAGTAGCTGGTTGGTCTCAAAACTTTGTCAAGTTGTGTCTTAAAGGAAACCAATGATTTAGCATCAAGAACATGGCTAGGTAACCGTTTCTATAACCTTGCTACTGTGAGTAAAGAAGTGTCTCCAACCCACTGTCTTACATTTTTCCTAGTGCTATGCTTAAAGTATTGGCTAGGGCTAACTTTGTCAAATCTTTTTAAGAGTTTAAAGACAATCAAGTTCCCCAGGCTACCACAAAAAGCCACAATAGCATTATCGGTTTGATACATGTGTCACTGAAACATTAAATCAGCTCATATGGATATTGTAGTGCAGTTTTCATTCCTACCATGCAGAATTGATGATACACCATGTTATCTAAAACTTACCAACATATATTTGTCTAATTCTCAAAGTCTCTTGACACCTGTTTAAAATTATGAAGTGAAATAATCTCTGCGCATTCAGTATATGTCCCTTCACAGTTCCCAAGATAATTGGGGTTAATCTCTAATATGCTAACATATAAATAGGTGGTGACTTCATAAAGCTCACCTTTATTCATATTATATTGACTTAATGAAAACAGTGCTTTTTCATGTGAAAAAATAATTAAATGAATAAGAAAGATAAAACAAATAAAAAGGTGGCAGTGCTAAACCCCTGTAAAATAAAACTTTAATTAATTCCATGCTGTATTTCTATCATGCTATAAACCATAACCATGAATAATATTATTATGGGTCAAATATATACAAAATCTTGCTATAGTACACACCATTGTAAATCGAGGCTATGTTGATTGTTGTTTGCCAGTATTGCAAGTACAGTTGTCATTTATCTAATTAGAATACAGAGAATCAGCAGTACAGCTATGGCCAAAGGTTTAACATTTAAAACATTCAAATTAAACGTTAATAATGTTAAGTTAATATATTGAATTACATACCACTATGTAGTTTTCCATATGCTTAACGAAAAGTGAAAAAAAAAGTGAGATTTTGAAATGTAACATGAAATACTGTACTGTATGGCTTCTAGTAGACTCTTGCAATATCATTTTGTAGTTTCTTTGATTACATGATGTTAAATAAAATATCTAAATTATGTTTATATAGTTTTTTTTTTAATTGTGTCAATCCTAAAATTCTAGGTGAAGCTAAACTTTTGGTCACAGCTGTATCTGCGGGGCGCTGTCGTGTTTCTCCTCGTGGAACTGTTTGCCAAGCAGACTGGGCTGTTCCATCGAACAAGCAGGACACGTTCCACGGCAGGAAGGTGGAACGGTTTCACCAAATCAGATTGTCCAATTATGTTCGGTGTGTTCGGCCTCACGTAATTACTATTCCAGCAAAGTTGTCCCTTTAAAACTGTTGTCTGCTTCTGAAAATGCTCTTAAAAGCAGTTTTCCTGCCCCCTAACAGTCTTTGCAGAGATTTTCCTTTTAATAACTCACTGCTGCCACAGTTGAAGACGATGCAGAAATAACAGCTACACCCCCCACTAGTGGTCATTTATAAAACTATTAGTATCTCCGACTAGAACAAGTTCCTGCGCAGGGGATATAGTGGATGCAGTGGTACACACATGTCCCTTACATACGGAAATCACAAGTCACACACTGCATATATGTTGAAGAAACTCTTATTCAAATGTCATGCAACTTGGTACCAGCAATATTAATTTACTGAGAATATCAAATTCTGGGGATATATGGGGGCGGGGGGGGGGGATTCTGTCTGGACAATCACTGTAATCTCTTTTTTTCCATATTTCTGGAGAATCACTTAAATTCATTGAAAATTCCTATTCTATATTGTTCTGTACATAATACTGATATATGTCACAATCACCACATTTTACATTTTTTTTTATCATACTGATAGCCCCAAACCTTGTAGCTGTGGGGATGATTTGATTCAGCCAGGACAATTCTGGCAGCGGAAATGCTGCCATTGGCACCGTTGGCAGTGGCAATGCTGACAACGATACTGCTGTCAACAGATGTGTTGACAGTGCCAAGGCTGGCTCCTCCAACCCCGGCAATCTCTCCGCCCATTCCGCCACTGGCAGCGGAAATGCTGCCAACAGCGAAGCTGTCAGCAGACATGTTGACAGTGTATAGGCTGGCTCCTCCAGCCTCGGCAAGACCCCGGAGATCAGCAGTAAAAGATCTCCAAGGCAAGGATCTCTATGCAATAGCGTACGGGCATCCCCAGATAATGATGAACTGCCCTTCCCAGGTGACAGTGAACAGGCAACCCCATACTATGGCGAACCTGCAACCCCAGGCTCAGCAGCCCTAGGCGTTACGGGCTTGGCAGCCCAAGGCATTATGGGACAAGCAATCTCAGGTGATGCAGGACAGGGAACCCGGGCCTAAACAGCTGCAGCTCCTCTCCCTCTGGTGGTGGAGGCATAGTCCTACTTGGGTACCACTATAATACCAGGTGAGAGCAGTAGTTACTATGCAACTCTCCCTCGGTTGCTGGGGACTGGTGCAGCTCTTGGGAACAGAGCGGCTTCTCCCTCTTGCGCTGGAGACATTAGCAGCTTCTCCCTGGTGACTGTACAACAGCACTGAACAGTCCCTCCCAAGCTGAACAGAGGCTTCTCCCTCTCGCGCTGGATACAACAATGAGGCTTCTCCCTCTTGCGCTGGAGACAGCTGCGGTTCTTTCCATATCCTCCTGCAGGTAGCAGAGGACCACCTCTATAGCCTCTTCCTGCATGCTGGGGCTGTGCCTTTTCTGCCAGGGCTCCCATCGGTCCTTATCCCACCACCACAGGGCCTGGATCACTGTGGGGATGGACTGGTACTCCAGCCAGGAGTTTCTATTATCCATCCCTACAGTTTGCCAGCCATATCGGCCACTACCATTTTTTTTTTTTTTTTTTTTTTTTTTTTTAAACCACTCCTGTTGAACAAAAAAAAGGAATAAACTGCACCCGCAATATCCCTGGTCTGATGCTTGGAGGTGCTGTCATTCTGGTTCTGACACCATGTGTGTCAAGCTGGCCTGAGCGGTGATGTCAGACTTGGAAGAAACACACACAGCACTGCGAACGAAATGGTGCAATGCACTTGCTTGCATGTTTTAATAAATAAAAAGTCTGAACAAAACACAAAACACTTAAAACAAAATGGTGTGGTGGCCAAAACGGACAGTAGAGGACTCGCACGAGTAGCATTTGTTATTTTTCTTTAATTATAAATTCTCCTTCTCTATCTCTCTCCCATTCTCTGCTCTCGAACACACAACTCTGAGTGAGTGCCATTTGCCCCCAGGTCCCCTGGCCGACTAACCTTGTCCGCCTCTGTGCTTCTGATCTTGCACCCTCCATTATGCACACTCTCAACCTGTTTCTGGACTCTGGCTCGGTTCCTGCTGCCCTTAAGCTTGCCCGAGTTACACCGGAACTCAAAAAACCCTCCCTTGACCCGGCTGACTTATTTAATTTCCGGCTCATCTCCAATCTTCCTTTTCTCTCAAAAACTCTCAAAAGGGCTGTAGCCAGTCTGCTGATGAAACATCTCATGGACAACAATCTGCGTGAATCTCTACAGTCAGGTTTCCGGCCGCATCACAGTACTGAAACTGCTCTGCTCCGGATAGTGAATGATCTGCTCAATGCTATAGCTGGTGCTCCCTCTGTGCTTGTCCTCCTTGACCTAACAGCCACTTTTGACATCATAGATCATGACATTCTTCTTGACGACCTTCAGAAGTATGCTGGAATCTCTGGAACCTGTCTCTCCTGGTTGTCCTCTTACCTATCCAGACGCATGCTGTCTGTTTTCTATGCTGGACGCAGTGGTGTTGCAAACCCAATATTCAATAGATACATGCTTTCCTTGGGTCATCACCTCATCCACCAAAACAGCATCATGTTTCACTCATATATTGATGAAACCCAGCTCTACTTAAAACTCGACCCTGGTAGCCCCTCTGCCATGGTCCGGCTCTCTGCATTCAAGACATCGAGGCCTGGGTGTCTGCCAATTTTCTTCAGCTGAACACTAGCAAATCTGAACTCCTAGTAGGATCTAAAACTCAACTTAAGAATCTAAATATAGCTGCCCTGAACCTCGGAAAATGTCTGCTGCTGCCTTCCCCCACAGTACAATGCCTTGGTGTACTTCTTGACAGCAACTTCTCCTTTGATGCCCACATCTCCTTCATGGTCAAATCTTCCTTCTACCATCTTCAAAACACCTCCAAAGTTGGACCCTACCTTTCCCTCCTGTATACGGAGATACTTTATCATGCATTCTCGACTCAACTACTGCAACTCTCTATATGGTGGCCTCCTGGCACGCACCATAAACTGACTGCAGCTAGTTCAGAATGCCGCTGCCAGGATCCTTACCAGATTTAAAAAACATGATCACATCACCCCCCCCCCCCCCCCCCCCTGTCTTGCCCAGCTGCACTGGCTACCTGTAAAGTTCAGGATTATTTTCAAAACTCTCCTGCTCACCTACAATGCCCTTCAACACACAGGTCCCGAGTACCTCCTCAACCTACTAGCCCACTAGTCCTTGTCCGCAAGCTTAGGTCCTCCGACTCTGGCCTGCTTGTTATCCTCAAGCAAAAGTGCACCACACTTGGAGAACACTCATTTAGCTTTACGGCTCCGACTCTTTGGAACTCTCTTTCAGCTTTGGTTCTCGTCACTCTCTTTAACTCAATTCTCCCGAACCACTTGTTCTCTCTTGCTTTCCATGCTGTTTAAGCCTGATATCTGCTAATAGCTACTGTGTTGCTGCTACTATTTCATGTATTATGCACTTTCCACTGAATTTAATGTATTATGCATTGTTTTTTACTGAATCATGTATTATGCATGTCTCTATATTTAAAGTATTATGGATTTTCTTGTTACCACATCTTGTAAAGCACTTTGTGATGATGGTCCACTATGAAAGATGCTATATAAAATAAAGATTGATTGATTGATTGATTGATTGATATATACATCTGTGCCAAGATTCGTATTGAGCCTATGGCAAGCTGGTCTGAGCGGTGATGTCAGACCCGGAAGAAACACACACAGCACTGCAAAATGGTGAAATGCGCTTGCTTGTTCGTTTTAATAAATAAAAAGTCCGAACAAAACAAAAAACACTTAACAAAACAAAATGACATGGTGGCCAAAACAGACAGACAAACACAGTGGACAAACAATAAATAAGGACTGACACGAGTAGCATTTGTTATTTTTCTTTAATTATTTACTCTCCTTCTCTCACTCTCTCTCCTGTTCTCCACTCTCGAACACACAACCCCAAGTGAGTGTTTCGTGCCTATATATATATATATAAAGCTGTGCTGAGATTCAATTACTAATTAATGTTTCACTTGAATCTCGGCACGTGAACTAATTTGTGCAATCCCGTGCTCACATACTATACACACTTTAATCTGCATGTGAAGTGATTGTGCCATCCTCGTGTTTAAATACAAATATACATTTTAAAGCACTTGTGCTACATAACATCACATTATATCCCCTGCACCAGTACATATACACCAACATTAATACGCCACATGCAACGTATAAACATAAAATAGACACAGGGGCGGGGCACACTGCCACAGAGCCTCTGAGCTCAGACGAGATATAGTAATAGAGAGGCCTCCCCTCAGCCAGACTCCAGCGCAAAGTCGCCTGTCCCTTCTCCAACACTACCTGGAACAAGGCCAGACTCCTGCCACCTGGGTGCTGATAAAGCCATCACACCCAGACTCACTAGCATCTGCTCCCATTTACACTAGTGATAAATAATGAATGAAGACTATGGCACTAATGGAGCCATAGTGGATCAGGCATTTCAACAAGGAGAACAATTAATGATCGTCAATCTGGGGGTGAGGAGATAAACTAACAATCCATGAATAGGTTTTGTAATGCTCTTAGAGATGTCTTTACTGAATTAATTAACTGGTCACATTTTGCATTACTGATAAAATTTTAGCATAGCAGTCCTGTAAGTCTCCAGCGTGAGAGTACTATGAACAAGGCTCCTAATCGTTGCCACGCTGTTTGCTTTTAATTGTTGGACTGTCTTTCACATTGGCGATTCCCTTCCTTGTTTGTGCTCTAATACTCTTTTTAATCTTGTCCAGATGTGGAGCTTGGTATAATCCCAATAGGAAATAACGAAAACCCCTCTGGTTACCGCATCTGTTTTCAATCGATAACTGCATTTTTTTAAAAGTCCCTTCCTGCTGATTTGGCAGAAAAGACTCCCATGCTTGGAAATGTAGCTCAGGCATAAAATACCCTGTTTGGGTAAGATGGTCATTGGACTTGCTTCCATTGCAGGTTTATCTACGGACAGTGGAATTCCCAGTTCAGGCGGAGATCATGCATGGTCAGGCAGTGCTGTATCTGGTAGGTTGTGTAGTGGTAACTCTTGTAAGTATTCATAAATATACAAGTACTTTAAACCAACTTGATGTCTGAGAACAAGAACATCTGGAGGAATTGTCCCTTATGTGTTAATTACCTGATGTATTTGTGCCTTAAAGGTGAATTATTCCATTCTGAAAAAAGTACACTATGTGGCTCTGCAAATGGTCCTGTGTAGAACAGACTACTGACATGGCTTAAAGATGAGTTCTAAAGAAATGCTGAAATAACTGAATATATTTAGCCAAGAACAGAAAATTAGGATGGACGATTGAAACCTTTTATATCTTAGTAAACAAGTTCATAAAGTTAACCTCAGCCAATACTTTAAGTGCAGCACATAAACCAGGAGTAGAAGTGGGATGGGAGTGGGTTGTCTAGTGTAGAATGATGTTTGGAGTGGGTTGTCTAGTGTAGAAGAAGGTTTGAATTGGGTTATCTAGTGTAGAGATGAGTTTGGAGTGGGTTGCCTAGTTATGCTTTTGATGCTGAATCACTGGGATCCTAGGAACCGGCTGAGCATAGATGGGCCGAATGGCCTCCTCTCGTTCATCATTTTTGTTATGCTCTTGCACCCATTTCTTTATTCACAACTGAAATAAATTCATTACTACATGTGCTAAACAATTACAAGCGATTACAATTAATGTTGCTAATATTTCATTACCACACCATTATGCAATGTATTTAGGGAACTGAATATTTGCTTATGATTATGCAATCGAACCAAAATGAGACACTTCAATAGGTGAGGAAAATCTTTGAGCTCAGCACTAGAACCATGCGTTAATAAAGGTAAAGGGGCAGCTAACAGAAAATGACAGTTTGTAGACATGAATGGCTGGTTTCATAGGCCCCGATTAGCATTAATCCTGGATTACCCAAAGTAACATTAATATAAAAATGTGAATCACAGTTTGGGGAATCATATATTACAATATTGTTTTTTGAAATACATTTTATTTTATTCATGTTTAATTTAAAATATTTCCAACATTTATATTGCACACCATGACTCAGATATATGTATATAAAATGTGTGTGTGATGCTGTGGATAGCAGTGTGGTTGCAGTGGTAGCATATGCAGTCCAGAAAGCTTACAGACATTTGTGACACTGTGAAACCTGAATGCAGTGACTGTAAAGTAGACTAACATCCCTTGTGATGCAGCACTTACCCACTGTGATGGAAGGAGGCTGGTTGTTGATGGGCAGCACAGTAATATTCAAGTCGTAGACAGGAAGTGAGCCGTGCAGGGGTACTGGTGGGATGGTGTCGTCCTGGCAACAACTGTCCACAGTTCCAGCCTCGCCATCTGACACAATTAGAGTGACTGTGTCAGAGCAGGGGCTAGGCCCAATCTCGCCCCCTGTGAAAACACAACAAAGGCTAACATTGAATATATTTCAGACCTTGGTGTTTCTGTGTTTATTTTCCTTTTATGGTGTTTATTATTGGAAACGATGTACTCTATCGTGCCTTTACATAAAAATACTGTTCTGGAGTTAAGAATCATTAAATGTAATAAACACTCATCTATTATTACATGGTTTGCTTACCTCATTGGTCAGTAATGTCTGGGTTATGAATACCGTGATACAATTTAATCCAATATTAACATCAGTGGTGAAAAGAAAAACCTCAGTTTTAAAGTCAATGTGAAATATTCCTTTATTTGTGTTTATTTGTTACCATGTTGATGCACTTCAGAGGTCCATTTGTCATTATTATGCTATAAGTCAAGCATACAGTAGTTAGTAATTTTATTAGAATGGCAAACGCAGTAAAGCTGATGTTTATCAGAAAATCATTTTTAATCCTCTTCAATACCAAACCAACTTACTGTTACACAGGCCTTGAAATTGAGTGATGATTACTTACAAAAGGGCATGTGTTCTTTTATGTGAACTATGCATTTTTGTTTGTGGCTTTGCATGTGTGTGTGTTCATCATTTCCAACATGTTTTAAAGAAAATGAATAGTGAACAACAGGGAAGAGAGGGCCTTGGTCTCAGATAGGCTCCCCGAGAGGCACAGAACAGCTCCAGCTGAAAGGAGGGTTGGTAGTCACTGAAGTGCAAAAGCAGGAGGAGAGGCTGTGTCCCAGGCTAAGCAGGGAGAATGGATGAGTTGGGAGAATGTGGAACAGGGTAAGAGTGACTGGAGAGACCTTTTTCCATCACCAGCTACCCTGAAGTGCATTCTTAAAGGATCTAAGGTGGCTCTGAGCCAGAGTCGCTTCACTTGGTGCTGCGATGCCTGGCATTAGCACTGGAAAAATGGTGTTATAATAGTAACAGCTCACTGCAAATATCAACAATAGCTGGCACACAGAGCACGACATTCCTCCATCCAGGAGAGCAACCAACAGGAAAGGTTATTAGAACAAAGATTCGCCTGAGACAATTGGAATCTGCTGGAGATTGGAGAATGCAGGTAGATGCTGGCCGGCACCTTATTTTTCCACCTGAGAATGCTACACCCTAACCTGTGGTCAGTCTCAGCACACCTTGTTCTCTTGGTGGGTCAAACAGTGCCATTGGAGGATTATGTGGATGAGGCATTGGAGAGGGAGTAACTGCAGTATTCTGAGTTAGCTGCTGTGGTAGAATAGTGGGGGTGGAGAGTCCGGGTTTAGCCATTAGAGGTGAGTTGTCAGGAATTTGCTATAAACTCCATGACAAAGCTTCTTAGAGATTTTCAAGTGACAGGAATTGCAACGTATACTGAAGGCTCTATTCAAAGAGGCAGAGACGTAGCAACAGTTCTTTTTATCTATATGCCACAAGCCATAAACAGAAAAAAAACAACAACTTGTTTAAAGCCATGTGCAAGGTTATGTCAGTATATGCTGTCTAATCATCTAGCCCACAATTTAAGCTAAAAATGAAAGCACAAAAGGTTAATTTCTAACTGTCTGTGAGTGCATTTTTTGCAATTGCTGTAGTAAAATAAAATACATTTAATTGTTGCTGTTGCCCTATCTGTCATGGTATCGTTGCGTAGTATTACTGGTAAGAATAGGGAATAGGTGCCCCCAAATCAAGCTTTGCATGGGGCCACCGCAGGACAAACGCTGCCACTAGCTGGGACAACAGCATCACTGTCAAGCCTTCCTGAGGTCATGGGCTAATCAACAAAACATCGACATGCCCACCTGATGACCCCTGCGAAGTGCCCCACCCAGCCCATTCCAGACAGTTGCCATGCTGAGGCGCTAGGGAGGCAGTAAACAGACTGATCCCTGATTCCAGCATTACATTTCAACCACCAACACCGTGCCAACAGGAAATCCATGTTACCTGTCAGAGGAAAAATACTGAAGGCTCGTATATTATAGCTTAGCTACGTCTTCAGTTGTCCCCACCACTACTATCTCATGTTATCTTGGTGAAAGCAAAGTCCAATATTAGCATGAAGTAAATAACAGTTTCTCTAACGTAATACAAATCTAATTATATTTGTATTCATTTGTAATAAGTCAATCATCAGGATTGCTATTAATGTCATTACTCCAATGTAAAGTCTGCTCCAGCTCATCCAGAACTCCGCTGCTCGTCTGGTCTTCTCTCTGACTCGCTTCTCCCACGCTACTCCACTGCTCCACTCACTCCACTGGTTCCCAATCACCGCTTGTATCCAGTTCAAGACTTGCAAATCGCCTAATGATGCCTTGACCAGACTGCACACAACCACCTCCAGACCATCATCTCTCCCTACACCCCCACCCGACCTCTCCACTCCACTTGCACTAGAAGACTTGCTGTACCTCCTCTACGCTCCCCTGCCTCCAGAGCCCACTCCTTCACCACCTTCGCCCCACAGTGGTGATACAACCTTCCTATGGATGTCAGGACTGCCCAGTCCCTGACCATCTTCCGGTCAACACACACCTTTTCAGACAATGTATTTTTTGTATACAGCCAACTGTAAGTCGCCCTGAGTAAGGGCATCTGCTAAGAAATAAAAATAAATAAATAAATAAATAAATAAATAAATAAATAAATAATAAAAAATAAATAAATAAATATAATAATAATAATAATAATAATAATAATGTAGGGTCTCAAATGATAGCAAATGTGCATTTTCATTTTAAAACATAATATCTGGTACTACACTAGGTGAAATACATCTCTGCCTGCAAGATTTTAGGCTGTTTATTTCACCTACAGGGTGAAATTATCCACACCCCTTCACTGGCTTCTTTCTTTCCAATAACCCGTCAGCTTCTTCCCCTATTGACTGACTTGCTTTCAGCCAGATGACACTGCTGGGGTGAAGCTAATGTAAGTAAAGCAGTAATGGGCTTCCTAGAAGGCAAGGCATTTGTATTTTTTTTAACCTAATGTAGTAACAGATGTCAGTTTTAAAGTTAAAATACATATTTGCTATAACATGTGTTTCTTTACAAAGTGCACATGTGAGACCTATGTTGCTAATGGAAGTGCAACATGATTAAGCTTTGTGGAATTATTTTGTTGGCTAGAATTACTTTAATGTGCTGTACCTGCTCATAGGCAAGTGCCTTTCCCCCTCAGATTCTTACCAGTGTGCACATAAGAGATTAATCCTTGAATGACATCCAGCTGGGTGAACCTGTCCACTGTGACTCCACTCCTCCTCACTGCCCCGTGAGTTGGTGTGCGGCCCAGCATGTAGGTCAGCTTGGCATCATCGCTGTCTGCGTCTGTGGCGTACAGGTACTCTGCTGTGATTAACACCTGTCCCCCCTCTGGACACTCCAGCCCGGACTTCAAACCTGGTCCCAGCTCCGGCGGCTCATCGTTTAACGGGATGATCTAAGAGAAAAGCCTCTTATTGTGGGACAAAATGCATACCTAGCTTTTGTTTTTGACTTCAAGTTATCCTAACTAATGTGTTCTTCTTTAGATTCATTTCATAGATCATTTTTATTTCCAGTCATCACATTATGGGGACTTTTTCAAGCACCCTGTGAGTGAGGTGACCCTGGGAGTGAGGTGACCAATTACCTGTGCTATAAGCACCCCATCTGCAGAGTTGAAGCCGTCAGTAGCCGTGAACATCACTGTGTCTTCGAGGGTTTCTGAGTCGTCATGTTGGTACCTGGACACAGAAATGGGGCCATTATTTCTTGAAGAGAACTGTTTCAGCAAGGTGAAATTTCAGTAATGAGGCAGCTATCAAAACGGCCAATAGGGGTGCACTGGTAATTTCTTCCCCGCTGAAACAGTTTGCTAAAGACTTTCTATTCCACAACTTTAACAAAAGTACTGTTTAAGGGGAGAAGGCATTATCAGCACACATCCCTAGCGCAAGCCTTGTGGTATTTTTTATAGTGGCCTGTACATTCAATTCTGCCTTTCTCAGATTGCTGGTGACTTTATGATATCCCCAATATCTATGCTCAAACTGGATTATATAATGATTATGAATTAATATTATGGAATGATTAAAAAAATAAAATAAAATATAAGAAGGGTATAAAACACTCCTATTAGCTTCTAATGTTGCTTTTGGGGTATAGTGTAATCAAATTCTATCTACACTGTGTTTGTGAGAAAGTCTGATTAACCCTATAATATCTGCTTTGTAGTCATTTACAATTGCTGTAGTCATTTTAGTGGGTTTGTATTCTAATTATTTAAATATTGGGTATTTTTTAATTTTTGCTATTTTCTTTGTTTAGGTGCTGAGCTCTCTATTTGCCTATCATAGACTAGATCACCAAAAGTGTCTATATAAAAGCGCAATAACAGCCAGTGCCATCTGCACAAAAAAACATCCACTGTATTGTTTCACTGTATGCCACTGGCTCTTACTTCTATACAAACATATAATCTAGCCTGGGATGTCCATGGCAGCCAACCAGAGTCACCTATGAACCCCTGAAAAAGCATCACAACACAGGAAATATTAAAAAGTGAAATACCATAATGGAATTGCATTAGGAATGGATGCAAGCATCATAACAACATGTGGAATGAATTTGAAGCTGCTTGCTTTCAAGAGATGCCATTGGTAATGAAGGGGGGATGTCCTGTGGGGATCTCACCTGACTTTGAAACTCTGCAGGTCCTGCAGTGTGAAGAAGTCCCCCTCCAGCATGGCTAGTCCCTGCAGCTCGATGTCCCCGTGCTGGGGTCTCCTCTTCAGCTGCACCCTCAGATCCTCCTCCCTGGAATCCACGTCCCTCACTAGCAGGTTCTCCCCAGTGATGAAGCACCCAGAACCCTCCTCTGCTTTTATCTGATTGGTAAAAATCTGGAGGGGGACAGAAAAGGAAACTAGGGTTCATTTTAAAAGGAGTTGACAAACTCTTAATACTTTAAACTCAGCACAGAAACCAGGACCAGAGAACGTAGATGGAAATTAAGAGGAGACAATATAATTATAATTGGGGTCCTTTAAGACCTGACTTGTCAACCAGCTACTTTAAAAACCTTTGTATAAGTCTATTTTCTAGGTATTTTTAGGGGGGTCCTAAAAATGGGGAAGCGACTTATACACTGGTGTGACCTATAGGCTTTTCCCTGAAATTGTTGTCTCAATACACTAGTGTGACTTATACACCAGTTTTTACGGTACTAAGAACTGGATGAGAATTGTTGGCCTGAATCTCCTCCTCTTGTTTGTAAGTGTTCTTATGATCAATAGAATTGGCAAGACAGAAGCACTGATATTCAACTAAAACTGAGAATGAAGAGAATCTGGCTCCCACTGTTAAACCCTGAAGCCGTCACAATTCGTCTTCAGTCAGGTTTGGTAAATGCCAAGCTATGTCATAAAATTCCAGAACTGCCAGGAGACTTTAAATGGCCAAACACTGCCAGAATTGTGTCAACTCCGCAAACATTCTATTAGTAGGCCCTTTGTTTACCTTAACTTTGTGCTGAAAGATTTCCATTCCATGTCAAAAAAACAAGGCTACTTGACAAAAAAATAATACGTTTACTAGCATTTCCACCCTTACTAGGGAAGACTTTTTGTAGCACCAAATAACTTTTTTATGCAGAAATGCAAGTAGAAGTACAGTAAGTTCATGACATGCTGTATTTATGGGTCCAATTACTGTATAGCAGCTGATGCCTGCAGGTATGTATACAGTTTACTAAAATATGAAGATTTTGCGAAGTGTAACTTGTTAGTTATTAATGTTACGCAGAGTGACTGCAAGATTTTATCAAATATTGTGACAATATAGTTGCATGTTTAGTGATTGTTTTCAAAATTAAGTATGTTGCTCAATGTGAATAATGATATACATATAACAGATATATATGATATAATACATATGCTTTTTGAGATTCCACAGGGTTAGGGCTGAAGATGTCTAGATAACAAACAATGCCGGTTGATAAGCTGCTTGTAATTTCCAGGTTGATTTCAGACAGCACATCTCATTGAAATTTACACTTTGGATTTGCACCTTGCTGGTAAGTATGCGGACATAATTACAAATATAAATCATAAAACGTTCATGTGTTACCCTGCTTTTCTTTTGTTGCATTGTCAGATCTAAGTTGAAAAAGTCATTTGAAAATCTGCAGTTAAATCTGCAGTTAAAGTTGTATTTTTTCAGCTAGTCAGATTAGCCAGTCACAATGTCTTCAAGTCAGTCAGAACCTGAATTCAGCTGAATTCAAAGCTTCAAGCTTTGTATCACCCTATAGAACTAACTCATTTGACTTCATAAAGTAGAATGAAACCTGCTGAATAATGTTACGTTAACATATTGAATTACATACCACTTTATAGTTTTCCATATACAAAAATATCCATATCCATATACAAAAATTGAAAAATGTGACATGAACAACATGAACTACTGTACAACTATAATGGTTTCCGGTAGATTATTTTGTAATTTATTTGATTACATCATGTTAAATAAAAGATCTAAATTATGTATTTTTTTTAAATTAGGTCTAAATTTCTAACTGATGCAAAACTTTAGTCCATAGCTGTTAATGAACAAGTGTTTACTTGTGAACTCTGGGTCTGGGGACCAGGTATTAGTGTACCTCAGGTTTCTGGTTGTCCACAGGTGTGACGGTGATGTTGAAGATCAGCCCTGTGAGTTTTCCACCCTGCTGGTCAGTCACAGTAAAGACAAACTGCACGAAGAGGGGCTCGGGCCCGATGTCCATCTGTGGGGGCATGTAGCCGACCTTCAAGTGGTTTATAGCATGCTAGAGAGAGACAGGCAGCACATGGGTAATGGCCTGTTGCTAGGCACACAACTGGACTAATGACTTTCTAAATGTGGAAAAAAATAAGGAATAGTCTATATAATCTTTTTTTGTAATACTGTATCTAATTTCCTACCTCTTTAATATCTTATTAAGTGTGTTATCTATCTTTGTATATTGTTTTTGCTTGTGGACCTTTACTTACCATGCCTAATCAAAACAATCTACCACTGGTTCTGTTTCTGAAAAGACTTAAAGCTATAATTTCTGTCCCCTCCCTTTGATTTTCTGTAGATTTTCCATTTCATAATTCACAGTTTCCACAGACAGGACATACGGAATATAGTAGCACACTCCTAGTGGCCATTTCTAAAACCTCATCACTTCAGAAATGTTTTAGGTGTCTTTTCAGGTGCAGTCCCTATAGTAAATAATGACATACTTGGACGTAAACAGTGCAATTTTCTCTTAAGAGAGTCCAAGTGAGCGATTCCAGTCTAATCCAGGGCCTAAAGAATGAGCTATTATAGTTTGAGGGAACAGAATCCCTTCAGTCTAGAACAATGAAGAATTAAGGGGGACTTTATTGATGTTTTTAAATTCTGAAACGAAGCTGACAAAGTTAATCTTAACCAATATTTTAGGTGCAGCACAGAAGCCAGAAAAAAAAGGAGACAGCTAGAAATGAGTCAGAGACGCACTAAAGACTGAGGGTAGAGGATACTTCACACAGAGAGTGATGAGGGTATGGAATGGGTTACCTAGTTATTAATGGTTATAGATCACCTGAGATCAATCTGCTTATGTGGAACTGGGCTGAATGGCCTCCTCTTGTCTGTAATTCTTCTTATGTTGTGTTTTTATCTTTCCTGAGTACTAAACAATTTAGATTGACAGTTTAAAAAAAGCATTGGAAGGATTTGTGTGTGAGATGCTTTGAATTCTTTCCTTGAGTCGACTGTACCTGAGTGAAGGACTTGAGCACTGGGACAGAAGGGTCCTTCTTCAAGGAGCTCATGCTGTCTGTATAGAACAGTTTCCCAGCGTCATACACCCTGCAACAGACAGAACGCAGCTCTGAGGATTACAGCACTGGCACCCTGCACGATACTGAGGCCCACAACAACACTCTCCTTTTGGAAAATACATCAAATGTCATTTGAATTACTTTTTTTACATTTACTGTACTATAGTGTGGTGTTTGCAGTCGTTCTGAGTGTTTCTGGGTACTGTTGCTCCAACATTAAGTTATCATTTTTCTCTGCCTTTACCTGGCTTTGATCTTGCATTGAGCTTTTCTGGAGAATTTAAGTATTGGGACCGAACAGCCTTCCTCATTTCATTGCTTCTGTTTACTGTATAGTGAAAAGGTTAAGCAGCCACAATGATATATGGTTTATTGGGGTTTCACTGTAGTAATGCAGTCCTACGTCTCAGTAATAATGTACTTGTGCAGTATTAATAATGTGTTAACAGAAGCTATAGGATGACTTCTCAGGGTTATAAGTGTCAGCTCCCGCATTCTGCTTGTGACACAGCCTATGAGGTAGAACAAAACAGACTTACTGCATAATAACATAAAGGAGTCCAATGTCTTACCTCCTACTAGCAGCAACAATGTTAGCACTCATCCCAGTTCTCTTACAACAGGTACTAGGATGCAGAAGTTTGTCTATTGCTTATGCTCAGTAATTTAAAACAAGTGAAGAAAGGGGACAAACAGGGGACCAGTAAACTGTTTTGAAAGCATGTTTTGAGTGCAAGACAGGAGAAACAAGTGGAGTTGTAGCTACCCAGATGACCTTGGGGAGAAACAGGGTTTGGTCACAAAGTACATGAGGTCAGTGTCTGGAGACTCAGTGTCTCTGAAGTGCAGGTGACTCTTGGTGATGTAGACGATCTCCGTTTCCTTGACGACAATAGAACGCACACTATCAGAGACTTCCTTAGGCAGCTGGTCTTTCACTGGAGATATGTGTATCACCACCGTCTGTCAAATTAATGGAGCAAAAAAGAAAATCAGAAACTGAAGGATAAAACTATTAAACTGAAATGCAGTAGCCTAATAAAGTAGACCCAGAATAGCACTCTGGCACCCCACTGACTCCTTGGCCCCAGCTTTCTTATTCTCTTTTTGGTTATCTACAACTAGTTTCTTGCAAAAATCCCAACACAGACCTGTGCAAACCCTGGCCTGTCTAAATCTCCCTCTACCATGACTACATTTTTTTTTAGTTTCTCTGCCCTGTAAATGGTGACTGAACAGCTCTGCAAACCTTGACTTTAGTAAATCTATAAACAGAAGCATAAATATTGAACTATTTCAACATGATCAAAACATATTCCTACAGTTGTTTGCAACTGGCTAATATCTGATCTAATCAGTTGTAACGGCTACTACATTATTTATATGCTATAAATATTTACATTTCCTACACTTTAATGACAGTGCATATGCAAATCTGTACAATAAACATACAGAATCTGCGAAATACAAGTATAAACATGTGTGCCTAACAGAAACCAGCAAAAACAAAGGTAAAAATATGAGTTTTTTTCACACATGTTTATATAGCATTTGTTTCACATGCTTATATAATATTTGACATAATGTGGTAACAGTGGAACCGACTGACATGGGTCTGTGAGAGGTTGGGGGGGTCATGGCTGTCGGACAGGGTGAAGTCAAAGGAGTCCTCGAAGACCTCACCCCCCAGGTGGTGGTAGTAGATTAGTCCATGAAACAGGTCTCTCTGCAGGAAACTCAGCACAGGAGTACCTGGGCAACAAGGAGCGAGGAAATCGGATTACAATTCGGACTGTCACATAAACAACACGCTAACCACTGGAAATCCTGTCTGCTCAACAGAAATATGAATCTCTTAACTAGAAATGATTGGCCACACAATTCCTTTAAATAAATACTTGTCAATATATACAACAGAGTATTGTACATTTAAGAGCAGTTTTGTGGCCGAATTACTATTTTTGGCTTCAAGCTAGATTCTACATTCAGAATGGCATTTTCAAGTTGAAGAATGCATTCAGCAAAAAAAAAAAAAATCTATTTTCGAGATTAAATTGAATAGAATATTGATAAGAACCTGTTGTAGAACCATTTTACTACAAAATGTTATAAGCTAGGTTTAGCACTGAATAGTCAAATGGTCAACAAGATCCTTTAAAGTTCTGATCAATCAGCTACTAGGAATTGGATGAGCTTAGTCGGGCTGAATGGCCTCTTGTTTGTAAATGTTCTTATGTTCTTAAATCAAACAGCTGAGACAGTTGATATGGTAGTCAACTCATTGCTTGTGACGGGACTGTGAAGTCACTGTGAACCCTGTGGAAGTGCAGTTGATCTGGTAGTCAACTCATTGCTTGTGACGGGACTGTGAAGTCACTGTGAACCCTGTGGAAGTGCAGTTGATCTGGTAGTCAACTCATTGCTTGTGACGGGACTGTGAAGTCACTGTGAACCCTGTGGAAGTGCAGTTGATATGGTAGTCAGCTCATTGCTCGTGATGGGACTGTGAAGTCACTGTGAACCCTGTGGAAGTGCAGTTGATCTGGTAGTCAACTCATTGCTTGTGACGGGACTGTGAAGTCACTGTGAACCCTGTGGAAGTGCAGTTGATCTGGTAGTCAACTCATTGCTTGTGACGGGACTGTGAAGTCACTGTGAACCCTGTGGAAGTGCAGTTGATATGGTAGTCAGCTCATTGCTCGTGATGGGACTGTGAAGTCACTGTGAACCCTGTGGAAGTGCAGTTGATAAGGTAGTCAAATTGCTTGTGACGGGATTGTGAAGTCACTGTGAACTCTGTAGAAGTGCAGTTGCGGTTGCAATCCATTAACCTATAAATTACATTTAAAAAATTACAAGCAGTTTATAGTCATTATCAATGACATATTAATACATTTATTCATATATTTTTTGTTTTACAGTGGCTACTATTTGACCTATTCAACTGCTTTTACCTTGAATACTTGACACATTACTGGTTGTTCTACCTCTATACTATACCAATATACTTATTTACCACCTAAAGGGTAAATAAGTATATTGGTATGCAGTACCTGAAAATATAATTAGCCATACTTCAAACATGCGGAAACTATTTTAATGAGTGCAGTGGTACCCCAAATGGTTACTGTAATGATGCTGCCACAGATTCTCCTAATGAAACAAATTGCTGTCTGTTAGCTAGATATGACTTAAACCATTTTAAGACAATACCAGTCCAACGCAACATCTGAGGTGATCAATTAAAATGGTATGGTCCTCTGTATCAAATGCAGCACTTAAATCATATTGATATCGAATATGTACGTTTCAATGATACCTGAGGTTATATGCAACATGCTATTGGTCTTGGCAATCACCATTGCAGATATTGTGCATAGAAAAAATAAAAAGCAGTGTTCCCCAGGAGGAGGATTACGGTAGCAAAAAATAAAACACACTTCCCAGATCATTTTATATCCATTTATGGTCAATTATAAAATAATTTAAATCTCTCTGCTGCAGTTGGTTAAAATAACCTGTCCCACAGTTCCAATACTAAAGAGATTGCAAAAGCAGGTCAACTTATAACAGATAACAGGATGACTTTTTTATGTTATTGAAAAGAGATAATCCATAATACATTACCCGGCTATTTTTCAGGATAGCCCTTATTATTTATGGTATATTTTTGTATTAATTTAGTATTTAACATTGCTTTTCTCATGATTATCCTATGCATTTAGTGTGATCTTCCATGGTGAAATACTGAAAAAAGTGTTTGAAAGGTTTTCCATGCTTGCCTGTGCATTAAAAGGGTAAGGATCTTTTTTATTTTATTGTTACGTAAACAGTTGTAGCAACACATGGGAACATGTAACACAGTGAAATAAGGTCCTTATATACCCTTTAACACTTGCTTTTATTGCTGTGTATTCACTTTTATATGAGCGGTACCCAGATGTATGCTCCCCAAAGGTGTCTCCACTTGCCTGAAAGTTCTGGTGAGTGTTTCTTGACAATCTCTCCAGCTCTCGGCGGGCTGGTGAGTCTGTAGAGGATGTAGTCATCGCTGGAGTCGAAGTCTGAAGCCAGCAGCATGAACTCCTGGACCTGCACGCTGCCCCCCTCCTCCAGCTCAAATGCCACGCTGTTGATAAGGAAGGGGGGCGTGTCGTCTTTGGGCAGGATGTTGATGGGGAACTTGTGGCGAATGCTGTGCCTCCCGTCAGAGATGCGGAAGATGATGTAGTCTTTGGTGGTATCACTGTCAGAGTGGTGATAGCGCACCGTACCGTCTTTGATGTCTTGAACTTTGAACATAAAACCCTTGCCACCTGTTGGAAAAATATGAGCAAGTACTTATTAAAAGGCATTTGTTTTTGTTGTGTTATTCAAGGTAATAGTGTTAACAGAAGATCTGATACTGATATACAGCTATGGCCAAACGTTATGCATCGCAAAAATTATTTAACATCATGTAATCACAGAAACTACAAAATGATATTGCAGAAGTCTACCAGAAGACATACTAGTAGTACTGTATTTCATGTTAGATTACAAAATGCTATATTTTTCAATATTTCTTTTTGTGAACAATTTTGCATTTGTGTGGAAACATAACATAAAAATAAAAAGCAGAGCCTTTAAAGTAATTGCTGCAGAAAACCAATTATTAATTGTGGCTGAGCTGGCAAAGTGCAACCTTGACGTAGTTCTCTCCAATAATATGATATAACTAAGTCATACAGAATTGAAAGATATTCCAGACTCAACCCATCCCTTCAAAACAGTGTTCTTAGCTGCTGTCATACCCGCTAGGAATATTCGCCTTGACTGTAAAGAAAGAGACAGTTGGGAATCATCTGTATCGTAAAGCACTGTACAGTACAGAACAGAAAAAATAACAAACCATAATACATTTGTATAGCATGTCACACATACAACTGCCGCACTCACACCATTTAAATAACATTATACACAATACAAAAGCAGCAAATTTAAAGTTATATTAAAACTCACTAAGAAAAGAAAGACATTTTAGTCTTGACTTGAAAACTGTAATGGTCCAAGCTTCCTTGACAAACGAAGGCAGAGTATTCCATAATGTAGGAGCTGTACAAGAAAAAGCCCTACCTCCTATGTTGCTTTTGTTGACCCTAGAAATAACCAGCAGCCCCGCATCCTGTGATCTCAAGGCAGACAGGGGTTTCCAGATGTGCTGTCCAAGCTCTTTTGAAGAAGCACAAACAAACGAGCAACGCAGAGGTCCATAGACGCAGTGGTCGGCTAAGGAAACTTACTGCAGCAGATGAAAGACACATCATGCTTACTTCACTTCGCAATCGAAAGATGTCCAGCAATGCCATCAGCTCAGAATTGGCAGAAAACAGTGGGACCCTGGTATACCCATCTACTGTCCGGAGAAGTCTGGTCAGAAGTGGCCTTCATGGAAGACTTGCGGCCAAAAAGCCATACCTCCGACATGGAAACAAGGCCAAGTGACTCAACTATGCACGAAAACACAGGAACTGGGGTGCAGAAAAATGGCAGCAGGTGCTCTGGACTGATGAGTCAAAATTTGAAATATTTGGCTGTAGCAGAAGGCAGTTTGTTCGCTGAAGGGCTGAAGAGCGGTACACAAATGAATGTCTGCAGGCAACAGTGAAGCATGGCGGAGGTTCCTTGCAAGTTTGGCGCTGCATTTCTGCAAATGGAGTTGGGGATTTGGTCAGAATTAATGGTCTCCTCAATGCTGAGAAGTACAGACAGATACTTATCCATCATGCAATACCATCAGGGAGGCATCTGATTGGCCCCAAATTTATTCTGCAACATGACAATGACCCCAAACATACAACGAAAGTCATTAAGAATTATCCTCGGCGTAAAGAAGAACAAGGAGTCCTGGGATTACATGAAGAGAGCGAAGCAACTGAGGCTGCCTAAATCCACAGAAGAACTGTGGTTAGTTCTCCAAGATGTTTGGGCCAACCTACCTGCTCAGTTCCTTCAAAAACTGTGTGCAAGTGTACCTAGAAGAATTGATGCTGTTTTGAAGGCAAAGGGTGGTCACACCAAATATTGATTTGATGTAGATTTTTCTTCTGTGCACTCACTTTGCATTTTGTTAATTGATAAATATAAACTATTAACATGTCTATTTTTGAAAGCATTCTTACTTTACAGCATTTTTTCACACCTGCCTAAAACTTTTGCACAGTACTGTACCTCTTATAAACAATGAGATATAAGTCGTCAAACTAAGGTACAATTCTTATTCTTCTTCTTCTTCTTCTTCTTCTTCTTCTTCTTCTTCTTCTTCTTCTTCTTCCTTTTTAGTTTTTTAAGAGTGTGTAGCGACTTTTCAAACAGAAAAGCTAAATAACTGGACATCTACCAATCATGTGATTCTACAAGTAGGTCAACGTCAAAATAAACCAGGGAACGCAAGCAGTTTGACATCCACACCATTTATATTAAACAATTTATTTATGTTTCAAAACAGCACATATTGCACCAAAAACAAAATAATAATAATAAAAATAAAATGATCATTGTTTGAACTTGCAACATGACTTCCTTGAAGAGCACACAGTCTTAGACCACTGCGCCACTGCTCTGTTGTTGAAATGCTTTAATTTTTTAAGCTTACATCCATGCTTGACCAGCTGAAATGCTCTATTTCCTGTTTGAAAATATCTAGTTTCCTGTTTGGTAGATACCATATAATGGAATTGTACACAAGAGTGGCATCTACCTTCCTTGTCTAAATCTCTGATCTCTGATAAATTGTAGTACCTTGTTTAATTAAAAATAAATAAAGGAATAATTTATTAAGTACAATAGGCTCAGAGCGATTTATTGCCCTAAATTGATAATCACTAATGTTCAGGAACAGCAAAAGCCTCAATCTTCTAAGAGAACACTTGCACATCCATTCAGAGGCTTCAGCAACCTGAATCTCACCTCATGCTATGCAAATGCAACATTGCAGTTCCTTCTTCACTTGCAAACTGTGAAGGATTCATCAAAACACAGTCAAAAAGAGGCTACAAGGAGTTGTTTACAACGATGATTACTTGCCATCCACTGCGTCTCTAACTACTGGGGATATTTGTCACTTCTTAGGAGAATCCTTCAATAGAGTTGAGCAGCAAGATGTTGCAGAGTTTCTCATCAAATTGTCTGAAATTTGTCCTGAAGTATCTCACATGGTTTCAGTCACAATAAGTCATGACATTCTATGTACTAGATGTAACTGCTGCTCATCAAACCGACAGGTGTTGCATTTGTACCCTCTATATATATATATATATATATACCTGCTGGTACAGGTTCTATGTGTTTGGAAGAACTCATTTATAGAAATGACAAATGGGCAACGATTCTTAGTTGCAAATGTAGGCAATTCAAAACTTCTCCAATCATGAAATGTGAACGTATTCAGTCAGCAGGAAGAATGAATGCAGTCCAAACCAGACAGGACCTTTACAAAGTGACACAATGCCAAGTTTATTGCTGTGCAGAAGAGCAAAATTACTGTGGACAACAGGAATGACCAGTTATCTTCCATTATCATACACCAAGGACAGGGTGTTACTTCACAACACTATGTGTTTCTTTTTTGCTGTGGGTGTTACTGGAAAATAGGTGCATGCAAATGAAGCACTCATTGAAGTCAAACCATGGCAAACAAATGCAAAGGACATGGATTTAGCCTTTCATCAAGAGATCTAATGCTTTACAAATGCCTTACATTGGCTTAAGTTCATAACACGTCTATAACAAGGCGAATTCAAAATTAAAATGTGCTATTATACTACCCTTTAGCACTGACATGCATAAGTACCTTTTTAACCACTCATAACAATGTAGTTTTGTACCTACGTAAATATCAATATATCAATAACTACCAAAATAGACATACTGTTTTCACCACTCAGGATGTACATTTGCAACTAAAACAGTACAATGTTTACACTTTCAATACTCTCCAAAAGTCCCTTCTACCATTATTTTACTTTCAAATCTTTTCTCATTTCTCTTATATTACTCTACTTATTACTCTCTTGTCTTGTCTATCTCTGTTTACCATACACATTCTCAAATAGCTTTCCCTTGCTGTATTCATTATTTGATCAAGTAAAAAAAAAAAGTTATATCTATAACAAAAACATTGTCAATGTTTCTGTGTTTCCATCTACAGCAGCAAAAAAATATCCACAACATGACAAATTATGTTTAGCTTGGTACGCCACTTTGCTTATTCTGAAACCAAAATGATTCAATAACTGTAAGTCTCACCAAACACATTCTTCCTTTTATTTTCCAACTTTTCTGTTAATTAATTTGCTACCACTCATTCTTATTCCATGCTTTGTCTATTAATTTGCTAACATGCATCCTTATTTCATGCTTTTTCTATTCATTATTTTGCCACCACTCATCCCTAGTCCATGCTATCACTTGCACATCTGAAAGGGAATTACCAGAAAATAATTTTTCTGTGGTGTCATCCACATAATTCAGATAGTAATGCAAATGTTTATTAATAAATAGCCTACATTAGAGTAATTGTCAGAAATCTTCCAAAAGTAATGCATGAGCTGAATTGGTGAAGCTAAAGAATTAGGGTATAGAATATGTATACTGATTTTATTCACAATTTGTCTTCAAAAAGAACAGTTATGAAGATATGACTTTATACCTGTGCATTCACATCTCAAGAGTGATGGCAACATTAGCCATATCTGGTTTGTCTGTTTTGATAAATGCATGAATCAACAGACTATTAAGTTTAAGTTATTGGGAGTTCATTTCTGATTTTGGCTGTGCTTAGTTGTCAAGGCCCTCAAACATTTTTTGGATACAAATTTACAAAAAAGAGGAAAGAGTTTACTATTGCCTGAAGGCAACACATAGCTCCAGTCTGTCCTCACAGTCAGCAGAAGGGATGCTCCTTTAAATTGGAGTGTTTCAGCCCATACTGTGGATAGGTCTCCCTATTTGCTAGTTAGACAGAAGGTGAAGGTCATCAAACAGCTTGAGATGAATGGTCGTATTATAAACCTAATTAGAAACTTTTCCAAAGGGAAACGGCTACAGGTCATTGTGTAACGTGGTAATTGGGCCCAAAGGTGGCTATGGGCATCAGTCCCAAAACAGAATGCAGGTACCCAACACAGAGCACATTTTATGGAGGAAATAACAAATTTGCATTTTGCTAGCTAAAGGCATTGGACCATCCAAATGGTCCTGTATTAGGAGGTCAGGGTTTCGATCCCCAGACAAGTGGAATCATAAGCGATGGAGTCCAAGTGAAATACTCCAGAAAGGGCTTTGTTTTTTGGGTCATGTATCCTGCTGGGAAGGAAATGGGCGCCTCCAGCACCAAAAGCTCATTGCAGCTGCTGCGTATATTGTGTTTTGAAAGTGTTGGATGGCATTCTCCATTTCATATGCATGATAATTAATGAGTTTGTTCTTTGATTTGACATAAATGTACATGAGTTCTAAAAATAACTTTATTTAAAATATTTAAAACCGACAAAAATAACTATATTATTTTGAAATACAGTACATACTACATCACATCCTGTGTGAAGAAGTGTCTCCTACCCTCTGTCCTAAGTCTATCAACTGATAACTTATGTTTAAGACTTCAATCAATTCCTCTCTCACTTTGTTATAGGGTAACTAGATTATGTTCTTTCAGTCTTTGTTCCTTTGAGTGATGCAGGTAGGTTAGGCAGGGTGTGTTTCAGGAAAGTCTGGCTTGACTGAGTGAGACAGAGATTTGTGGAGATAATTCTTTTGGGTTTGTAGTTTGATATAGTGCCAGCTGCCATATTTAATCTACTGTATTTCCTAGGGAAATCAATGTTTAGTGTTGGAAGGGGTAGTTTGGGGGGTAAAAATGTCCCCTGCAATCCGTTGCACAATTAACTGGTTTCATGATTTTAAAGAACCAAAATTAAATATGTTGCTTAAAAGTGATCCTTCGCTGTATTTTGTGAGCCACTGAAAAATAAACTTCAAAAATGAGCAAGCCTAGCTATTAGCCATCAAGAGCTATGGCTCCAGCAATGGATAGTCTGTACAAGTCTTTCTTCTTAACATTATCCTCACACATAAAAGGTGCTACTGCTCTCCTTTTCAAATGAAGTGACTCGCATAAGCTGGTGGCACAAAGGCATTCATTTTGCATCTGGTCATGTGAAAGTGGCATAAGCCTTTGCAATCTGTTTCAGGAATTCTCCAAACAAAGCAGGACTCTGAGTGTGCTGGAGTGGAATGACAGATGCCATCATTCTGCAAATGTCTTGCAAACCCCCCCTGGCAAACCAGCGACAACATGTTTTACACCTGATTGGCAAACACATGAAACCAACTTACATATGTTTCACAAACTGCACACTGTTCATAGTGATGGCGAACATTATAAAAACATGCATATATGGTAGAAGCATACGAAGTGTCCTCTTAGCCAAAGTGTACTCTAAGACAGAGTTGACCATCAGACTCAATATGCCAAGGCCAATCACAATATGAACCAATAAATACAAATGTATGTATTACTTAAATTAATAGAATAAGTAAGAAAAAAGTAATGAACAGAGCACCCCTACATATGGTACAAATGCAGCAGCGGCTCTAACAGTAATTATGAAAACGAGACCACTATTCAAGACAAGCATGTATTATATTGACACAGAACCCCTAATCATGTTAAAAATGGAGCAGTAGCTCTAGATGAATTATAAATACAGAAGCAATACTCAAGACATGCAGAAAAGTTATTCCACAGAATAGTATAGCAACTGACCAGAATATTGGGGAACTCCTCATTTTGTCATGCATGATAAGATAGAATAATAATCTTTATTTTTTATATTGCGCCTTTCATAGTGGACCACCATCACAAAGCGCTTTACAAGATACGAGACTAGGGTGTGTGAACTATGCATCAGCTATAGAGTCACTTACAAGAACGTCTCACCCAAAAGACAGAACACAATGAGTCAGTGACTGAGCTGGGATTTAAACAGGGTACCTCCTGGTTACAAGCCTGTTTCTTTAATGACTGGACCACACAGCCTCCTATAAAGTCTGTCTTTGGTTCTTTGAAATAAAATGTGCCACTTCAATTGTAGCGAAAGAATCATTGCAAAATCCTCTGACTGAATGAATATACAAATTATGTTCAGAGCCTTTGAAATTACTGCTTTTGACAGTGGTCAGAATAAACAGTGAGGCAATGATAAATGACAATGTTCTAGAAAGACTGAATAAACCAATCAGTGTGCCTCAAGACACTCGCAAGGTGACAGGTCAGTTTTGAAAAGACTTAATAAACCATTTGAATTTGAGTTCGATGATGATGAGTTTGTAGCACTGTTGCTACATATGTGGGTGTAATTTTCACTCACCTGTCTCTTTAAGTAAAGGCAGTAGCCTGGCCAGACAAACCTATAAAAACTACATTTCCCAGTATCCATTTCTTTCTTTCTTACTCCCCATTGGTCCATTCAAAATTCCATCTACCAATCCTCTCACACAGTCAATCTTCACCTGTCTGTTATTTCTCTGATTGTGGGAGGTTGGGAGTCTGTCTA
Organism: Polyodon spathula; assembly: GCF_017654505.1. Lineage (NCBI taxonomy): Eukaryota > Metazoa > Chordata > Actinopteri > Acipenseriformes > Polyodontidae > Polyodon > Polyodon spathula. Next base: position 16,383,061 of record NC_054551.1, on the reverse strand, counting down.
CCTTTTGAAACCTAATCTTTATACTGTTAGCTAAATATTATTTTTTAGCCTTTGTTTTCTTTTTGTCTGCTGCTTTAGTTTATTGTCTAGTTAACGTTTTTTGCTTAATTAGGTGGGTAGTTTCTTTTGTGTTTTTTGCTGGAGTGTTTGGTTGTATGTTTTTCCGCATCTGTTCTGGACTGTTTGCAACCTCAGTATTCATCAAACATCCATTTCATCGCTCTCAATGTTTTTCATCTCTTGAAGACCTCTACACCATCGTTCACATTAATCCCAAATAATTATGGGAACTTTCATACCGGTTTGGTGAGCTTCTTCCATGGACTTTTTCATCGTTGTTGTGTTTTTTCTTTTGTTAATTGCTGGGACTTCATTACTATTTTGTTTTTATATTTTGTGTTGCATTGTTTATTCATTCTGTATATTAATAATCCTCTGTGTCAGTAATTGTTAAATGGTTGTGGTTATATTCTCAAGCTCTGCTGTGTATCTTCATTTATAAGCTGTTTTCCTGGGTTTGTTTACACTATATTCTCTTCCTTGTCACTCTGTACCTAACTGAGTTGTTTTCTACTGTAATTGTTTAGTCTTATTCTTTTGGTCAAGCTTTGTGTTCCTCGGAAAATAAACCTGTGTGTGTTTAGTGAAATTGATGCACTGTGACGACCCTGTTTTACTGTCAGTCACCCTTACTGACTTATTTAGTTTTAATTATTTGCCCAGTAGTATCTCCTAAGGGAGGACAGTATAGTTGCCTATCAACTGTGTAGGGTGACTACAAGTTATCAGGTTACAAAACAGTACTGTGTCCATTTTGAGTTGCTAAGCAAATAATCACTACAGAAGCTAAAAAGGGGTTATTTTAAGGGAAGTTCCTGTTTCTTTAAGCGGACCATTTACAATGGGAAAATTCAGTTTCACCACTAGGGTGTTCCCTAAGCTGAAGTGTTCTCTTAACAGGTGTTCCTCTACATGGAGACGACTGTACCAAGCAAAGAAAACCAAGCTTAAGTTTCCAAGATATTTTCTAGTAAATTATGTCAGCGGCACTCACTTGTGTGTCTTTCACTCCTTAATTATCCAGTTAAGCAGTCCATAGACTTGCTACATCAATTGTTTCATTGATGAACACTGGTATTCGATTAAAGTGTTGGGGAGATGGACATTACATGTAACACATTATTGTAATCTGATTACATTTTTCAGTAACATGTAACTAAATGTGGTAACACATGACATTATATGTGAAATAAGTTACTGTTAGTTACATTTGAAAAAACAGGATGTTTTTAAATAAATGGAAACCAGAAAGCTCTTCAGAGCAAGTGAACCCGTACATATCACATGAACATGGCATCAGAGGAGTGAACAAGTGGGTTCCATAGCTGGCTCTTCATGATTTCCATTACACGAGAGTTGCTGATTTGACTTCATGCTGATTTGAACACTGCTCTCGCCAAGATAAGCAACAACTAAGATGTAGCTTTACAGTAAACTAATGTGATCCATATGTGTCTCCATCCATTTGCATTTCCTTCCATATAATGATGTAGATATCCTTCTGTCTGGTGTTAATGGCTGAAGTGTAATGCTGACTCCAGGGATCAGCTTATTTGCCTCCCTGGCGCATCAGCACACACAACGACTGCGATGCTGGCTCCAGGGATCAACCACAGTGCAGCCTCCCCAGCACATCAGCATGACAACCGTCTGGATTGAGCTAAGTAGGGTACCTTCCATCCTCTGTGTGTCGTCAACTAACCCACGACACCTCAAGAGGGCTCGACAGTGATTGTGGCGTCCCAGCATTACCCCCCTCCATCCCCCACTCAACTCAGCCCAGCTTACTTACCTGTACGTCAGCGTTTCTTTCTTTCTATTGTGCTTGAGATCCCTAGCCAGAATATTTCCATCTCAACCACAGCCAGTTGTTGCTCCTCTCTGCTGCTTCAGATAAGTTCTTCATTGTGCGACGCAACTCTTGGCCACTGAATCCGACGTCTCTGAGAACCGGGTTGTAGAGTGTGCCACAAATCCTCGACAACCCACTTCCACTGGGTAAACCCGGACTCTCCATCCTCGTTGTTCCACTTCAGCGGCTAGTTGAGCACACCCAGTTTCTTTCTCTCGTACGCCTCATCTACAGCATCCTCCCATGGCACTGTTAACTCTACCAGGTGAACAAGGCGTGCTGATCCAGACCACAAGACAATATCTGGTCGAAGGTTAGTGGTGGCAATCTCAGGTGGAAAAATAAGCTGTTGACCATCATCTGCAAGCATTTTCTAGTCTCTAGCAGCTTCCAGTTGTCCTGGGCGAGGATTGGTTTTAACACCTTTTTTTGGTGGTTGCTCTCCTA